>NC_142543.1:9113571-9426428 GCF_056151865.1 Erythranthe guttata | reverse complement strand
AGTCTTCTAATGGGAAAGGCCGATATCCTCATTGGTGGCGTAACCCTTCGACTAGGAACACGTTTAACAGTTATAATACTTACGTAAATATCTCACGATCCTAACGATCAATTACTAGTACTTGTAATAACTGTAAGGACTATATCTATGCTTGTGACAAAGGGACAAAGATATAGAATGCCAAGGTGTTTTATCATTAATACGAATAAAGGTTCGTTTATTACAATAATAAATACGAAAGACCACAGCCACAAGTTGGCTTGTTGGTCACCACTTAGAACGGATTCTTCTCAAAATCAACACTTATAGATCCACTTGCAGCCTATAGGAACAATTCCAATTTTCTTCTTATAGATAAATGGATCGCTGGAGCTTGCAAACCTTTTGCTCACTTCCAGAAGATATGAAGCCTTCCGGCTGCGCCATGTAAATTTCTTCCTCAATATCTCCATTAAGGAAGGCGGTCTTCACATCCATTTGCCATATCTCGTAGTCGTACCACGCAGCTATGGCCAGCAAAATCCTAATGGACTTCATCATCGCAACTGGCGAAAAGGTTTCCTCATAGTCAACACCTTGCCTTTGAGTGTATCCTTTCGCTACCAATCTAGCTTTATAGGTCGATACCTTTCCATCAACTCCAATTTTCTTCTTATAGATCCACTTGCAGCCTATAGGAACAATTCCTTTGGGTGGATCTACCAAGGTCCATACCTTGTTGGAGTACATGGAGTCCATTTCAGATTTCATGGCAGTTAGCCAATGTCCCATGTCCGCATCCGATACGGCCTCATTGTATGTTCTTGGATCTCGTCCAAGATCAACATGATCTTCATCATTTTCGAGGAGGAATAACCTATCCGGCATTTTCCGAACTCTTTCGGATCTACGTACCGTAGGTTCAGGAGGTATATTAGTGGTTTGTTGTATTGGTTCGATTACTTGTTCTTGCGTTTGAACTTCACTTTGTGGTTCTTGAACTACTTCAAGTTCTATCATGCTGCCCTTTCTATCGGATAGAAACTCCCTTTCCAAAAAGGTGGCATTTCTCGAAACAAACGTCTTTGCTTCTTTGACATAGTAGAACTCGTATCCCATCGAGTCTTCGGGATACCCCACAAAATAGCACAAGTCGGATTTACTATCCAACTTATCTCCCACTAATCGCTTCACATAAGCGGGACAACCCCATATCCTAATATGTTTGTAATTGGGTTTCCGGGAATGCCAAAGTTCATAAGGTGTGGATTTAACTGCTTTGGTGTTAACTCTATTCAGCAAATACGCGGCAGTACGAAGTGCATGACCCCATAAGTATGCCGGTAAGTTTGTGAACCCCATCATTGATCGAACCATATCCAATAAGGTTCGACTCCGACGTTCGGAGACTCCATTAAGTTGAGGAGTTCCCGGTGGAGTCCATTGGGACTATATCCCATTTTATTTTAGATAGTCAATGAACTCGATGCTCAAGTATTCTCCACCACGATCGGATCGCAGCTTCTTAACACTTCGTCCGAGTTGCTTTTCTACTTCGTGTCTAAAATCTTTGAACTTTTCAAATGTTTCAGACTTGTACTTCATCAAGTACACATACCCATACCTAGAATAATCGTCGGTAAAGGTAGCGAAGTAGTTATATCCACCCTTCGCACTAACACTTAGTGGACCACATACGTCTGTATGGATCAAATCCAAAAGACCCTCGGCTCGTTCCATTTTCCCTTTGTAGGGTGACTTGGTCATTTTCCCTTTAAGGCAAGATTCACAAGTTTGTAGTGATTTCACGTCCTCCAAAGAGAACATTCCTTCACTGACAAAATCGTTCATCCTTCTTAAAGAGACATGACCTAATCTAGCGTGCCAAAGTTGTGCGGGGTTTTGATCTATCTCCTTACGTTTTGCTGATATAACATTAATAGGTATTTCATTTGGATTTAGTTCATACAAGTTGTTTAATAGTCGTCCTTTGCAAATTAAATTCTCATTCTTTTGTATAATGCAAATCGAATTTCCAAAAACAAAAGTAAAACCTTCAATAACTAATACATGAATAGAAATAAGGTTTCTAATGAGCGACGGAACAAATAAATAATCGTTCAAAACAATAGGAAAACTAGAATCCAAAACATTTAAGTAAATTGTGCCAATGGCTTCAGCAGCAACTCTTGCTCCATTCCCCATCCTTAGGTAGGTCTCACCCGCTCTAAGTCTTCGACTTCTTGTCATTAGCTGCAAATCATTGCACAAATGTGAGCCACAGCCCGTATCCAATACCCAAGAAGAAGAGTTGACAGACAAATTTACGTCAATGAAATACGTACCCTTTTCAGAACCTTTCTGCTTTAGGTAAGCCTTGCAGTTGCGGCGCCAATGTCCTTTCTTTCCACAATGATGGCAAGCATCATCAACTTGCTTACCAACCTTTGCTTTGGGGCCCCCACTACCTTCACCCACTTCGAACTTGCTGTTTGGGAAGGGAACTCTTTCCTTTCTCTTCTTTTGGAAAGAACTCTTCTTTCCAGAAGTAGCAGCAATGAGAACAGACTTCTCTTTCTTAATGGTGGACTCGAAGCTGACCAACATGTTCATTAACTCATCCAAGGGAGGATCTAGTTTGTTCATGTTGAAGTTCACTATGAACGATTCATAGGAACTAGGAAGAGACAACAGGATCAAATCCAACGAGAGCTCGGCCGGGAGGGTGACATCAAGATTCACTAGCTTTTCAAGGAGAGTGATCATTTTGAGACAGTGCTCGTGGACCGAAGTCCCTTCGCGCAGTCTCGCTGTGATCAACTCCTTTGTAGCAGCGTACCTCGATGCCCTAATATTCTCACTATACATGCTATCGAGATGAGCCTTTATATCGAAAGCATGCATGTGAGACTCATATTTCCTCGCAAGCGCGGGCTCCATGGCGGCTATCATATAGCACCTAGCATGAGTGTCATCTTTCTTCCAAACTTCATAAGTTTCCTTTTCAGCATCAGTCGTTGTGGCAGGTATAGTGGCGGGAAGCCTCTCGTTCAAAACATAGAGACGCCCCTCAACAGTTAGCACAAGCTTAAGACTACGCAACCAATCTAGGTAATTAGGGCCATTGAGTTTATTGTCGAGGATTGACATTATGGGATTCTTAGACATGATTATCTGAGACATATAGAGAAGAGGATTATTAGAGATTCGCGTTAAATGATTGTTACAATTAAATGTTTGGACTTATGTTATTTAATTGTTCTCCCACTAATTTTATCGAGTTCCACTTCCCTCTAGTAGACAAACGAGAAAACTGATTTTTCTTAATGGGCTTTAGGTCCAATAGACAAATATAACCCGTAGTTAATCTAGCCCGATTATATTTGCCCAAAGGTAGATCACAATCAATCATATCCACAATATGACCCTAAATAAATTTTCCTCACACTTGATAATGACCTAAGTTAATCTCGCGAATATCAAAATCGTCGTGTGTCAAGTCTAACCTACCAATCAAAGATGCTCATAGAACTTGATTATGCCAAACTAATGCAGTCCCTAGTTAATCTAGCCGACCACGTTAATCCAACATAACCCTTTTCTATGGCTACCTTCATCATTATGTCAATTGAATTACAGCTTACTCTACCATAGCACTCCCCGCTAACACGGCTTACTGCACTACAGTAAAGGGCTACACATAATCCAATTGTTGGCAGAAGGAAAGAAATAACTCAACAGATTGGGTCATTCTTTATAGCTTGAAATGATTCTCAATTAAATTAAGAATGAGGGGTTTTATTAAAAAGTTTTATCTCATCAGAAGGTTCGGATTGGTCTATGTGATTCCTACATCTATGTTCTCTAAAGGTATATGGAAACGCATATTGTCCTAAGAGGAACATACGACCTAACTATATTATTAATTACATTAATGAATTATCGGGTTTTTCAAAATAATTATAGAACCTCAACCAACATAAATCAATCAAATAATATTGAGGTACTATTAATTAAGTTGAAGTATAATCAATATTATACGTGTGTTCTATTAATTGAAATCAATTTAACAATTTAAATCAATTAATTAATCTAACACCTATTTACTAAAATAGATGATTGTTGATCCAATTATCTATTTGGGATTAATTGAAAATAATTTTCCAAAAATTAAAATCAATTTGTTTTAAGTTTAATTTTAGAAATCTGAAATAAATTTTTTTTTTTTTTTTTTTATTTTTTTATTTTCAGTGAACCGGTTCGGCCCAACCGGTCTGACCGGTTCGGACCGAAGCGGTCCGGTTCTGTCCAGTCCAGCTGACCCAAATCAGTGGGCCGGGTCAGTCGGACCGGGAACCGGTCTGACCGACCCGAATCCACATGGATTCGGTCAACTAAATCGCACACAACCATCGAACCGGCCGGTTCGACCGGTTCGATCCGATTAAACAAAAACCGATGTTTTAAAAACAATTTCAGATCCGATTTTCCAATTTTAAACAATTTTAAAGCTGGAAAAATTCTAAACAATATTTCAAAAATATTTTAAACTTACGAAAACTCCCAATTACATAATACAACAATCACTACTTTAATAAATCGAACATGCATAAAATCATAGCATATTAAAACGAACGCAATTAATTGCGCAACGAGCTCTGATACCACTGTTGGGTTTCGGGCACGCATACGCAGCGGAAAACAAAAATTTAATGTGATTTAAACGACTTTAAAGCACACAAGTACATGCCCGACAAATTAAATCAATTAATTGCGTACCTTTGCGCTTCCAGCGAAATTAAAAACAACATACATGCTAAATAATTTAACCGAATTTAAATCAATTAACATGCTCGCGTTTAAACCAATTAACATGCTTGCAAAGATTAAAACGATTACACATAATCACATAAAATCATACGATAGCAAACATGAAATCATAGTTTAAACATAAACTAATCGAAACTAGGGTTTCGTGTATTTACCTCTTGAAGCGTGAGGTAGGAGCGTTTAGCAAGTCGAGATTGCTACGGAAACCAATCCGTACAATCGGGGCAGCAGCGGTGCAGCGGCAGCAGCAGCAGATCAGCCCACGGCGGCGCGTGAGGTACACGCGCGGTCTTCCGGGGCGGCGCGTGGGGCAGCGTGCAGCTTCGGCTCGTGCGTTGCTCCTCGATTCTTCGATCTACAGTCTTCCTCCTCTCGGATTTCACCTCGTATACTTCGATCTACTAAACACGTGGCATTAGACACGTAATAGTTAGAAAAACGGAAGAAAAAGAGAAGGAAAAACAATACCGAAACAATCGACCAATGAATGGCCGATTCCGGTGAAGCTCCGGCGACGGCGGCGCGCTGGCCGAGGAGAGAGGGCCGAGAGAGAGAGGGTACGAGCGGCTAGGGTTAGGGTTGTGTTGTGTGTTGTGCAAGACCTATAAATCAAGTATTTATATGTCTTGCATAAAACCCTAGCGGGCTTAAGTTGGACCGGGCCCAACAGCTTAAGTCCGTTAGTATCTTTACTTGCTCGTCTCTCTTAATTCAATGACCGAAAAATTGCAACGATTACATTTTCGGATTCATTATAACTTCCTCGTCATTACGAGTGCCATCTCTCATTTTCCAACTTTCCAAAAGTGGAAACCCTAGTTCAGTGCACTTTCTAAATTTGGAAACTTCCCGATTTAGAAAGTTCACTAATATGTTCGCCTATTCTTTTCCTCTTCTTATTCTCATTCATAATTCCAAATTACGAATGTTGGACTCAATCATATTGACTTCCAATCATGCAAAGATAAACTATTTTATCTCTGACCGTTTATTCAAAGATCTCATGTGCACGAGCAGTGTGACCCTCGATGGTTCAGGTGTAAGCTAGCCGTGGGCCCACAACTCTTTGTGGTCAAAACTCGTCCCCTTCGAGTTACGATTAAGATGAAGCTCGTTTCACCTTAATCACCCAACGAATCAAGATAGGCGTCTAGCAACTACGCGTCATGATTCCCTAGATACAAATGAAGTGCCTGCAAGAACCTTCAGATATAGTTAACGTACAGTACGGTCCCTTCGATACATATGTCCCGATCGAACTAGAGGCATTGGTTCATCGAGACCTCTTTA
The DNA here is from genome assembly GCF_056151865.1 of Erythranthe guttata. NCBI lineage: Eukaryota > Viridiplantae > Streptophyta > Magnoliopsida > Lamiales > Phrymaceae > Erythranthe > Erythranthe guttata. Next base: position 9,420,329 of record NC_142543.1, on the reverse strand, counting down.
TCTGTTCGATGACGGTGCGATCGTTCTAAGTGTTGTAATCCTTACGTGCATGACTTAGAGAATCGAATTCTCTAATCATCACTTAGTCAGCTCTGGCCAGAGACTTGGAATGATTACAAACTTTCAGAACACACAGGACATCCAAGACTATTCTAGCGATCGAATCCCCGACTACAATGCACAGACCTCCCACTAGATTTCGGACTGCACGAACACTGGCCCTTGGGATGGTCCTCGGTGGAACTCAGGGACAGGTCACGATACAGCTGGTCCTCTAGTGAAGTCACGGTGATGTCTAGGTCATAAGGACTAATGGTGTACAACTATACCATAGATATCTCTACTCGATTATTGGGAACCACTTAGAGATTTCTAGGGTGAGGGAGTTCAGTGAACTCGTCAACTTACAAGCACCCACTTATGCATGCCGATATCACAATACCGTATACTGATGAGATGCAGTACACATACACTAAGTGCTAGTCTTCATGGGAAAGGCCGATATCCTCATTAGTGGCGTAACCCTTCGACTAGGAACGCGTTTAACAGTTATAATACTTAAGTAAATATCTCACGATCCTAACGATCAATTACTAGTACTTGTAATAACTGTAAGGACTATATCTATGCTTGTGACAAAGGGACAAAGATATAGAATGCCAAGGTATTTTATCATTAATACGAATAAAGGTTCGTTTATTACAATAATAAATACGAAGGACCACAGCCACATGTTGGCTTGTTGGTCACCTACTCTAACACCGCCTCCACCACCGATACCCAAACGAGGATACATCCAGATGATATCGGGAGGACCTACGGGAGGAGACACTCATCGAGCTAGGCGGCGTCATCTTCGTAACCTCAGGAATAACCATGAAATCTGCCAAATCTCTGCACCGAAGCGCCGTCAGTATCCCACCATCTCGTTCGGACCCGAGGATGAAGCAGATCTCGATGATTTTCATTGCGACCCCTCCTTATCACGATCAACGTCGGAGGATACGATGTAGCCCGTGCCTTTGTTGACTAGGGGAGTTCGGTTGATGTCATATCTTACGAGTGCTTCCTACAAATGGAACTTGATCTCCCAATCTTCCCTGTTACCACCCCGATATTTGGGTTCACAGGAGGATCCTTGACTCCGATCGGACATGTCAAGATCCCCGTCACCATGGGAACACCACCCCGAGCACGTACACAAACTGTCAACTTTGTCATCGTCGAGGGGTCCACCACCTCGTACAACATCGTGATAGGGCGGCCAATGATGCACATCTTCCGGGCGATCCCCTCGACTATTCACCAAAAGCTCAAATTTCCAGTTGACGGAGTAATAGGAGAAGTCCGTGGTGATCAAGCTCAGTCACGATCTTGTTACGTAGAAATGGTCAAAGTGGCGGAAAATGGACGACGTGAGATCTTCACTAAAGAAAATCTGGGAGACGAGAAGCGCCCTCGAATTGATCCGGAAGATAAAGTCGCTCATGTACAACCCATGGACGAGTTGATGACAATTAACCTTGGCCCTGGCACGTCGAAGCAGACCCAGATAAGCAAAGACCTGGAATCACCCTTTCGAGATGAGTTGATAGCATTATTGCGATCTAATGTAGACATCTTCGCATGGCAGCCCAGCGACCTGACTGGTATCGCACCCCGCACCGCTGTACACAGGCTCAATTTGCGACCCGAGTGCAAACCTATCAAACAAAAGCGACGACACTTCGGCATCGAAAAGGACGAAATTATCAAACAAGAAGTCCAACGACTTCTCGATATTGGGCATATTAGGGAAATTCAATTCCCTACATGGTTGTCCAATGCGGTGTTGGTGCAAAAGACTAATGGACAGTGGCGGATGTGCATCGATTTTCGAGACTTAAACAAGGCCTGCCCGAAGGATGACTATCCCTTACCCCGCATAGACCAGCTCGTAGACGCTACCGCCGGATGCGAGCTACTCAGCATGATGGACGCTTCGCAAGGATACCACCAGATCCCGTTGGACGAAAGGGACCAACCTGCAGTGAGCTTTATCACCGCCACGGGCACTTATTGTTATGTGGTGATGCCTTTTGGCCTGAAAAATGCGGGAGCTACGTATCAAAGACTAATGGATAGGATGTTTCGGGCTCAGCTCGGACACAATATCGAAGTTTACGTCGATGACATGCTGGTCAAAAGCAAGAAGTGTTCCACACACCTTGCTGACTTGGCTGAGACATTTGCCACTCTTCGCCTTTATGGGATGAAGTTTAACCCAGCAAAGTGTGCATTCGCAGTGAGGGCTGGGAAATTCCTCGGGTATGTAGTTAATAGAGAAGGTATCAAGGTAAACCAAGATAAAGTCGAGGCGGTACTCCGTATGACCCCTCCTCGGTCCATCAAAGAGGTTCAATCCTTAGCAGGTAAAGTTGTGGCTTTGGCTCGATTCATATCGCGAATGGCTGATAAAAGTCTGCCTTTCTTCAAAGTCTTGAGAAAAGCGGCACAGTTCGAATGGACCGAAGAATGCCAACTCGCGTTCGAGGCGCTAAAAGTTTCGCTAACTCGCCTGCCCATCCTTAGCACCCCTGAAAAAGGCGAAACCCTATTCGTATATTTATCGGTGGGAGACGAATCGATTAGTTCGGTCTTGTTCAAGGAAGTAAGTGGTCAACAACGACCGATTTATTACATCAGCAAGATCCTCACTAACTCGGAAATTAGGTATTCAGAAGTTGAGAAAATAGCATACGCCCTGGTCCTCACTACGCGGCGAATCTGGCCTTACTTCTTATCACACACAATGGTAATCCGTACGAGCTTACCACTCCGCCAAACCCTAGGCCAGCCTACGGCATCAGGGCGAATTGTTAAATGGGCAGTCGAGCTAGGACAATATGAAATCCAATATCAACCTCGTACCTCGGTTAAGGGACAAGCGTTGGCGGATTTCATCCGAGAAACCACTAGGATACCTATGGAGAAAGAGTGGAGAGTCTACGTGGATGGGTCATCCACAGCGACAGGAGCAGGGGCAGGAATCATAGTCATCGATCCCACGGGAATCGAGGTGGAATTTGCGGTTAAATTACCACGAGTCTCCAATAACGAGGCGGAGTATGAAGCCTTCATCCGGGGTATGGAAATCGCCCAAGAACTCGGTGCACGGGTGGTGCGAATAAACTCCGACTCTCAATTGGTTATACACCAGTTAGAAGGGGATTACGAAGTGAAGAACGATAGAATGAAGGGATATGTAAACAAAGCCCAAGCAATACAAGAAACTTTCGAAGCTTGCACCGTGCATCAGATTCCGAGAAACGACAACCAGCGAGCTGACTTCCTCGCTAAAATTGGGTCGTCGGTCGTCGACTGCGTTGAAAGGAAGATCTCCATTCTCATTGCTCCTACGCCGACACCCGGAATCATGATGATCGATGAGGAACCCGATTGGCGAACACCTTTGTTCGCGTATTTCAGAGGGGAACGAACCGGTACAACTAGAGAGCAACATCGCTTAGCATATAAAGCCAGACACTTCTACGTGCGACATGGGATATTATATAAAAGAAACTTCACCACGGTGGATGCGAGATGCTTAGGAAAACAAGAGGTGAAACATGTCCTGGACGAAGTACACCGAGGAGGTTGTGGAGAACATGGAGGAGCTCGGGCCCTCATACAGAAATTACATCGGGCTGGATACTATTGGCCCTGCATGAAGAGGGACACCCATCAATATGTGCAACGTTGCATACAATGTTAGAAGTTTGCCCCACTTATCCATAAACCAGGAGAAGAAATGACCATCATGAGCGCCCCCTGCCCCTTTGCCCAATGGGGAATTGATCTAGTGGGACCTTTTCCTCAAACCACTGGCAGGAAGAAATTCCTTATCGTCGCGGTGGATTATTTCACCAAGTGGGTTGAAGCTGAGGCCTTGTCAAAAATAACAGAGGACGAGGTCATGCATTTCATTTGGAAATATATTTGTTGCCGGTTTGGCCTACCCCGAAGTCTCGTCTCGGATAATGGCACTCAATTCAATGGCAAAAAGATTCGCGCGTGGTGTGAAGAGATGAAAATCACACAGAAGTTTGTGGCAGTAGCACACCCTCAAGCCAATGGCCAGGTCGAATCTACAAATCGAACCATTGTCAACGGCTTAAAAAAGAGGATAGACGAACTAGGAGGCAGCTGGGTAGATGAGTTACCTTCGGTCCTTTGGTCTTACCGAACCTCGGCCAAAGCAGCTACCGGTGAAACACCATTTCGGTTAATCTACGGAACCGAAGCAGTTATTCCAGTAGAAGTGGCAATGGATACACTCCGCATAGCCACGTTCGATGAAGAAGCAAATGACGGTGCATTGAGAACCCGGCTGGACGAGATTTTTGACTTGCGAGAAGCAGCCTATTTACACATGGAACGAAGCAAGAATTTGATCAAGGCCCGATATGACCAAGGGGTCTGATCTCGCTCATTCTAGATTGGTGATCTCGTTCTACGACGAGCTGATGCCCTAAAACACACAGGAAAACTGGAAGCTAATTGGGAAGGGCCATACGTGGTCACAAAGTGCTTGGCTGGTGGAGGATACGAGCTGGCAGATGTAGAAGGAAAACCATTGCCACGGGCATGGAATGTCATCCATTTGAAACGCTTCCTCGCGTAAAAAAAAAAAAAAAAAAAAAAAAAAAAAAAAAAAAAAAAAAAAAGAGAGAGAGAGAAGCAGAGAAGCAACACATCTTGTAAAAGAAAAACATCAATAAACGTCCATTTTTCGAGCTGGGCTACGCCCCGTGGTTTTTTCTCTCCTTATTTGGAGGGTTTCCACGTTAGAAATATCATTGTGTTATCTATTTAAATTACAAACTGAGGCGTTAAATCGCGTGTTTTACCGAGGCGTTAAATCGCGTGTTTTACCGAGGCGTTAAATCGCGTGTTTCACCGAGGCGTTAAATCGCGTGTTTTACCGAGGCGTTAAATCGCGTGTTTTACCGAGGCGTTAAATCGCATGTTTCACCGAGGCGTTAAATCGCGTGTTTTACCGAGGCGTTAAATCGCGTGTTTTACCGAGGCGTTAAATCGCGTGTTTCACCGAGGCGTTAAATCGCGTGTTTTACCGAGGCGTTAAATCGCGTGTTTCACCGAGGCGTTAAATCGCGTGTTCCACTGAGGCGTTAAATCGCGTGTTTTACCGAGGCGTTAAATCGCGTGTTTCACCGAGGCGTTAAATCGCGTGTTTCACCGAGGCGTTAAATCGTGTGTTTTAACGAGGCGTTAAATCGCGTGTTTTACCGAGGCGCTAAATCGCGTGTTTCACCGAGGCGTTAAATCGCGTGTTCCACTGAGGCGTTAAATCGCGTGTTTTACCGAGGCGTTAAATCGCGCGTTTCATCAAGGCGTTACATCGCGTGTTTCGTTGAGGCGTTTAAATCGCATGTTTTGCCAAAGGAAACAATAGCCAAAGGCTAAGTTCAAACACAAGTAAACTATGAAAAAAGCTTGCCGAGATCAGGTTAAGTCCTAAATTGATGAGATCAAAGGACGACCACCCACACGGGTCCTAAAAAGATTTAACTCAAGTTCTGAAAGTACTTTGCTAAAATTCACTAACCATTCCTGAATATACTGCACTAAAGTAAAAGCAGCCCCGGCACACATGAAAAACAAAATTGAAACAAATAAACTTTTTGATACATTGAAACGCAAAAAACGAAATAAGTTGTTCGGAATATATAAAGGAAAAATACAAGTACATGGTACAAGAAATAAGATACAAAAACGGGCGAAAACAAAGAGAAACTGGCTAAGCATTTTCGGACGGCACCACCCCGGTTTCGCTTTGATCCCCGGCGGGTGGAAGAGGAGATGAGGTAAGGTTGGGCGGTGTCTTGTTGAGATTCGCCATTGCATCAATTGTCTCGACATCTCCAACAAGATCGGTGATGATCACCGAGGAGCTTCCTTGGCGAGAGAAGTCTTCAACTAACTCTCGATGCACCTGCCTCCACCACTCCAGGTCGGGGTCCTCGTTCACGTCCCCTTCAAAACCCGGGATCACGTCATCGGGCAAGTCCTCGGCAAGCTCATTTCAGCCAAGGGGAACTCAATACCAGCACCACTTAATCGTTTCCGGACAGCCTTCACCGCTTCAGAGAAAAAGAAGCGAGCTAAGCCAGATGCTTGTCGAGTGAACGTCGTCGAACGCCATAGCCGATCGAAAAAACGACTGACGAACGCCTCCATAAAACGCAGACCCTCGGAGGAACCCGGGAACAGCCTGTGTCCTTCCTTCACTCCCTCGGTGAAGTTAGAAGATGCCTGCACCCCGGCCGCAAATAGCTCGTTAGAAAGCCCTTTAGCTTTTTCCTCCAAGCTCGCATTATGAGATGCTAAGGAGTCCTTCTCTGCTTGTAAAATCTTCTCCCTCTCTTGCAGCCTCCTCACCTCGGCGAACAACCCCTCATTCGCCGACTCGGACACCGCCAGACTCTCCTTTAGACCTCGGACCTCTTTTCGGAGCTGGCTGACCTCCTTCTTTTGATTATCATACGCCTCACGAGAGACGTCATCCCACCCCAAAGGGCCCGAAAAGGCGATAGCAAATTGCTACACATACAAGAGACTTAAGTAAAACCAATTGTGACTAAGAGACGTAAAAACTAACTCATGTGTGCGAGATAAAATAAACCTGCGTTATGTTATGTAGAAGCAACTCGAGCCGATCACCCTTGCTCATTTGCCCGAAGTGAGCAACGTCTCGAGGAAGCGCCATAGCTCGGCAAGCAGCAATGGCGTTCTCTGCGTTCTGGCAGAGATGAAGTGCAAAGTTAGGGGGCAGAGATGACCCAACTTGCCCCAAAGCTGACCCGGTCTGCCCAGGAGTGGACCCGACCAACCCAAGGGCCAGATCAGCCTTTCTTCTCTTCGAGGTGGGCTCTTTTTCTACCACTTCTTCGGCTGAGGAGGGTGGCGGAGAAGAAACTGGAACTATGGCCGAGGACAGACGAGGAAGCTCGGGATACTCAGCACGTGGGCCACTTCGGGGACGCGAAGCCCCAACATTCTTCTTAGAGGGTCTCTGCCTTAGAGCCCCCTCTTCTGAGGACCGTTTCTCGGATTCAGCGGCTGTAGGGCGCTGAAACTCGGACGCCTGGAATTCCGGCTCCGATTCAGATGGGAGAGTTGCCGGCTTGTCACCTCGGAACATCCTCTTCATCCTTAAGTCTGTTCGTGGGATTAAGAAAAATGTGGTGAGCAAGTAGGCAGTGCATCAACAAACATAAAATATAGTCAAACGAAGAACAACAGCCCGAAATGAAAGCCAAACCAATACAGAAAATTGATATCGTATTTAAACCCACCTAAATCCTCTTGAGTTAGGAGATAAGTGCCGTTGTCATGGAAGTAAAAATGACGAAGTATCGGCGGAAAACTTGTGAGATTCTCGGGCATACCATAACTTGGTTGAAAGTGAACAATCATTTTCAGAAGCCACTCATCGACCGCTAGAGGTTTCCCCCTCCTTTTCTCGGGCAAGGTGACGAACCAAGGACACAAATAAGGAGTGTCAGTGGGGTCCCTCGCGAAAAAATAATGGCCTTGCCACCCGTCGGTTTTATTGGGTGGCATCAATATCTTGAAGCCCGGACGAGCCGAGATGGAAACATGGTAGGGGCTGGAATTTTTTAATACCATAATACTTCGAAACCGGGCCGGAGTAGGGATTACACCCGACCAAGCGCAGAGCATGCGAAACCCGGTCATAATGATTATGGCGTGAGGGTGAAACTGATTAAGGGATATGTTGCATATTTGAGCAATCTCGGAGAACCATGGCGAGATGGGGAAAGAAAGGCCGAAATAGAACTGCTCAGAAAACCAAGTGCTAAAACCTGGAGGGGGGTTTAGGGGGCGCTGATCTCGAGAAGGTAAGATCAGTTCGATGTCGGTAGGAAGACCTATATCGCGAACTAAGTTAGCTAGGTCTATCTCGCTTAAAGTACTGGGCCCCCATTGATCGTCTTGATCTCGCCCCCCAGACAATGAAGGAGAGCCACTCCTCGCGGAAGACAGAACGTCGTCTCTCCCCCTTTTCTTAGATTTTTTCAGTAATTTACCCGAAGGGGAAAAGAAGGGCCCTTCCTCCGAAGAAGAAGAGAGGGTGAGGGTAGGATATTCATCTCCCTCTCTGGAAGGCATTTTCTGACCAAAAGGGTCGGGAGAATTGGAAGACATAGGTTAAGGACAGTAAAAAGCAGGGTAGAAATGGAGTACCTTTGTCGAAGAAGAAAACAAGCACGGGATGGAAAGAACTCGATTCTCGGAAAAGCAAAGTCGCCGGAGGTAAACAAAGACAAGGAGAGCACAGAAGTGAAGAAGAGGAAAAAATTTTGAAAATTCGTAGAAGTCAGATACTTATAGGAGAAAGGAAGGAGGAAAATTCGATCGTGACCGTCTAATCGGACGGGCGAGATTCAAAGTAGATCGCCTCGAATCCGGCGCAAGAGGTGTCGATTGGAATCCCTCAGTAATGACCTAGGGAAGAGGGGAAATCAATCATAACCGTCTATTCGGGCGGATGGAATTTAATACAGGACGTCTCGAATCCGGCGCATAAAGCACTGATATGAAATTTCCCCATGATGACTTAGGGAACTCGAATCGACCACACGGGATGTCAGAATCATTAAATGGAGGAAAAAGTGAAAAGATCGCGTACATCGGACAGATATGAACCAAGGTCCAAACCTACACCTCGTACTCCGTACTTATAAAACGAGATAAGGAAAAACCAACTCGTCTTATAAATAAGGAGTAGGGGGAGTAGTTGATACGGGCCATTATGACGAGATGAGCAAAATGCAAATTGTGAGAAGACAAGTTATTATAAGGCCCGACGTCGGACGGCGACCTCCGAACAACGAGCCGGCAATACCATGACTCGTATTCCAGTATAAACCCGACCTAAAGTAGGCCCAATAAGAAAGGCCCAAACATTTGACTTGAGAGGGGAGCAAACCCTAAAAAGGAAACCTTGGAGGCCAAGATTTCCTCATCTATAAATAGAAGGATCATCAAACACACACACACACAAGAATATACATTAATTACTGTTACATTGCATACACATTTTCCTCTATTCCGATCACTGACTTGATCGTCGGAGCTCTCCCGCCGGGAAACCCTCCCGGCGTTGCAGGTACCCTCACCGGAGTACGGACCAAGTTGAATTGAGGAAGACGGAAGCCCCACGGACCAAGTGTGGGTTCTAATGAACTATTACTTTTAGCTAGTAGTGGAGATAACATAGAGTTATGGGAAGTTATGTGGTGACATGACTCCCCAAATATGTCTTAAATCACCCATAACTTTTTGTTGTCTCCACCACTTCCTAAAACCATTAATAGAGCGTTAGAACTCTATCGTAATAACGTATCCAATGCATTATCCCATTAGAGTTTATAACTCTACATTTCAAGGGGGTGAGTGTAATTATCGATACCACATGGACCTTAAAGTTATTTAAGCATATCTCAGGGGTGTGGGTGTAATTTACCCTATTTTAAATTACGAAAACAAGCGAAAACGAAGAGTACTTATCATATGAATGTGAAATGCTTTTTTCTCTTTATTATTCACAATTAAATAAATAAATAATGCGAAACATTACCTTTGTATCTGTCAATATTGACCTTAAATTCATGATTATTATACATAGTGTTTTCGTATTTTGTATTTATTATATATGTAAATTATTTGGTATGATTCCCTTAAAAAAAATGTATTTGGTAGGACAGACTACTACTTGTTTTCAGGTAGAGGTGAAAATTAGACACGTGTCATATTGTAATTAGTGAGATTAAGAGTTCATTGAGCTTGAATTTGATGGAAAGTATTTAAGCTTTATGACTCCAAATGAACTAGTTCAGCTCAAATTAGACATATTTAAACACACACATATATATATATATATATATATATATATATATATATATATATATATATATATATTGTGAGAAGGATGTACGTAAATTCATTACATGTGATAATTTGCGGGCAAGTCCTAGCTAGCATTGAGAAAGGAAGGGTTGAAGACATAGAAATTAAAAGTCGAATCCAACTTACAGTATGAAATTGATTATCATGCGAACGTTCTATTTATAATCTTCAACTAAATTTAATCCATTCGACCAAATGCAGTATATAATTTAGAAAAGTCTAGTAGAAAGTGATACATTTGTCCAAACTTACATTAGATGATTATAGAAGATGAAATTAAATGTTCCACTTTAACATGCATGAAGATATTTTTCGATTACCGAGCGGAGATCTAAATACAATAGTTTAATAATTATTATTATATCAACTGAATATAAAAGAATGGAGCAAGAGCAAATAATGTTGCATCATTCTCCTTTTTATATATTTATTTGCTGACTGTCCAAATTCTTATTAATTCCTAAACAAAGTCGGTTACTTTTATTCATGTCTGTATAATAATTAATTGTATTTATAGTATCATTTAAAATATAATAATACTCTTGATATATCTCTTTTTACGAGGCTTACTTGTTTTGTCTTCACTCAGGAATTCAAGACCAAATTGTCGGAGAAAATAAATTTCGGGTTGTCAATTTAATCAATTAAACAATTAAACTAATTAAGAACGCAAATAATCACGAGAAAATATCAATATAAAACGGATCTAGGATTTTATCTTCCCCCTATGCGATAATTCTTTACCCAATTAATCTTCTATCATGCAAGTTACGATTCCCGATTATTAACCCAAGACACGAAATTACTCATAACCAGCAGCAGCTTCCATCGGCAAATCTCCATGTCAAAAGCTGATGTCATATTGCACGTGTTTTAAAAGTTAAATAATTATTTATCAACCTCCTTTATACAAAAGCTCGGCATGTAAGCTGATTTGTCACATGTTTTAGTTCAAGAAATCATACATAGAAAAATCAAAGAAATACACATGTTATCTATTAGACAATGAATCTCCAGGTTAGAATGATGAATAGGTTAATTAAATAGGTGCAATTTATGGAGTAAACTGCAAAAACTACCCCTGTGTAATCTCGAAATAGCAAAAACCCCCCTGTGATAAATAAACTAGCAAAAACCTCCCCTGTGAAATTATTTAAATAGCAAAAACCCCCCTATGGAACTATTTGAGGGTTGACTTGATATAAAAAGACACAAATACCCCTGGAGTCTTGCAATTAATAAATTCTTATATTTTATAAATATTTTACTTATTCTATTTAAAAAATAATCAATTTAGTTGTTTACTATTTTTTTTAATTTCTAAACAAATAAATTAAAAAGAATAAATATACATATAATATGTATATATATAAATACATTTTGAGGGACAATTTTGTCATTTAAAGTCTCAAAAATCAGCTAGGGGGGATTCTGCCTTTGACTAAATTTCACAGGGGGGTTTTTGCTAGTTTATTTATCACAGGGGGGTTTTTGCTATTTCGAGATAACACAGGGGTAGTATTTGCAGTTTACTCGCAATTTATGTTTTACATTAATTTACGTTTTCTTTTTTATTTATTATTATTTTTTTTCATTCCCCAAATTACGAAGACGACTTAGGCATCGTTTGATTGGTTCGATAAGTCATAATTAACTAAATAATTGAAATAAAATGTTTTTAAAATAATAATTCGAAAAGGAAAAAGAAGTTCCTATGGTATTTTTTTTTTCTTCTCCTTTTACTTGTTTCCCGATTTTCCTCCTGATATCTTGAATCTATGGCTGAATATTATGTAAGGTGCTTACCAACGAGCTATCTTGTCTCTTGACAAGTTCTTATGGTATGTTTCTTTCTACATGCATCGGTTTCGTAAGATGTTGGATATTTAAAGAAAGACGAGAATTGATGTTTTCGATATGTTCTTTTGAATTGCTAAAAAAGTTCACGTGTTATTACTTATTATTAATAATAACAAAAATTCTTCTATGATGTATTTCCTTTAGCCCGTACATTCTTCAAATGATAAATATTTAGGAGTGGTTTGTTAATTAATTACTCGAGTAAGGATTTTTTTCTTAATTTAATCTTATCTTGGGGGATCTTCCTGTAATTTGCCTAATAAATTATAATTAGAGTGATATTTTTGCAATTTAAAAGAGAAAAGATGGTTAACATGTACTTACTTTTCAACACACTGATTTATTATATATACACAATACATATATATATATATATATATATATATTATATATATATATATATATATATATATATATATATATATATATATATATATATATATATATATATATATATATATATATATATATATATATATATATATATATATATATATATATTTATATATATCCTCGAATGGAAGAAGTCATATATAGTTGCTTATGTTGTCGTGATGTTTCCTTACCACTCGCCACCTTTGATTTTTCTGCACACACACACACAACACGCACAAGAGACACGGTTTACACACATTTATAAAATCTTAATTACGTTCCTGTTGAGTGTATATTTATACACTTAATTGTACCTTTTAATTGGGGCTTTTGGTGTGTTGTAATGATAATTGGTGCGTAAAATAGTTATTATTTGTATTTTAGGTACAAATTGAAGAATTGGAAACTTTTGGGGTCAAAACTGCAAATTCGGAGAAAAAGTGGGCCAAAAGTGAGAAAATCAAAACTCTGAAGAATTAAAGACCGGACGGCCGTCCGGATTTCAAAGTTATTCTCGCACGGCCGTCCGGGTTCACGAAAGGGCGCAGAAAAGGGATTTTAATTGCACAAGGAAACTGCCTTCTTCCCCAAGTTCTTCACCCTATATAAGACCAACCCAAGCACACAATTAGGGATCATCTTTCAACGAAATTAGACACCACAAAACGCGAAGAACGAAGATCAACGAAGACTCAAGCATAGTTTTTCTTATTTCTTTTATTAATTCTATTTTATTTATCATAAGAATTACGAGTAGCTAAGTTTTTATTCTAGGATTTTATTGGAACCCTATGTGGTAATTCAAACCTATTTTTCTACTTTTATGCAAGTTTAATTCTTCGATTATTTCTTCTATTTTGATCGTATTTAGTGCATGAGCGTAGCTAACTTATGTTGCTATTTGTTATTGTTAGAATTGATTGACAGATCTTTTTAATAATTAGAACAGGGATAGAAGAGCCTTCGAGTAGTTTTTCACCGAATGCGTGTGTTGATTGCATGTATTATCGTAGACATACAGATAATACCTTAGGTAGCCGTTTACGAGACTTGTTATTTAATGCTTTATTTGTACTAGGTTTGCATAGACATATAGTGAATCTTTTATGAATAATAGGCTAATAACGCAGCGACAGCTGGTTATGAGTAATTTCGTGTCTTGGGTTAATAATCGGGAATCGTAACTTGCATGATAGGAGATTAATTGGGTGAAGAATTACCGCATAGGGGGAAGATAAAATCCTAGATCCGTTTTATATTGATATTCTCTCGTGTTTAATTGCTTTCTTAGTTAGTTTAATTTATTTAGTTAATTAATTTGACAACCCTGCGTAGGCTGGATAAAATCATAATTGTTAGAATTTGGTACTTAGGATTAAATAATTTGCGTATTCCCTGTGGGATCGACATCCGACTCTCACGAGTCTACTTTACTACTTGTTTGCGATGCGTGCACTTGCGTGTTGGTATTTAGCACCCAACAAGTTTTTGGCGCCGTTGCCGGGGAATACGGCTAAATTATTTATTTATCCTAATATTAAATTTGAGCAATTTTTCTTACTTCAGCCAAATTTTTTTATTTTATTTAATTATTTTTTTATTTTTGTTTTAGGTACTTTTTTATGCGAAGAGGACACGACACGAGCCTGCTACCTCTTGACCCCGAAATTGAGCGAACGTTTAGGCAAGCCAGGAGAAATCAATGGTTAGCCCAAAACACTCCAGCAACGATGGAAGACGAGAATAATCGTGGGGAAGGTGACCAAAGGCAACCACCTAATGTGGCGAGAGAAATCGTCAACGAGCAAAACCAACGCCAGCTAATTAATCCACCACCGCGTCAACGAGCCTTGCACGAGTACACTGTTCCGACACTAAATGGGTTCCAATCAAGCATCCAGCAGCCCCCCATTGAAGCTAACAATTTCGAGATTCGAGCGGGACTCCTCACTATGCTCCAAAACAATGGATTATTCAGCGGATTGGCTCACGAAGATCCACATCTCCACTTGGTCAACTTTCTCGAGACGTGTGATTCGCACAAGATGAACGGAGTAACGCCCGAAGCACTGCAACTCCGCCTGTTCAAGCACTCCTTACAAGGCGCAGCCCGAGAATGGTTGCACACTCGTGCACCGCACTCCATCTCGTCGTGGGCCCAGCTAGCACAACTCTTTATGAACACATACAACTCCCCAACAAAAACTGAGAGAATCCGGCGAGAAATTCAAAACTTCATACAAGAAGCCGGTGAAGCATTATTCGAGACGTGGGAGCGGTTCAAACAGTTAGTGAGGAGGTGCCCGAATCACGGACTACAAGAGTGGCGTCAACTGCAAATATTTTACGATGGACTGCAAGACAACTCGAGGACAGTGCTCGACTCTGCAGCTGGAGGTATGTTCATGAGTTTGACCTACGACGAAGCATACGAGCTCTTGGAACGAATCGCTAGGAATAAATACATGCGAGCATCGGACCGGTCGAATAGCGGAGCAGTCAAGACGGGTGGAATTTTGGAGCTAGATGGAGTCACCGCAATCACGGCCCAATTGGAGAAGCTATCGAAGCAAGTAGCGGCTTTGCAGACTCAGCAAGTCCACGCAGTCCAAGTTTCCGACCAGCGCGTAGAAGAAACGGAGTCTCTGAATTATGTGCATGACACCAACCGACAACAGAGGAACCCGTACTCCAACACTTACAATCCCGGATGGAAGGATCACCCTAATTTTGGGTGGGGAGGAAATCAGCAAGGACCAAGGCAAGCACCACCTCAAGGTCAACCGCCTAATTATTCACGACCAGCGCCCGGATTCCAAAATCCGCCACAAGCTCAACCTCAAGGCGGAGATCTCGCAAATATCTTGGCGCAGTTCATGACAACCACCCAAGCCTCCATCCGAAACTTGGAAACACAGATGGGTCAACTTGCAACCCAACTAACAGCGAGGCCATCGGGAGCACTGCCATCAAACACGGAAGATCCGCGGAAGAACAACATCGAGCAGTGCAACGCTGTAAGTTTAAGGAATGGGAGACAATTGGAGGAAGCCCCACGAAAGGAGAAGCAAAGCACGGTAATCGAGAAGCCGAATGTGATTGAGGAAAAAGAAGCAACTCGCAAGGAACCGCCATCACCCACAGTGAACTCACGAGTTCCTCAAGTCCCGTATCCTCAAAAGCTTCAAAAGAAGAAGCTTGATGCCGAGCACCAAGGATTCTTGGACAAGCTGAAGGAAATCCACATAAACATTCCGTTTATCGAAGCCATTCAAAAGATGCCAAAGTGGGTGAAATTCCTCAAGGAGCTCGTGACAAAGAGGAATAAATTGCAAGGGAACGAGATCATCCAACTCACGGAGCAATGCAGTGAAATTCTTATACGGCCCCTTCCACAAAAACTCGGCGATCCAGGTAAGTTCACTATCCCTTGCACTATTGGAGGTAAAAATTTTAGGTCACTCATTGATTTAGGTGCTAGCATTAATCTTATGCCTTATTCCATTTACAAAAATCTTGGGTTAGGTGAGATTGAACCAACGGCTATAACCCTCCAATTAGCCGATAGGTCTTTAGTTTACCCAAAAGGTATTTTAGAGAACGTGCTAGTGAAAGTGAATAAATTTATTTTCCCTGTGGATTTCGTTATACTTGATATAGATGAAGATAGGGAGATACCTCTTATTCTAGGAAGGCCGTTTTTTAGCCACGTCGAAAACGGTAATTGATTGCGCTAGTGGTGATCTTACAATGACGGTGCACGATCAAACGATCAAATTTAACGTTTTTAGCGCTAATAAAAATTCATGTGAGAATAATGATTGTTATGCTATTGATCTTGTGGATTTTACAAATCATGACGATTTTGACGTTTTGATCTTAGACCATGAGAAAGGATCTTTGAGTGCAGGAAAAGGTGGCGGAAAAGATAGTCGGACGGAGCAAGTTTATTGTGCAAGCTCAAATTCAACTCCGCCGAGAGACAGTCAAAAGAGTTGGGGTGCCAACGGTGATGAACGTGCAAGGAGGATGTGGCCACCAAAAAAATCAAACGAGCATCATCGGGAAGAGGAATTCAATCGCCAAGTGACTTCGGTCACGTTAGCTTGATCAAAGAAGCAGACAAAGTCCGGCTGAAGACTGTAAACTTAGCGCTTCTCGGGAGGCAACCCGAGCTTTCGTTTTTATTTTATGTTATTTCAAATTTTTAGTTTTGCTTTCATTTTATTTTATTTTTCAAAAAAAAAAAAAAAAAAAAAAAAAGTTTCTGGGCACTAATTAGAAGTTTTTATTTTTTCAGGGACCCAATTGCAATTATTGACACGGCCGTGCAAGAAAGAGGGCGAAATCTCACACGGCCGTGTGAAACTTCGGGGAGGCTACTGCCCAAAACCAGCTTTTGGCACGGCCGTGCGGATTTTAGGCCAAAATCTCGCACGGCCGTCTGAGATTCGAAGGGGCTACTGCCCAAATCCGGCTTTTGGCACGGCCGTGCGGATTGCAGGCCTAAATTCCGCACGGCCGTCCGAGAAAAAAAAAAAAAAAAAAAAACGGGGCCGATTAACAAGGTTTTCCAACCCACAATTCTCACAATTCTAATGCTCATGCGCACGGTGGAGTTGGTGAGCAACCCGACGGTGGTCCCGACATTTAAACAGGTGTTTTCTATCCTTAAACTCCGGGCGAATCACATTGAGGGCAATGTGAATTTTAAGTTTGGGGGTTTAACTACTTGTTTTCGTTTATGTGCTTTATGTGTGTTTTATTTTTTTTATTTATTTTGCATGCTTTAGTTTTTGTTTTAATTGCCGTTTTATTATTTTCGTTTTTATAAAAAAAAAAAAAAAAAAAAAAAAAAAAAATTTGTGTCCGATGCATCGATGAATTATGATGATGATAGATGGTAAATGTTTGATGATGAGACTACTTGTTTTATGTTGATAAGGAGTATGTATTTGTTTAGCTTTCGATTCAACGGAACGTAGAAATGAATTATTGCTAGGAATCACACCTTATGCATTGCTTTGGTTGAATGTTTTGCATTTTAAATTTGGAATTTATTTGTGCTCAATCATGCTTTGTTCGG
The DNA here is from genome assembly GCF_056151865.1 of Erythranthe guttata. Lineage (NCBI taxonomy): Eukaryota > Viridiplantae > Streptophyta > Magnoliopsida > Lamiales > Phrymaceae > Erythranthe > Erythranthe guttata. The sequence goes on along the minus strand of NC_142543.1, from coordinate 9,403,012 downwards.
TTTTAAATCTCACCTTAAGACATTTATGATACGAAGTGTTGGGTAGTAAGCGATTTGGGAGATGATTTGGGCCTTCTTTGAACCGTTTGAGCCTTTCAAGCCTACCTTTAAATTTTTATCCTTAGAACCTTGATTTGAGCCTCGGAGAGAAAAGGTGTTCTTTCTTTTAGCCAATATGTAGAAGGTAGAAAAGTGGAGATTTTTGAATAATTATCCCTTGGATTTCGGTCGAAATGTTTTATAAGATCTTTCTTCTTATTCGAAAAAAAAAAAAATAGATAAAAAGAGAAATAGATATATATGTGCATCCTTATATATATATCTAAATTCCTCGATTTGAAAAAAAAAAAAAAAAAAAAAAAAAAAAAAAAAAAAGAAAAAAAAGAAGAAGAATAGATTATAAGGGAGAAATAAGGACTAGTTGTTGAATTGTGTTGAAAACTCGATCCATTGCCTCAAGGCAAAAGTGTTGACGTGTGAATTTTGGAGAGTCGAGTTTATTAAAGTCCCTAGAGGTGAATTCATTGTTTCAAACGCCTATCTTTCAAATTTTGGCGTAATTACCTCAATTCAAGAAAATTAGCCACACATTCCCATATTACCTACCTCGGACCAAAGAGCCTAACAATTGAAAGCCACAAAGTCCCAATGATCCCAATAGCTTATTGTTCAATATTAGTTGAGTAAAATAATTTGGTGAGTATTTGGAGTCAAATATATGCATGTAAGTATAAATTCTTTCTATCTTTAACTTGCAAATATTGGATACTTGAAGCAATTGTATGATTTGTGGTTTTTGGTAATAGTGAGTGACTAAGTACCGTTGAATGTTAAGCTTGCGAATACCTAGGAATTATCATCATAATTGCAAGTTCTGAAAACGCGAAGTTGACCAATCGATCTATGTAATGAGATGTATGGTTTTGTTTTGTGTTCTTAATTTGATTTTACTTGAGGACAAGCAAAAGTTCAAGTTTGGGGGTGTGTTGAGTGTATATTTATACACTTAATTGTACCTTTTAATTGGGGCTTTTGGTGTGTTGTAATGATAATTGGTGCGTAAAATGGTTATTATTTGTATTTTAGGTACAAATTGAAGAATTGGAAACTTTTGGGGTCAAAACTGCAAATTCGGAGAAAAAGTGGGCCAAAAGTGAGAAAATCAAAACTCTGAAGAATTAAAGACCGGACGGCCGTCCGGATTTCAAAGCTTATTCTCGCACGGCCGTCCGGGTTCACGAAAGGGCGCAGAAAAGGGATTTTAATTGCACAAGGAAACTGCCTTCTTCCACAAGTTCTTCACCCTATATAAGACCAACCCAAGCACACAATTAGGGATCATCTTTGAACGAAATTAGACACCACAAAACGCGAAGAACGAAGATCAACGAAGACTCAAGCATAGTTTTTCTTATTTCTCTTATTAATTCTATTTTATTTATCATAAGAATTACGAGTAGCTAAGTTTTTATTCTAGGATTTTATTGGAACCCTATGTGGTAATTCGAACCTATTTTTCTACTTTTATGCAAGTTTAATTCTTCGATTATTTCTTCTATTTTGATCGTATTTAGTGCATGAGCGTAGCTAACTTATGTTGCTATTTGTTATTGTTAGAATTGATTGACAGATCGTTTTAATAATTAGAACAGGGATAGAAGAGCCTTCGAGTAGTTTTTCACCGAATGCGTGTGTTGATTGCATGTATTATCGTAGACATACAGATAATACCTTAGGTAGCCGTTTACGAGACTTGTTATTTAATGCTTTATTTGTACTAGGTTTGCATAGACATATAGTGAATCTTTTATGAATAATAGGCTAATAACGCAGCGACAGCTGGTTATGAGTAATTTCGTGTCTTGGGTTAATAATCGGGAATCGTAACTTGCATGATAGGAGATTAATTGGGTGAAGAATTACCGCATAGGGGGAAGATAAAATCCTAGATCCGTTTTATATTGATATTCTCTCGTGTTTAATTGCTTTCTTAGTTAGTTTAATTTATTTAGTTAATTAATTTGACAACCCTGCGTAGGCTGGATAAAATCATAATTGTTAGAATTTGGTACTTAGGATTAAATAATTTGCGTATTCCCTGTGGGATCGACATCCGACTCTCACGAGTCTACTTTACTACTTGTTTGCGATACGTGCACTTGCGTGTTGGTATTTAGCACCCAACAGTTCCCAATTTCAAATACAGAGTACCATTTTCTCTCTCTAGTTTCTCTCTCTTAACGAACAATGGCTAGGCCTCAAGAAAACCCACCACCAGTCTTCACCAGCACCGCACCTTACTCGCCCATCACCGAGCGGGAAAACGAAGGCGCCGAAGAATATGCAGGCGGCGGATGCGGCTGTTTCCGGCGGGAGCCGCAGCTCTCTGCTGCGAGAAAGGGGCACCGGCGGCGGGTCGCCGTGGCTGGTGGAGAAATTGAAGAAACTGAAGGAGCTGTCGGAGATGGTGGCGGGGCCCAAGTGGAAGAATTTCGTCAGGAGAATCGGCAAGTTCTGCAGTCCCAAGAAACACGTGAACAGCACGCAGCAGAACGCGCAGTTTCAGTACTCGCCGGAGAGCTACGCCCTCAACTTTTCCGGCGGTGATAATAGTGAAGATCACGGCGGCGGAGAAGAAGAGGAGGGCAATTTGTTGAGGTTTGCTCGTGCTGGCCGGCCTTATCAATGATCATCAAAGGAAGCCCGGTTTTTCTTATTAATTAATTATTTATTTAATTTTATTAATTAGTGAAGATAATTAATCATATGATATTGTTTGAGGAAATGATTAATTTGGTAATTATGTAATTTACTTATCTTTATTTAATTTTATTTTCTGGATTATATTCAAACTATTAAGCAAAACTATTTTATTTAGGCATGAGAGTCATACTGTTTGTTGTTTGGTGTTTCTCTATTTTTCGCTCGGTGCTATCGAGATGGAAAACGCGGTAAATAAATGATCTTTTTCGTGCATTTGCCGTTGCCAAATCTTATTTGTGGTGTTTCTTCTTATTCCTCGCGTTCTCCACTGAGATGAAAAACACATAAATTAATTAATTCTAACACGTAAATGTATTTTTTTTTAAATCAATCTTGTTTTTTGTGTTTCTTCTTTTTTATTGGGCTTAGATCACTATAAAAAACACACGACAAATCATTATAAATGGGGGACCTCTACGAAAAAATAAATACACAAATTAAATTAACCATAACACCATTTTCAAGTATTTTAACAATTTTGAACATAGGAATGATACTAAAATAATTGTAAGAAGATGGAGAGTTACGTATTAATTGCACTAGTAATTGTACCCGTGCGATGCACGGGACAACAAATCGCATTCTTTTGATGTTGTAAGAATATAAACAAACGTTTGATATATCGTATGATCAAAATTCTATTATACTGGAACATTATTAAGTATACTACACACAAAAAAAAAAAGGACATAACTTTACTGTTGAATAATTTTCCAAATGAATTGAATCAGCTAATACCAATAGATTGAAAATTTGAACCAGGAAAAAAATTATCAATTATGTCTTCCATGTTGAGTTTAAAAGTAATTAGATTTAATAACTAAGTTAACATAATCAAAACTAAACTATCGACAACATACCATCGTAAAAGGCCATCTATACATCTTGCATCGGAACTAAGCCCTTCTCCACTGCCTCATTTTAAGGTTGTTTTGCCACTGGAATTAACAATTGGAAAATTAAGAAACAAAAATAAATATAAACAATAAATTAAATATCGCATACAAACAATAAGTCTTGAAGGTCGACTTCCAATAGCTTGTGGCTCCGCCCATTTTTGGTTAATTTTCTCAAATCATCACTTTCAATAACATGTCCAATAACATATAAAATGAAATAATTGTTATACATAAAATTTGAAAACTTTGGTATAAATTAATGAAACACATAATTTAACAAAATGAAATTACCTATAAGCCATGATGGAAAAAGATGTAAACTAATTGCCACACATGCAATAGGATGAAGAAGAAGATAAGAAACAAAATCTAAAGTCGGGTTACCAAAAGAAGAAGCCTTAGGTAGGGAAGAAATAAAATTCAAATGTTGCAGACATTCTGTAAAACGATGTCACAAAATCCGCTAGGGATGAAAATCAGATTTATTTACCCTTTTCTGTAAAAATTGAAAATCAGATTATTAGAAATAATATCTAGGAGAATTTGATGAAAATCGATAATAATATTTAAAATAATATTTCGGAGATAAAAATTTGATAAAAAAATCAAAAAATAATATTTAGGAGATAAAAATCAAAAATAAAATTTAAAATAATAGTTAGGAATGATACTAAAATAATTGTAAGAAGATGGAGAGTTACGTATTAACTAGTATCTCACCCGTGCGATGCACGGGATCAAATTTTAGATCAAAAGAAATTATTCTAAAAAATTACCGAATTAAAAAAAGGTCGAGGATTTAAGTCGAATACGACCGAACAAAAAATAACAATTTTGTATTTTATATCATCATCAAAAACTCTACATAAATATAAAATGGCAATCTTGTACAAACCATCCACGACGAAATGCCACAACCAACTCCAAGTGGGGAATCGAATGAATAGACCACTCTTGTACATTAATCTGAATGTTGGTACAATATAACACGAAGCTACGGTCACGAACAATGAAAATACATTTAAATAAAATAATATAGTAAAAACTTTAATTAATTGATATATAATAAGATATAGTTCAAAACAGAAAAGTATCCATTCCATCTGATTTAAATACAAAACTTAAACAAAAATAATAATAAAATAAAATATAAAATAAATACTTGTGATATAAAATATACAATACATCTAACCCAAATCGTAAAACTATCTCGCCCAATGCACTCGAATCCTTAACATGAAATTTAGTTATCAAAGTGATATTTTATACATGCATTGAAATCGTTTACAACTCATCTAATACCTTGTGAGTAACCTACACATTTTGCATTGTTCATATTCTCTCAGTCGTACACATTACTGAATAATAAATCACCTAAAAATGTAAAATAAATACAATTTATATAAAATTACCTAGATTAAAAAAATTCATTGGAGCGGCACTAATGTACATTAGAGATGAAATTTTTTGTTATAAAATCACAAAATTTTGTGTTATACCTTCATAATCACTTATAAATCCTCCTTGTAGACAAAATTGTTAATAACATTATTAGCCTGATTCCAACTTGATAAATTTCTTTATGCTACCCATAAGGTACGTCCTATTAACTGAGCAATACTATAATACGTATTCTCTGGACTATTTCTATGATCAGCACGTCTGACTTGAGCGTCGGAGGGGTTTCCGCCGGATCAACCCCCGGCTTAGTTCATGTGTTCTATGATCGCAGGTACCTCAGGATGATCAAGTTGTCAAGCTACTGATCCGCTTTGCTCTCCCAGCTCATTTTCTACACTACCCTAGGTGAGCTATATTTTAGCATCATCATTTTGGCGCCGTCTGTGGGAACGATGCAAACCAGATCACGTAGCCAACAAGATCCTCCTGAGGCGTCTGCTCGGAGAGAAAATGACACAGCTAACGACCTCCCACCTCGTGGAGGCTCTGGCTTGCCACCTCCTCCACGTCCCATGGATCCGCCTCGCGAGGTTCAGGTGATCCCCCTCGGGACCCACCACTCGCCGATCCACCACTCCCTGTTCCTCGAATGGTTCAAATAACCGAGGATGCGCTTCAACGCATGTTAGCAGAAGCTTCAACTCGCGCTGCCACAGAGGCCGTGACCCAATATATCGCCACGATGGGAGCAAATGCTCCCAACGCGATACCAGCACCTGCTCCACATGTGGAGCCACCTATGGCACCACCGCCATCGACTCCCTGGGGGCTTACATCTGCCCCCAAAATATTTCGCTCGCCAAGGGTTATCGACTCCCTGGGGCTTACATCGCCCCCAAAATATTTCGTTCGCCAAGGGTTATCGACTCCCTGGGGCTTACATCGCCCCCAAAATATTTCGTTCGCCAAGGGTTATCGACTCCCTGGGGGCTTACATCTGCCCCCAAAATATTTCGTTCGCCAAGGGTTATCGACTCCCTGGGGGTTCACAGTGCCCCCAAAACATTTCATTCGCCATGGGTCATCGACTCTCTAGGGGTCTACTTTCGTCCCCCTCGAACGGTTCAGATAACCGAAGAGGACCTTCAGCATATGATCGCCGAACCTTCAACAATATCAACTTCTACTTGCTCCTCTAACGGTTCAGATAACCGATAAGGACCTTCAGCGTATAATCGCGGAAGCTTCAACTTGTGCTACCACTGAAGCAGTGGCACCATACATCGTCATAGTAGGAGCCAACGCTCCTCCTCGTGAGGTCCCACTGGGCCCTCAACATAATCAATTTCTACTTACTTCTCGAATGGTTCAGATAACCGAAGAAGACCTTCAACGTATGATCACGAAAGATTCAACTCGTGCTGCCACTGAATCAGTGGCACCATATATCGCCAAGGTTGGGCATCTCACCCCATTGGTTCGTGATCGCCTCATCCTAAATGGGGGGCTATCCCATCCTAAAGTTGGGCATCTCATCTCAAGGGTGGTACATCCACTTACCTTTCAACCCCAAGGGGTTTCACATCCAATCAAGTGTTTCACGTCCCTACTTCAAAAAAAAAAAAAAAAAAGGGTCTGACGCGCACGCGCGAACCAATGGCACAACCGTGCGCATCTACCACAGACCATAGGTCTCGAGCGCCTCATCCTACAGTGGGCAGTTATCCCCATCCTAAGGTTGGGCATCACCCTTACCTTTCAACCCCAAGTGGGTTCACATCACATCTCAAGAGACGAGTATAATCTCCCTACTCAAAAAATAGAACATCTCCAAGGGGGTGCACATCCCATCTCAAGGAACGAGGATAATCTCCCTACTCAAAAAATAGAACATCCCCAAGGGGGCGCACATCCCATCTCAAGGAACGAGGATAATCTCCCTACTCAAAAAATAGAACATCCCCAAGGGGGTGCACATCCTATCTCAAGGAACGAGGATAATCTCCCTACTCAAAAAATAGAACATCCCCAAGGGGGTGAATATCAACTCAAAAAAAAAAAAAAAAAAAAAAAAGATGAAAAAATAGAAGAAAAAAGAAGAAGATGAAAAAATTGAAGAAAAAAGAAGAAGATGAAAAAAGAGAAGAAAAAAGAAGAAGAAAAAAGAAGAAGAAAAAAGAGAAGAAAAAAGAAGAAGATGAAAAAATAGAAGAAAAAAAAAAGAAGATGAAAAGAAGAAGATGAAAAAATACAAGAACAAGAAGAAGAAAAAAGAGAGTAAAAGAAGAAGAATTAGAAGGATAAAGAAAGAAGAAAGAAGAAAAAGAAGAAGAAAGAGAATAAAAAATAAAAAAGGAGGAGATGCAGCCGAGCCGCGCGCGCGAGTCGAGCCAAGCCGCGCGCGCGCGGCTCCATTCAAGAAAAAAAAAAAAAAAAAAAAAGAAAAAAAGGAATAGGCGCGCATGCACAGCACGCGCGCGTGGCGGACACGCGCTAACGCGCGTGGCGGATACGCGCTAACGCGCGTGCGTGCTGTGCACGCGCGCGTCAGAAAAAAAAAAAACAAGGAAGAGGCGCTCGTGCACAGCACGCGCGCGTGGCGGACACGCGCCAGGCGCGCACGCGTGCACAACATGCGCGCGTCAGAAAAAAGAAAAAAAAAAAAAAACCAAGGAAGAGGCGCGCGTGGCGAACACGCGCCTGACGTGAGGCGTAGGCAATGACCTTTCCATTTTGCATGAGTACGGCGCCTAGACCTAATTTCGAGGCATCGCTGTAGACTATGAATTCTCCGACTTTCTCTGGTAGTGCGAGAATTGGTGCCGATGTGAGTCGAGCTTTTAATTCGGTGAAACTGGCGTCGCATTCGGGTGTCCACTGATACTTGACGTCCTTTCGAGTCAATCGGGTGAGTGGAGAGGCAAGCTTCGAGAAATCCTTTACGAATTTGCGGTAGTAGCCGGCTAGTCCAAGGAAACTTCAAATTTCCTTCGCGTTCTTCGGAATTGACCAATTTGACACGGCTTCTATCTTGCTAGGGTCAACGGAGATTCCTTGTTCTGAAACAATGTGACCAAGGAAAGTTACACTCGAAAGCCAGAACTCGCATTTGCTGAACTTGGCGTATAGTTGATGCGATCGGAGGGTTTGGAGTACGGTACGAAGGTGAGACATATGATCTTCTTGGGTCTTAGAGTAGATGAGAATGTCGTCGATGAAGACAATCACGAACTGGTCCAAGTATTGATGAAAGACTCGGTTCATAAGGTCCATGAAAGCTGCGGGGGCGTTGGTTAGACCGAAGGGCATGACAACGAATTCGTAGTGACCGTATCGGGTTCTGAAAGCCGTTTTGGGGATATCGGATTCTTTGATTTTGAGTTGATGGTAGCCGGATCGGAGATCGATTTTCGAGAAGACCGATGAGCCTTGAAGTTGGTCGAAGAGATCATCGATTCGAGGAAGAGGGTATTTATTCTTGATCGTGACTTTGTTGAGTTCACGGTAATCAATGCAAAGGCGGAGGGATCCGTCTTTCTTTTTGACAAATAGAACCGGTGCACCCCACGGGGAATGGCTGGGTCGGACATAGCCTTTGTCGAGCAATTCTTGGACTTGGTACTTCAGTTCCTTCAATTCCATCGGGGCCATACGATACGGTGCTTTGGAAATTGGCGTAGCGTCGGGAATCAGATTGATTTCGAACTCGATTTCTCGGTCGGGCGGAAGTCCGGGAATGTCATCGGGAAATACGTCGGGAAATTCTTGGACAGCTCGAATGTCGGAAATTTGGGCTTTGGGATCGGACTCGGATTTCAGAATATCCACTAAGTAGCCGAAATGGCCTTTGTGAATGAGTTTGACTGCTTTGATCGCGGATATGATTGAAATCGAGGGTTTGGGTTGACTTCGGAATTTTAGGGTTTCGCCGTTCGGAAGTGGAAAAATGACCGTTTTCGAGGCACAGTCGATTTGGGCTTTGAATTTGGTTAACCAATCCATGCCTAGTATAACTTTGAAGTTTTGGATCGGTAGGAGGATTAGGTCGAAATTCATGGTTTGAGTATGAACTCGGATTGGACAATTGATTATGACTAGGTTAGAGCACATTTCTTCGCCAGAGGGAATGAGAATTTGGTATTCGTAGTTTAATCGGTTTGGTTCGAGATTTAAGTGCGCAATTATGTCTTTCGATATAAAGGAATGAGTAGAGCCAGAATCGATAAGAGCATAAATGGGTTTTTCGAGGATAAATATGGTACCTGCTATCATAGACGGGTCTTGCTCGATCTGTTCTTGAGTCATGGCGAACACTCGACCGGGGACGTTCGGTGGGGGTTTCGGGCAATCTTTCACCATATGTCCGGGCTGATGGCATCGAAAGCAACTCCTTGTTCCGTGTACGCACTCTCCGGAGTGACTCTTTCCACACTTTGGGCAGGTTGGCCTCGGCGGCGGTGGCGGTGGTCCGGTTGTTTGGCGAATGGGCTGCGTTCCTTTTCCTCGGAATGGGCGGTTGCCAAAATTGTTCTTTTTCCACGGACGTTGAGTAACTCCTTGTGGTCGGCGGCTGTTTTGAATGTCTCGTTCGTCTTGGGCAGCCATGAGTGCTTTGTCTACGAGTTGGCGGAAAGTTGAGGCGTCGGACATACGAATGTCTCTACGGATTTCGGGTTGGAGGCCACGAATGAAATGGTTCTTCTTTTCTTCGGCGTCTCGAGCAATAAATGGGGCGTAGAGGCAGCCACGTTCGAAACGACGGATGTATTCGATCATTGGTAAATCGCCTTGGCGGAGTTCGAGAAATTCTTTGAGTTTTTGGGCTCGCACGTCTTTCGAGAAATATTTTTCGAAGAATTGGACTTTGAAATTGGTCCATGGCAAAGTTTCGAGGTTCGTTCCTTCTTTGATTCCTTCCCACCAGTGACGAGCTTCGTTTCGGAGTAGGAATATGGCACAGTGCACGCGGTCGCGGTCGGTCATTTGCATGTAGTCGTAGATGACTTCAAGAGATTTGATCCACTCTTCGGCTATGGTGGGGTCGGTTCCACCGTGAAATTCGGATGGGTTCATTCGGAGGAATCGGCCGTCGTGCTTTGCTTGGAACTCGGTAGTGGAATCGGCCGTCGTGCTTTGCTTGGAACTCTTCCAACACACGACACCACCATTAAGGGTGAATATAACCCCGAATTCGACTTTGAGTCGTCCACATCCGATTGAAAACTAGAGTCGGTAAAACCCTCTAATTTCAACTCGGCACCCCCATACACCAAAAATATATCCTTAGTTCTTCGTATGTACTTGAGGATATCTTTCACGGCTTTCCAATGAGCCGGGGCGGGGTTAGACTGATATCTGCTTGTGACACTCACAACATACGCAATATCAGGTCTCGTACACATCATGCCATACATTATGCTTCCTATGGCAGAAGCATAAGGTGTCATTTTCAACTCCTCAATTTCACTAGGTGTTTGAGGACACATAGATTTCGAGAGACGAACCCCATGGGACATGGCAAGAATCCTTTCTTGGATTCTTCCATGCTAAACCGTTTCATAACAGTGTCTATGTACAGGCTTTGGGATAATCCAAGCATCTCCCTTGCTCTATCTCTATAGATGCATATTCCTAATACATAAGATGCTTCGCCCAAATCCTTCATTGAGAAACGTGTGGACAACCATGCTTTCGTTTGTTTCAACATTCCTACATCATTCCCAATGAGTAGAATGTCATCAACGTAAAACACTAAAAATATCACTGCCCTCCCACTAACCTTCTTGTATACACAAGGTTTCTCCGGATTCTTCTCAAAATCAAACTCTTTGATGGTTGAGTCGAATCTAATGTTCCAACTACGGGATGCTTGTTTCAATCCATAAATGGATCGCTGGAGCTTGCAAACCTTTTGCTCACTTCCAGAAGATATGAAGCCTTCCGGCTGCGCCATGTAAATTTCTTCCTCAATGTCTCCATTAAGGAAGGCGGTCTTCACATCCATTTGCCATATCTCGTAGTCGTACCACGCAGCTATGGCCAGCAAAATCCTAATGGACTTCAGCATCGCGACTGGCGAAAAGGTTTCCTCATAGTCATCACCTTGCCTTTGAGTGTATCCTTTCGCTACCAATCTAGCTTTATAGGTCGATACCTTTCCATCCACTCCAATTTTCTTCTTATAGATCCACTTGCAGCCTATAAGAACAATTCCCTTAGGTGGATCTACCAAGGTCCATACCTTGTTGGAGTACATGGAGTCCATCTCGGATTTCATGGCAGTTAGCCAATGTCCCATGTCCGCATCTGATACGGCCTCATTGTATGTTCTTGGATCTTGTCCAAGATCAACATGATGTTCATCATTTTCGAGGAGGAATAACCTATCCGGCATTTTGCAAACTCTTTCGGATCTACGTACCGTAGGTTCAAGAGGTATATTAGTGGTTTGTTGTATTGGTTCGATTAATTGTTCTTGCGCTTGAACTTCACTTTGTGGTTCTTGAACTACTTCAAGTTCTATCATGCTGCCTTTTCTATCCGATAGAAACTCCCTTTCCAAAAAGGTGGCATTTCTTGAAACAAACGTTTTTGCTTCCTTGAAATAGTAGAATTCGTATCCCATTGAGTCTTCGGGATATCCCACAAAATAGCATAAGTCGGATTTATTATCCAACTTGTCTCCCACTAATCGCTTCACATAAGCGGGACAACCCCATATCCTAATATGTTTGTAGTTGGGTTTCCGGGAATGCCAAAGTTCATAAGGTGTGGATTTAACAGCTTTGGTGTTAACTCTATTCAGCAAATACGCGGCAGTGCGAAGTGCATGACCCCACAAGTATGGCGGTAAGTTCGTGAACCCCATCATTGATCGAACCATATCCAATAAAGTTCGATTCCGACGTTCGGAGACTCCATTAAGTTGAGGAGTTCCAGGTGGAGTCCATTGAGATTGTATTCCATTCTCTTTTAGATAGTCAATGAACTCGATGCTCAAGTATTCTCCACCACGATCGGATCGCAGCTTCTTAATACTTTGTCCGAGTTGCTTTTCTACTTCGTGTCTAAAATCTTTGAACTTTTCAAATGTTTCAGACTTGTACTTCATCAAGTACACATACCCATACCTAGAAGGCAGGATTCACAAGTTTGTAGTGATTTTACGTCCTCTAAAGAGAACTATCCTTCACTAACAAAATCGTTCATCCTTCTTAAAGAGACATGACCTAATCTAGCGTGCCAAAGTTGTGCGGGGTTTTGATCTATCTCCTTACGTTTTGCTGATATAACATTAATGGGTATTTCATTTGGATTTAGTTCATACAAGTTGTTTAATAGTCGTCCTTTGCAAATCAAATTCTCATTCTTTTGTATAATGCAAATCGAATTTCCAAAAACAAAAGTAAAACCTTCAATATCTAATACAGAAATAGAAATAAGGTTTCTAATGAGGGACGGAACAAATAAACAATCAATCAAAACAATAGGAAAACTAGAATCCAAAACATTTAAGTAAATCGTGCCAATGGCTTCAGCAGCAACTCTTGCTCCATTCCCCATCCTTAGGTAGGTCTCACACGCTCTAAGCTTTCGACTTCTTGTCATTAGCTGCAAATCATTGCACAAATGTGAGCCACAGCTCGTATCCAATACCCAAGAAGAAGAATTGACAGACAGATTTACATCAATGAAATACGTACCCTTTTCAGAACCTTTCTGCTTTAGGCAAGGTTCTAAATATCGGTTATCGGGTCCGAGGCGGTTAGGGACCGCCACACGATAAATCGGTGCGGCGGTGATTAATCGGAGATATATCGGAAATAAATCGGTTTTTAGATTTAGTGTAATATATTTCTAAATATTATTTGTTAATATTTAAAATGTATAAAAACAAAATGAACTTGATTATCTCCTCATCGTTTATATAATCTAATCACATTATAACATTTTCTCTCCTCATCGTTCTACATGTTTTTATTTTTAGGCCATGTTTTTCTTACGGGGTCGGTGAGTTTCGGTTTGATTGAAAGAGATAATGGGTTGGAATTGAAAAAAAATTAAAAATAAAGATAAACACCCTATTGTAATAAAAAATAAATAAAAAAATTAGAAAAAAAAATATTTTCTCGATATATCGCTCAAAGTTTGACCCGATATATCGGTTTGACCCGCCACAGACCGCCACAAACCGCCTCGGGCCGCCTCACCGTCAAAAAACCGATTTTCAAAACCGCCACACAAATATCGTAAAGGTTTGTTCCCGCCACCGATATGGCGGCCGATATATCGGCCGCCACAACCGATATTTAGAACACTGGCTTTAGGTAAGCCTTGCAGTTGCGGCGCCAATGTCCTTTCTTTCCACAGTGATGGCAAGCATCATCAACTTGCTTGCTGACCTTTGCCTTGGGGCCCCCACTACCTTCACCCACTTCGAACTTGATGTTTGGGAAGGGAACTCTTTCCTTTCTCTTCTTTTGCGAAGAACTCTTCTTTCCAGAAGTAGCAGCAATGAGAATAGATTTCTCTTTCTTAATGGTGGACTCGAAACTGACCAACATGTTCATTAACTCATCCAAGGGAGGATTTAGTTTGTTCATGTTGAAGTTCACTATGAACGATTCATAGAAACTAGGAAGAGAGAACAGGATCAAATCCAAAGAGAGCTCGGCCGGGAGGGTGACATCGAGATTCACTAGCTTTTCAAGGAGAGTGATCATTTTGAGATAGTGCTCGTGGACCGAAGTCCCTTCGCACAGTCTCGCCGTGATCAACTCATTTGTAGCAGCGTACCTCGATGCCCTAATATTCTAACTATACATGCTATCAAGATGAGCCTTTATATCGAAAGCATGCATGTGAGACTCATATTTCCTCGCAAGCGCGGGCTCCATGGCAGCTATCATATAGCATCTAGCATGAGTGTCATCTTTCTTCCAAGCTTCATAAGTTTCCTTTTCAGCATCAGTCGCTGTGGCAGGTATAGTGGCGGGAAGTCTCTCGTTCAAAACATAGTAACGCCCCTCAACGGTTAGCACAAGCTTAAGACTACGCAACCAATCTAGGTAATTAGGGCCATTGAGTTTATTGTCGAGGATTGACATTATGGGATTCTTAGACATGATTATCTGAGAGGTATAGAGAAGAGGATTATTAGAGATTCGCGTTAAATGATTGTTACAATTAAATGTTTGGACTTATGTTATTTAATTGTTCTCCCACTAATTTTATCGAATTCCACTTCCCTCTAGTAGACAAACGAGAAAACTGATTTTTCTTAATGGGCTTTAGGTCCAATAGACAAATATAACCTGTAGTTAACCTAGCCCGATTATATTTGCCCAAAGGTAGATCACAATCAATCATATCCACAATATGATCCTAAATTAATTTTCCTCACACTTGTTAATGACCTAAGTTAATCTCGCGAATATCAAAATCATCGTGTGTCAAGTTTAACCTACCAATCAAAGATGCTCATAGAACTTGATTATGCCAAACTAATGCAGTTCCTAGTTAATTTAGCCAACCACGTTAATCCAACATAACCCTTTTCTATGGCTACCTTCATCGCTATGTCAATTGAATTACAGCTTACTTCTGTAACACCCCGCGTCTCCAATAATTTAAGTTTTCATTAATTAACATCTATTTAGTTAACGTGATTTTATCTCTTATGTGCGTTTATTAGTTTAAGATTTTTATTTATGTGATAACCGGTGAAATTTCATATAGAATGCATTAGGGCCAAAATAATTTTGGACGGATTTAAATTGATCCTATTAGTTAATTATTATATCTAGAGATTAATCGTACTCATTTATATTGCTAGTACCCATTTGTTAGGAGAATTTTAAATCACATATTTGCTTAAATAAAAATAGAAAATTCCTCCTATTCATTCCTCAATCTTGACCATGGTACAACACAAGACTAAAATTTTCCTTGAGTACAACCCTCCTCTAGGTGAGCCCATGTGTATTAAGATTTTCCTTTTTTTGAATTTCTTTTTGGATAGTTAAATGAAATTGCAAAGAAGTCCCTCTAGATAATCCCCAAGTTTGTCTAAATTTCAAAAAGACCACTCCTTAATCATTAAGCATGCAAGTCTCCCACACCTCTATAAATAGAACCCAAGCCTTCATCTATTTTCTCATATCCACCACACATCCTAAAGATCAAAGATCAAAATCTCTTTCTCTTCTCCTCCATTTTCGAAATTATAGTGTAGGAAAGCCCCAAAATCTCTCTTTCAAGAGTAAAATTCTTGGCCAAAGGAAAAGGAAAGAACATCCTTCCAATTTTCTAAGAATATTAAGGTGAGAATTTTCGAATTCTTGCTACAAGTGCTTCAACACCAATAGTATTTTTCTTCTCTTTAATTTCTTGTTAATGTTCTTGTGGTGACCAAAAACTAAAGAAGAAAGAAAATAAAACTTTGTGTTTAATTTATGCTTTGATCATCCATGCATGTAAGAATCTAAGCTTTAAATGATATAATCTTGAAGAACTAAGAATAATATTGTAATTTTATTTTTATGTATGTATATATATATATATATATATATATATATATATATATATATATATATATATATATATATATATATATATATATATATATATATATATATATACTAGACATGCGTGATCTTAAGGAAACTTCGATCCATGGTTTTCGTAAACCTGCGTGGCCGAAGAAAGTACTTGATCCATGGTTTATTTATAATCTATATGTGCTATATATATAAGTATATGTTTCTATGTGTATATATATATCGACCTACGCGGTTGTAAGTGTACTCCCTTCGGGTCGAGGAAGCTTGCAATCCATGGTTTATGATCTATGAGTAATAAGATAATATACGAAGTAAAAACCGAGGCCAAGATTAATAAAAATAGAATTTTGTGTGATTGAATTGTTGATGGTTCGAATATTTTGGAAAGAAAATAAAATAAATGGAAATTTGGTGCTACTTGAAAGAAAACTTCGAGTCTCTTGAGAAAAAGGGCTTGAACTTTAAATAATGAAACTTGGAGATAGTAATTACAAATAACCGAATGCTTTGAGTTGTTTTGCTATATGTGTAAATATGTGATCTATGTTCTTTGCTTGAGTTGTTATGTGTCTTACTTGATTTTGTGATTTTGTGACTAAACTATGTGCCTTTGTGAAATATGTGGAAATATGTGTACTTATGTGAAAGCTAACTTTGAATATGTGAAATGAAGAATATATACTAACTTCACTTGCACGTTTTTAAAATTGGAAAATCTTATAAAACATAGATCGAATAAGCACGGGGTATGAGGGACCGGTACCCCAAAAATGAGATGAAGAGTGTGTGGTTTGATTCCACTTATGAAACGGGTTCCAAATAAATGAAGGCTTATTGTCTATGGTTTTACTTGATTTTTCAAAGGATATCCGAACGAAAAATGTTTTCTCACACACCTAATCAAATTTCTTGAAATGAATGAAAGTATGTACTAACCTCACTTGCACGTTTTTTAAATTGGGAAGTCTTGTAAAACATAGATCGAATAAGCACGGGGTATGAGGGACCGGTACCCCAAAAAATGAGATGAAGAGTGTGTGGTTTGATTCCACTTATGAAACGGGTTCCAAATAAATGAAGGCTTATTGTCTATGGTTTTACTTGATTTTTCCAAAGGATATCCGAACAAAAATGTTTTTCTAACACATTGTATGAGCACTTGAATGAATGTGTGTGTAAAAGAATGACGACTCCCTTGTAAGGGATTTACTCTTATTCCTTATAAAATGATGAAAGGAAGGTCTAAGAGGTAAAATGAGAATTGTCTAAGAGGTAATCCGAGAAGGTAAAGGTAAATTGGTAAAGTTCCTCAATGAAATGACGATTGAGGTAAAATTAAAATATTTTTATTGTGTATATGTGTGATTTGAGAAGGGATATATACATATATACATATCATAAATATATGCTTGTTTGCCAATGTGTAATCGGTATTTCTTCGGAATTCTCATTGAGTCCAAAAGACTCATATAGGTGTTGAAATGCTTGTAGGTACTTTCAATCCCGAGCACGAGTTGTAAAGTTGGAGTCGAGTTCGAGGATCGAGGGATGTGTTCATATGGAAGGCGTGTGGATCTTGTGTGCTCTTAATTTAGCCATATTGTTTTACTTATATAGTTTAATTTTAAAGACTTTCGATACCGTCTTAGATATCTATTATCGTACTCTTCCACCCCTCGGGGGATCTTATTAGTAAGAACATTACATCTAATAATAATTAGGATTTTGATTTCCTCTTTTTGCCAAACTTCTATATAATGATAATCGGTTAATTATATGTTGTGTTCTGCCCTGTTGCTCGATAATCCGTATTAAATATACTTTCTGTTTAGAATTGCATGTAATTTTGCAGAGTCATAGGTCTTTTTGTTAGGGTTATTTTGGTAGGTCTTTTGCATCATTTGGACAAGTCAGGAATTTATTATGAATTAATTTCCGTAACTGTGCACATGCTGAGTCGTTTTAGGACATGTATCAATGTAAGAAGTTTTTCTTACTCAAATGAATCCATTTAACTTGGAATATGTTCCTAACTCACTTATCTACTTTAGTATAAAATTTGGTAGTTTTTAGAACAGTGGGGAATTTATAAATAATTTTCAAAGCTCCCTCTCCTGTTCTGGATTTTTAAACTGTACAGTTGCATATGTTTAATTATTTCTCTCAAATGGCTAATGATATTTTAAAACAGTTTTAACTGAGTAATTTCGACCCATATTATGTTTTTTTTTTTTTTTTTTTGATTGAAGATGTAAATATATAAATCAAAAAAAGTCGTAGACAATTACAACGGGCATACCCGAGGGAATTGAAGCACTAACGAATGGCTACAAGCCATCGAAAAGCGTAAAAACGTAAAGAAAAAACATCAAGTTCGAAAAACAAAAAGTATCGGTTGGGGGTAAGCCCCAAGCCCTAGTTTGCGTCGATTTGGCCTATCATAAAACGGCCTCCACTGTTGGTCGTCAATTCCGGATGCTGCATAAACATCGCTGAGTAAACGTGGGTCTTGATCCTCGTAGTAATTGCGGTAGCCGTCGATTCCGTCATGTCGAATTTCGTCCTATTCCGAGCTGCCCAAATGTGGTACACAACACTCGCCAAAGCACATCTCCTCGCCTTGCTTCGGTAAGATTTGCCCTTTACATCCTTCACAAGCCACTTCAAAGCTGCGCGTAGCGTCGTCGGTCGTTGGGCGATCCCCAACCAAGCGCGAATTCGGTCCCATACATCCCTCGAAATGCTACATTGAAAAAAGAGGTGCTCACGGTCTTCGTTCCCCGATCCGCACAACACACAAGTCTTCTCCACCGTCGCGAACTTTGACACATTATCTAGGGTTTGCAACCGATCAAGGGCAGCTAACCATAGAATGAAAGAATGTTTGGGAGTCATTGAGTGGTCCCAAATCCGTCGGCCCCAAGGTGGCCCCCCGGAAGGGGCCGATATCCAGTCGTATACTCGTCCTATCGTGAGCTTCCCCATGCTCGAAAACTCCTCCAATCGAGCAAGAAGCAAAGGAATTGACCCCGCCTTGCCCACGATTTCATCCCGAATGCTACAAATATTTTTAAAAAACGGGGGTGAAGTCGTCGACGGTTGCCATTCCCATACGGCCGTGCCTTTGAGATAAAACTCGTTCACCCATTGGATCCACAGGGAGTCCTTTTTCAGGTGGATATCCCATAGGTCCTTCACTAGCAAGCACCGGTTCCACGTGCGCAAACACCGAAGCCCCAGCCCCCGATCGGCCTTCGGCTTGCACAAGTGCTCCCAACCGACTTTTGGAGCACTAGATCCCCACAAGAAATCCCGCGCCATATCCTCAATACGACCAATAACCGTAATCGGCACCGAAAAAATCGAAAGCCAATAGCAACACGTACCTTGCACCACCGCCTTCAAAATCTCCAAACGACCCGCATAAGATAACGTGTGCCCCTTCCAAGCTCCAATGGCATGCTCGATTTTGTCAAGCAGCGGTTGGTAATTCAGCACTCGCAATTTAGACGCGGCGAGTGGAATTCCTAAGTATCGAAACGGGAAGGTGCCGGTGGCAAAACCGAATTCCTCCACAATCGATGTGCGTTCCGCCTCAGGGACTCCGGCGAGAAAAATATTTGACTTCAAGTTGTTCGCTTGAAGCCCTGATGCACGACCAAACTCGATAACCGTGGTGGCGAGTGTACGTATGGATGCAGCATCTCCTCTCGAAAATAGCATCAAATCGTCGGCGAAAATGAGGTGCGTCAGTTTGTGCACATGGCACATCGGATGGAAGTTGAGCTCTTGCTCCATCGCTCGAGTATGCAGCAGTCTCGAGAGGTATTCCATGCATATAACGAAAAGATAAGGGGATAGCGGGTCCCCTTGACGAAGTCCTCTCATCCCCGGAAAAAACCCCTTCGTCACTCCGTTAACCGACACCGTGTAGGAAACCGAGGACACACATTCCATGATCCAACGAACCACTAAGTCCGGGAACCCCAACTCGACTAACATCGCCCTCAGAAAATCCCAATTTACGGAGTCGTAGGCTTTCCGTAAATCCATCTTAATCACGCACCGGGGGGAAATCCTTTTGCGCTCGTAACCCCTCATGAGCTGCTCCACCATATGTATATTGTCCGTGATAGAACGCCCACTCACAAAGGCAGACTGAGCACGATCAATAATAGAGGGTAACACCCTCTCAAGACGCTTCGTAATTACCTTCGCAATCACCTTGTAAATTACGTTGCAGCAAGCGATAGGCCGAAAATCACTAACCGTTTCGGCTTGGGCTGATTTCGGTATGAATACCAGTACCGTAGTGTTCCATTGTTTTAGCAGCTCACCACTGCGGAAGAATTCCAAAGCTGCATCGGTGAGGAGAGGCCCAACTGTCGTCCATGCAGCCTTGAAAAATAAGGCCGTGTACCCATCCGGTCCCGGCGCCTTATCGTCAGCGATATCGAAAAGTGCTTCCCGTATCTCCTCCCTCGTCACCGGTTGGGTCAGCCCATCACGGTCCTCATCTCTCAATTTCGGCCCCGTGGCAACAACATGATGATCCACCGGTTCGCCAATAGTGCGAGTGCCCAGGAAATTTCGATAGAAAGTTTCAAATTCGTCAAGTACCTCGTCTCGGGATGTGGTGAGCGTGCCATCCACCTTGCGAAGTGCTGTAATATTGTTGCGTTTAGCATTTCGCTTTGCCATCCCGTGAAAAAATTTCGTCGTTCGATCCGAGTCCCTTAAGTGGTGCAACTTCGCCTTTTGGTAGAAGAAACTTTTCTCTGCTTTCGCCAAGAACCGATATTTCTCCACCTTTGCCATCACTTCCCCACATAGTTGTTGGTTATGGGGGTCGTTATGGTAGATTTGCTGAATTTCCTCGAGCTCCCCCCCCACACGCTTCACCCGTTCAGATATGTGCCCGAACTCTCGCCTGTTGAATCGTTTAAGAGGGTGCTTTAGGGCCTTGAGATTCTTGCACATGGCCCACTGACGGCTGCCTCGGTAGTTCGCCGTCCATATTTCCTTAACTTCCCGTTGGAAATCATCGTGCTGAGTCCACATGTTGAAAAAACGAAAAGGCCTAGAAGCCGGGGGTTCGGTCCCACCAAGTCGCACAATCACCGGAGAGTGGTCCGACACGCCCCCGAACGGCAGGAAGTGTGCCGAGCTAGCTTCAAACACATCACGCCACGTTTGATTGACAAGCGCACGGTCAAGTTTGCTCCACACCGTATGGTTCGTCCACGTATATTGAAATCCGGTCGAAGGTAGGTCCTCAAGTCCACTTCGACGGAAGCACGTCTGTATATCGTTCAACAAATAGGGGGTCATCAAATTACCGCCCGATTTCTCCTCCGGCTTGAGCACCACGTTGAAATCACCCATGCATAGCCACGGATCGGTGATGTTCGCCCCGAAATCCTCTAACTCTTGCCACAACGGTCGTCGGGTGACCGGTGTGAAAAGACCGTACACAAAGCTCACGTAAAACAGTCGTTGGGTCACCATACACGTTACCTTGCAATGGATCACCTGCGACGTCATACCGAGAACTTCCACCCGAGCCACATCCGGGTTCCAAATGACAAGGATCCGGCCTGCCGTGTGGAGGTGGAAATTATCGGCCTTCATCCAGTGCCGGAACCGCCGTTCCATAATCGAGTTCAGCGTTCCCGGGTCCCAAATCTTCGTCTCCAATAAGCCACAAACCGAGAGTTTGTGCTTACCTATGAGGTCCCCGACCTCCTTCTGCGTGAGAGAGTTGAGCAACCCCCTCACGTTCCAACATCCCACAATCATTTCGCCTTTGGGGGTTTCTGGCCCCCCCGCGGCTCTTCAGTGTCATGCTCATCACGAACGGTCTTCAACGCACTTTCCCCCACCGAATTCGATTCCACATCTTTGGGTAGCAAGATCGCATCCGGGGGCAAGTACTTCTTCTTGATTGTAAATTTCGACTTTGGGGCTGTATCCGGGGAAGTTGGGGAGCGTAGGGCATTAAACTCCACAAAGGATCCCCGTTCATCATCATCGGCTGCGTAGCATTCAGTCGAACCATCCTCCGAAACACCGTCTTCCTCACCCGCGGCCACCTCCACATCCACGGTCTCCAACGCCTTTTCCGGTACCGGTTCATCCACAAGCAACGTCCGCTTACCTGCCCATACCGTTGTCACCGGTGGATCTTGTGTTGCACTCACCACCGGTTTAGGTTTTCGATTTCGCCCACGTTTCACCACCGCCTCCGCACGACATTGATCAGTTTTATGCGTCAGGGTCTGGCATTTCGAGCAGAACACGGGCTCATAGCTATACTCGATTGGGGCCTCATAGCTTTTCCCTTTCGCATTGATCAACGTGAGAGATCGTCGTAACGGCTTCGATGCATCCACCTCCACTTGCAGCCGAGCAAAGCCTAGCCTCCCCATCTCGCTAGTAACCTTGTCCATTTGTACCGGTTTGCCTATCTTCTGAGCGATCTTACTCAACGCCTTTTTGTTGTAGAGCTCTGCTGAAATGTTGCGTATGATCACCCAAACCGGTACAAACATCATGTCGTTGATGTCAAAGTTGAAGAATTCCGGCATGGAGCGAATGTAGAGAGTCGCCAGTCCATGTTCGAATTTCCCCAACTCCACCACCTTCATCCGGTCTTGGTCCGTTGTGAATTTGAACACAATATACCCCGTGGGATGGATCTGAAACTTCACCGGGACCTCCCATTGAGCCTTGATCGCGCGTATGGCCTCAATACCGGGGAATTTCCCCGGAAAATACGCCACGGCCAAGAACACGCCTTTCGTACCCCAATCTGTTTCGTCGTCTTCATCGAATTTTAGGACGTCTGTATCGTCCAAGCCTTTCACTGACTCCAATGCAAGATCCTCCGGTGGTGGCGGTCGTCCTTTGAAAAATTGAGCCCAGTTCACTCGTTCACCATCGCCGGATTTCTGCCACGTCGTAGATCCACGAACTTCAGCCGCCATAGATGTCTCGGCATGTGGAATTTCAATCGTCGTTGTTGCCTTTGTCGTAGTTGTGACCGGTGTTGGTGTGTGGGGTGCCGATACAGCACCGGTCCCGGCACCGGTCACTCCCTTGTTTTTCTCGGCCGTGGCCGGTTTCGGTGCAACGGCCACGGCTGCCGGTCCTTTCCCCTTATCCAACGCCACAGCCCCCGTCTTCTTCCTAGCCATTGAGGCCGTCAAAACCTAACCCCTTGTAGCACCCTACCCAAACCCTAGCCGTCAAGACCCCCTAGATCCGATCTCCCCCAATCACCGGCCAAGGAAACCCTAGCCGCCCACCACCGGTCACCAAACCCTAACCCGCGGCCCACCAAGCAGCCCACCACCGGCCAAGCAACCCTAGCCGCCCGCACCGGCCGAAACCCTAGCCGCTCCCCCTACCACCAACCCTAGCCCCACGGCCCACCAGGCCCACCGAAACCCTAGCCGTCAACGCGCACACCGAGGACCAAGCCGTCAGATCCGCCGGAGTCCAACCACCGGCCGTCCACCCCCGGTCGGAATCTATGGCCGTTAACACACACGCGGCCAAGATCCACCAGGAAACCTCCAAACTTCACGTCGTGACCACGGAAACGCAGCCAAACCTCAACAAAACGTAGATCCGATTAATCCACCACCAACAAACGAACAAGAACCACAAGCACCGTCGATCACGTACACGAACTTCGCAAAACGAGAGAGATGGTAAAAACGGAACTCCGTAACCCGAAGACAGAAACCCTCAAAATCACACTCAATGTGAGCGCGCCGATGAGACGAGTTGATTGGTGGTGAAACCAAGTCAATCCGATCACCGGAGAAGGAGGGGCGGCCGACGGAAGGCACCACCGTGGTCGAAAAAACCGAGGGGGCGGAAAAGTTCTTTTCCTATATTAGAGTATGTGGTTAAATGTTCAAAGTATTTTCATGAAGGGTTTAAGAGATATTAATTTTCTAAGTTGATCTACCAAATCTGTCCGAAATTCCCAATCTTTACTCTTGATAATTTCAATAATCTAGTCATGCATGTTCCTTTTGTGATATTTGGTGAAGTGTATATGATATAGTATTATGTGGACACTCTTCCTCTGATTTTAAAAGAAAAATTTATGCATAACTCTCTATTGGTAGAAGGTGATTTTTAAAACGAGCATTCCACACTCATTATTTTCTATAAGACTTCCGCTAGCATATTCTCAATTACTAAGTAAGTGTAATTAGAAAATGGGTGTCACGCATACGTGGTATCAGAGCAAAGTTCCCCGGAAACTTCCATATGAACTTAAAGATCTCTAACATTCTCGAAGTACGAAATTGACTAAACACTCGGGCAGGTATCTATGTATATATATTTCCTAATGTGCAAGAATTATTTGGCTAATGTGAAATGTTTATTTATTTAAAGTACTAATATATCGGGAACACAAACTCGAGCTCAAAATGCCGCTACCGGTCCGAACGATCAATCTCGCACCATACAAGATCTCACCGCCCTCGTCCGAGAACAAAATGAACAAATCTAATGCTGTGTTAACCTTCAAAACCAAAACTCTCCACCTCCACCACCTCAGAATACCGCACCCCAAGCCATTTACGAAAGGTTTCGAGACTGCACCCCCCCTGAATTCCATGGAGGTCCCGACCCAACCATAGCCGAAGAATGGATCAAATACCTAAAAGAGATTTTCGATTACATGGAAATGTCCGATCGAGAACGAATCCATTGTCCCCTTTTCCTATTGAAGAACGGAGCCCGTCATTGGTGGGAAGGTACCAAAGAAGGAATCGACATAACAAACACTACTTGGAGCGCTTTCAAAATCTTGTTCTTCGAAAAGTACTTTTCCAAAAACCTCCGAGTTCAAAAGCTAAAGGAATTTCTTGAGCTAAAGCAAGGCAACTTGTCCGTAACCGAGTACGTACGCCGATTCGAACAAGGATGTCTCTACGCCCCATTCATATCCCGAGACGCCGACGAAAAGGCCAACCATTTTCTTAGAGGTCTCAACCCGGTGATTCAAAGAGACGTCCGCATTTCTTCCGTAATGACTTTTCGGAAAATAGTCGACAAAGCACTCGAAGCAGATCAAGCCGAAACCCAACCCTTCCAAAGTACCTATCATTTGTAAATTTCCCAATGTCTTTCCCGAAGATCTCCCCGGTCTCCCACTCGATCGTGAAATTTAATTCGAAATCAACCTAATTCCCGGCACAACCCCCATTTCCAAAGCAACTTACCGCATGGCCCCGTTAGAACTTAAAGAACTCAAAGACCAAATCCAAGAGTTTATCGATAAGAAGTTTAATTTGTTCGCTCTAACTTCTCTCCTTGGGGCGCTCCCATCCTATTTGTCAAAAAGAAAGACGGAACCCTCCGCCTATGTATCGACTACCGAGAGCTTAACAAGATCACGATAAAAAAATAAATATCCTCTACCAAGAATCGACGACCATTTCGACCAACTACAAGGCTCAACGGTGTACTCAAAGATCGATCTCCGTTCCGGCTATCACCAATTGAAAATCAAGAAAGAAGACATCCCAAAATCCGCTTTCCGAACTCGTTACGGCCATTACGAGTTTGTAGTAATGCAATTCGGTCTAACCAACGCCCCGGCCGCTTTCATGGATCTAATGAACCAAATCTTCCGGAAGTACCTCGACCAATTTGTAATCGTCTTCATCGACGGCATCTTAATCTACTCCCGAAATGATGAAGAACACGAAGAACATTTGAGAATCGTGCTCCAAACCCTCCGAGAAAACCAACTTTACGCAAAATTCTCCAAATGTGAATTTGGTTACGCCAAGCCCACTTCCTTGGGCACGTGATCGCGAAAGAAGGAATATCGGTTGATCCAAGCAAGATTGAAGCCGTTTGCAACTGGCCGACTCCCCAAAATGTTGGAGAAATCCGAAGCTTCCTCAATCTCGCAGGTTACTATCGACGATTCGTTCCGAACTTCTCCAAAATCGCTTCTCCACTCACTCGATTGACCCGAAAGGAAACCAAGTACCAATGCACCACCGAATGTGATTCTAGCTTCCAAGAGCTCAAGAATCGATTAACTTCAGCCCCCATTCTTGCCTTACCCGACAAAACCGGAAACTACGTAGTCTATAGCCATGCTTCCAAGCATGGACTTGGAGCCGTCTTGATGCAAAATGGGAACGTAATTCCCTATGCCTCTCGTCAATTGAAAGATTACGAGAAGAATTACCCGACGCACGACTTGGAACTTGCCGCCGTAGTTTTCGCCCTCAAAATTTGGAGGCACTATCTCTACGGAGAGAAGTGTTCGATCTTCACCGACCACAAAAGCCTAAAGTACTTCTTCACCCAAAAGGAACTTAACATGAGACAAATACGATGGCTCGAATTGGTCAAAGATTACGATTGCGAAATACTTTACCACCCCGGTAAAGCTAATGTCGTGGCCGATGCTCTTAGCCAGAAGTCCATGTGCGCTTTAATCATTGAACCGCCGCTCGAGTCAACTATCAAATCCGCTCAACTCCTTGATGATCAACTTCTAAAAATCCGAGAAAGCTTATCAACCGATCGAAATCCCAATTTCTCGATCTTCGACGGCAAAGTCTTAAAATTCCAAGGAAGAATTTGCGTTCCGGCAAACAAAGAGATACAAGAATTAATTCTCGGCGAAGCTCACAAAACCCCCTACTCTTGCCACCCGGGTGAAACAAGAATGTACCAAGACTTGAATATTATATTGGTGGCCCGGAATGAAGAAAGACATAGCCAAATTTGTGTCCGAATGCCTAGTTTGTCAACAAGTCAAGACGAAACACCAATGTCCCGGCGGACTCCTTCAAGCCAACCTCATACCCGGATGGAAGTGGGAAAGAGTAACCATGGATTTCGTTCAAGAATTTCCGAAAACTCAAAAAGGTTTCGACTCAATATGGGTGATAGTTGATCGCCTAACCAAATCCGCTCACTTTCTACCGGTCAAGACTACCTTTAGTCTCGAAAAGCTAGCCGAACTTTACATCCGAGAAATTGTTCGACTCCACGGGATTCCTATATCAATCATTTCCGATCGAGACCCTCGATTTACTTCAAAATTTTGGAAAATCTTGCACGAGGCAATGGGGACCCGTCTAGCCTTTAGTATGGCATACCATCCCCAAACCGACGGTCAATCCGAGAGAACGATGAAAACTCTCGAAGATATGCTCCGAGCATGCATAATGGATTTTGGTGGCAATTGGGAAAGCGGGCTACCGCTCATCGAATTCTCGTACAATAATAGTTACCAATCGTCGATCGAAATGGCACCATACGAAGCATCATACGAAAGAAAATGCCAATCTCCAATCCATTGGGACGAAGTCGGCGAGCGAAAATTATTGGGCCCCGAACTAGTCCAACAGACCGTCGACATAATCAAAAACATCCGGGAGAAAATGAAGTCGGCCCAAGATCGCCAAAAAAAAATACGCAAATAAAAGGAGAAAAGACTTATTATTCAATATTGGCGACCACGTATTTCTAAAAGTCGCTCCACTCAAAGGAATTATGCGATTCGGAAAACGAGGGAAGCTAAGCCCTCGATATATTGGACCTTTCGAAATTCTCAACCGAATTGGTACTCAAGCCTATCGCCTTGCCCTACCACCACATCTATCTCGAATACACAACGTCTTTCATGTATCCATGCTCCGAAAATACCTTCCTAGCCCCGACCATGTCCTCAAAATCGAACCCGTAGACTTATCTCCAAACCTATCCTTTATTGAAGAACCCACCTAAATTCTAGACCGAAAAGTTAGGAAACTCCGAAATAAAGAAATCCGCCTTATCAAAATTCTTTGGAAAAACCATTCTCCGGACGAGGCAACGGGGGAACTCGAGGATGAGATTGAGAGTCGGTACCTGGACATAATAAAGAAAGGTACAAATTTCGGGGAAAAAAATTCTTTAAGGGGGGGAGATTATAACACCCCGCGTCTCCGATAATTTAAGTTTTATTAATTTGCATCTATTTAGTTAACGTGATTTTATCTCTTATGTGCGTTTATTAGTTTAAGATTTTTATTTATGTGATAACCGGTAAAATTTCATATAGAATGCATTAGGGCCAAAAATAATTTTGGACGGATTTAAATTGATCCTATTAGTTAATTATTATATCTAGAGATTAATCATACTCATTTATATTGCTAGTACCCATTCGTTAGGAGAATTTTAAATCACATATTTGCTTGAATAAAAATAGAAAATTCCTCCTATTCATCCCTCAATCTTGACCATGGTACAACACAAGACCAAAATTTTCCTTGAGTACAACCCTCCTCTAGGAGAGCCCATGTGTATTAAGATTTTCCTTTTTTTGAATTTCTTTTTGGATAGTTAAATGAAATTGCAAAGAAGTCCCTCTAGATAATCCCCAAGTTTGCCTAAATTGCAAAAAGACCACTCCTTAATCATTAAGCATGCAAGTCTCCCACACCTCTATAAATAGAACCCAAGCCTTCATCTATTTTCTCATATCCTCCACACATCCTAAAGATCAAAGATCAAAATCTCTTTCTCTTCTCCTCCATTTTCGAAATTATAGTGTAGGAAAGCCCCAAAATCTCCCTTTCAAGAGTAAAATTCTTGGCCAAAGGAAAAGGAAAGAACATCCTTCCAATTTTCTAAGAATATTAAGGTGAGAATTTTCGAATTCTTGCTACAAGTGCTTCAACACCAATAGTATTTTTCTTCTCTTTAATTTCTTGTTAATGTTCTTGTGGTGACCAAAAACTAAAGAAGAAAGAAAATAAAATTTTGTGTTTAATTTATGCTTTGATCATCCATGCATGTAAGAATCTAAGCTTTAAATGATATAATCTTGAAGAACTAAGAATAATATTGTGATTTTATTTTTATGTATGTATGTATATATATATATATACTAGACCTGCGTGATCTTAAGGAAACTTCGATCCATGGTTTTCGTAAACCTGCGTGGTCGAAGAAAGTACTTGATCCATGGTTTATTTTTAATGTATATGTGCTATATATATAAGTATATGTTTCTATGTGTATATATATATTGACCTACGCGGTTGTAAGTGTACTCCCTTCGGGTCGAGGAAGCTTGCAATCCATGGTTTATGATCTATGAGTAATAAGATAATATACGAAGTAAAAACCGAGGACAAGATTAATAAATATTTTGGAAAGAAAATGAATTAAATGGAAATTTGGTGCTACTTGAAAGAAAACTTTGAGTCTCTTGAGAAAGAGGGCTTGAACTTTAAATAATGAAACTTGGAGATAGTAATTACAAATAACCGAATGCTTTGAGTTGTTTTGCTATATGTGTAAATATGTGATCTATGTTCTTTGCTTGAGTTGTTATGTGTCTGACTTGATTTTGTGATTTTGTGACTAAATTATGTGCCTTTGTGAAATATGTGGAAATATGTGTACTTATGTGAAAGCTAACTTTGAATATGTGAAATGAAAAATATATACTAACTTCACTTGCACGTTTTTAAAATTGGAAAATCTTGTAAAACATAGATCGAATAAGCACGGGGTATGAGGGACCGGTACCCCAAAAATGAGATGAAGAGTGTGTGGTTTGATTCCAGTTATGAAACGGGTTCCAAATAAATGAAGGCTTATAGTCTATGGTTTTACTTGATTTTTCAAAGGATATCCGAACGAAAAATGTTTTCTCACACACCTAATCAAATTGCTTGAAATGAATGAAAGTATGTACCTCACTTGCACGTTTTTAAAATTGGAAAGTCTTGTAAAACATAGATCGAATAAGCACGGGGTATGAGGGACTGGTACCCAAAAAATGAGATGAAGAGTGTGTGGTTTGATTCCACTTATCGGACATACACACACACATATGTAAATACACTCTAATGTATAATGCAAGTATTAGCATATATGTATGTATGCATGTATGTACGTGTGTATATATATATATATATATATATATATATATATATATATATATATATATATATATATATATATATATATATATATATATATATATATATATATATATATATAATCCACATAATTTACCGAGTTTCAAATAATTTATCACACAAATAAAATATGCAATTATTCACATAAGCCACATAATTCACGAAATTCCATAGTATTTTAATTTACGGGAATTTAAATCATATAAATCACATATATAATAGCGCACGTAATTATTCACATAAGTAACATAATTAAATTCACGTAATGCCAATATCACGTAATAATATTCCTTGAGGGTTCTCGAGTTAGAAATATTAGTCTCGGGTTTTAGGATTTTCGGGTTTTGGAAAGGTGGGGTGTTACATTATTATTATTATTATTATTATTATTATTATTATTATTATTATTATTATTATTATTATTATTATTATTATTATTATTATTATTATTATTATTATTATTATTATTATTATTATTATTATTATTATTATTATTATTATTATTATTATTATTATTATTATTATTATTATTATTATTATTATTATTATTATTATTATTATTATTATTATTATTATTATTATTATTATTATTATTATTATTATTATTATTATTATTATTATTATTATTATTATTATTATTATTATTATTATTATTATTATTATTATTATTATTATTATTATTATTATTATTATTATTATTATTATTATTATTATTATTATTATTATTATTATTATTATTATTATTATTATTATTATTATTATTATTATTATTATTATTATTATTATTATTATTATTATTATTATTATTATTATTATTATTATTATTATTATTATTATTATTATTATTATTATTATTATTATTATTATTATTATTATTATTATTATTATTATTATTATTATTATTATTATTATTATTATTATTATTATTATTATTATTATTATTATTATTATTATTATTATTATTATTATTATTATTATTATTATTATTATTATTATTATTATTATTATTATTATTATTATTATTATTATTATTATTATTATTATTATTATTATTATTATTATTATTATTATTATTATTATTATTATTATTATTATTATTATTATTATTATTATTATTATTATTATTATTATTATTATTATTATTATTATTATTATTATTATTATTATTATTATTATTATTATTATTATTATTATTATTATTATTATTATTATTATTATTATTATTATTATTATTATTATTATTATTATTATTATTATTATTATTATTATTATTATTATTATTATTATTATTATTATTATTATTATTATTATTATTATTATTATTATTATTATTATTATTATTATTATTATTATTATTATTATTATTATTATTATTATTATTATTATTATTATTATTATTATTATTATTATTATTATTATTATTATTATTATTATTATTATTATTATTATTATTATTATTATTATTATTATTATTATTATTATTATAAGGTAGAAGTTTATTTTTACCCTTGATGTGTCCTTAAGCTATTGGTTGTTTTGGAGGGTATTTTAGGAAAACCAAAAAATGGAAGAAACCACCCTATGTGCCACTGCTTATCGGGAAATTCCTTTGTCGAAGGAGAAAGTATAATCAATTAAATTTCTCTTGTTGCACTTTAGTTGCATTGTATAAAGACGGATTGCAAGAATTAAGGTCAAGATTGGCAAGAGTTCATTGTGCCAACAATCAAGCAAGAATATTCAAAATAAATTGATAAAGATTTGTAATTATTGTAACTGATGCATATGTTTAGCTAGAATTATTGTATTACCCTAAATATGTAGATAGGCTTTTGTATATAAGTCATACTCTAGCATACCAATCAAGTATGGGAAAATTATCTCTTTACATTTGAGCAATTCTTATTCCTTTATATGGTATCAAGAGAGCCAATCTCTGACGAGCCAACGATCTAAGTTCCAAATATGTCTTCCTCTTCCGATCAAACTCCAACCTTTACCCTCAACCCGCAATCCTCCTCTGCCACAGAAAAACAACTCATTGCCTTCAATATTACTGCCCAAATCAACGAGAAATTAACTCCCTCCACCTTCCCGCAATGGCGTGCTCAATTCGAAGCACTCCTCATTGGCTACGATTTAATCGACTATGTCGAAGGCACTTTTTTGTGCCCCTCTTCCACTGGTGCCGCTGCCGATCTGCTGCGCAAGAACCATTGGATTCGTCAGGATAAACTTATCCTAAGTGCCCTTCTAGCTTCGACCTCCCCGTCAATTACACCACTCATTGCTACGGCAAAAACCTCTCACGAAGCTTGGAAAAAGCTAAAAACCTTGTATGCTAGCCGATCCCGAACTCGTGCTATGCAATTGAAAGAGGAACTCACCTTAATCCAATGTGGAAATCGGCCGATCACAGAATATCTCCACGCTGTGAAGGCCTTGGCTGATGAAATCGCCATTATCGATCATCCCATCTCAGATGACGATTTAACCCTCTATGTGTTGAATGGGTTAGGATCTGATTTTCGGGAGATAACTGCACCAATTCGAGCCCGGGAAAACTCAATGGTGTTTGAAGAGCTACACGACCTCTTGGTTGGTCACGAATCTTATCTTCGACGTTTGGAGACAGCTACTCAGCAAATGGTAATGACAGCAACCTACACGTCTAAGGGGAAATCTTTCTCCGGAGATGACTTCTCCAAGAGGTCTCATAAAATGAACGCGAATCACCGTACTCAT
Organism: Erythranthe guttata; assembly: GCF_056151865.1. Taxonomy (NCBI): domain Eukaryota; kingdom Viridiplantae; phylum Streptophyta; class Magnoliopsida; order Lamiales; family Phrymaceae; genus Erythranthe; species Erythranthe guttata. Next base: position 9,370,669 of record NC_142543.1, on the reverse strand, counting down.
GGCCAAAGCTCAGCCCGCCAATCAAATGGCTACCAACGTGATATATGACGTGCCAATAATGGATTTAGCAAACCCAGCAACAACCATAAACGTTACAATCCTCGCTGCCAATTTTGTGAACAAATGGGACATACTGCAAAGTCTTGTCCCCGAATTCAGTCAAATGGATTCACAGCTAATTGCACAACTACTTCCAATGGAAAAGACAAACCATGGCTTTTGGACTCGGCGGCGTCTCATAATATAACGGGTGATCTTGCCAATCTGTCCATTCACTCTGAATATGATGGTACTGATGAAGTAATTCTTGGAGATGGTTCAGGTTTGCCTGTCTCACATATCGGTTCTCCGAGAAAATATCTGATGCTTAAACTCACCTAAACGCACTTTTATCTTAAATGATACCCTTTGTGTTCCAAATCTTTCAAAAAACTTAATTTATGTTCACCACCTAACCAAACAAAATAATGTTTTTATTGAATTACACCCGTTTCATTTCCTTGTGAAGGACAAGACTACGGAGGCGATTCTACTTCGAGGAACATGTGAAGATGGGGTTTACATTTTTCCGGGGTCAATGGTGTCTTCTTCCTCCAAAATGGTTGCTAATGTGCATGAACGGACCTCAATTGACGGGTGGCACAAGCGTTTTGGGCATCCATCTCTTCGTATTGTCCATCATCTAGTTAAAAAAAATTCCCTACCTATTACTCAAGAAAAAAATGTCACTCACTTGTGTAGTTCATGTTCCATAAATAAAGCACACAAACAACCTTTTCGTTCCAATAGTCTTCAAAGTCACGCACCTCTTGAACTTATTTACACTGATATTTGGGGACCGGCACATTATACTGGCATTGAAGGGTCAAGGTATTATTTTATTTTGGTTGACTATTTCACAAAATACATGTGGTTCTATCCAATGACTACTAAAGCTGGGGTAGCCACAATTTTTCCGCACTTTAAAAAATTTGTCGAAAATCGTTTTCAAACCAAAATTAAAAACCTGTACTCTGACAATGGTGGTGAATTTATCGCCCTAAAATCATTTTTATTGGCCAGTGGCATTGGTCACTGTACTACCGCTCCGCATACCCCGCAACAAAATGGTGTTTCCGAACGTCGTCACCGTCATATAGTTGAAACAGGTCTCACTCTTCTCCACGATGCTTCCTTACATTTTTCCTATTGGCTTCATGCTTTTGAAACCGCATGCTATCTAATTAATAGGCAACCCACTTCTCTTCTTCAAAATATATCTCCCTTTGAAGCTCTTTTTGGTACAAAACCAAATTATCTCAAATTGAGAAAATTTGGTTGTCTTTGTTACCCACTCACCCGTCCATACAACACTCATAAAATGCAGCCCAAATCCTTACCGTGTGTGTTCATTGGGTATTCTCAAGTTCAAAGTGCCTATAAATGCCTTCATCTCCAAACTAATAAGGTGTACATTTCCAGGCATGTAATATTTGATGAATCACACAATCCCATCTTCCCTGATTCAAACACCCACACACCTAAATCTCCAAATAACTCTTTATTTTTTGACACTCTAGTCACGCGTGTGCCCTCGTCAATACCGTCTGCTCCATCGCCCTCATCCATGACTCCGGAACATGTGGCTGCCATCGACACAAACTCCTCAGGTAATCGCATTAACTCTTCTCCTTCTTCCTTTCATACTTCACCTGACAACATTGTTCAAAATTCCTTGAACCAAATCTCATCATCTCCAAATACTAGTGTAAATGAGTCCAACTAGATCTTACTCAATGACAAATCACATAGCCAAACCGAAATTCACCCAAACCCACACATTCAACATCCTCACAAAATGACCACTAGATCTATGAACCAAATTTTTAAACCAAAACAAATTAACTCTGTGTCCAAACATCCCCTCCCCGAGTCCATTGAACCAACTTGTGTGAGTCAGGCTTTATCTCAACCACAATGGCGTGATGCTATGTCAACTGAGCTAACAGCGCTCATGAAACATGGAACTTGGGATTTAGTACCACGTCCTATAAATTGTAACCTTGTGGGTTGTAAATGGGTATTCCGAGTAAAACGGAAATCTGATGGTACAATTGATCGTTTCAAAGCCCGTTTATTTGCAAAGGGTTATAATCAACGTCCCGAACATGATTACAAAGAAACCTTCAGCCCAGTCGTTAAACCAGCTACAATTATAATAATATTATCTATTGCTGTTATGAATGGTTGGGTTTTAAGGCAAATGGACGTTAACAACGCATTTTTACATGGTGCACTGTCTGAAACTGTATATATATGATGCAACCCCCGGGGTTCAAAGATCAATCGAAACCCAATCACGTTTGCAAGCTCCGAAAAGCAATATATGGGCTTAAACAGGCCCCGCGAGCTTGGTATCTCACATTGAAAAACGTACTGCTTCAGCTTGGTTTTGAGAACTCTAGAGCTGATTCATCTTTATTTATTTATAAGAAGGACTCAATAATTTGTTACTTCCTCGTATATGTTGATGATCTTGTGCTTACAGGAAATAACAAAAGTTTTGTGGCTTCAATTATCAAGCAATTGGGAGATCGGTTTTCTCTCAAGGATTTAGGTCCGCTTCATTATTTTCTAGGCGTGGAAGTTATCCCTACCCGAGCAGGCATTTTTCTTTCACAACACAAGTACATTAGAGAGTTATTGTCCAAAACCAATATGAGTGGTGCTAAAGATGTCTCCACTCCTCTTTCGACAACTCAATCTCTCAAGTTACTTGATGGCACAACAAGTGTCGACAGTACGGAATTTCGAAAGGTTATTGGCAGCCTGCAATATCTTGCTTTAACACGTCCAGATATTTCCTTCGCGGTCAACAAGTTGTCTCAATTCATGCATAAGCCGATCACCATTCACTTGGCTGCAACGAAAAGGCTTCTCCGGTATCTAAAGCAAACCATTTTCCACGGTATACAACTTAGAAGGTTTGGATCTTCTGCTTTAATTACCTATTCCGATGCCGATTGGGCTGGAAATATTGATGATCGTACATCCACATCTGCCTATGTGAGCTTCTTAGGTCCGAATCCTATTTCATGGAGCTCAAAGAAACAAAGAGCAGTTGCAAGGTCCACCACTGAGGCTGAATACCGAGCTCTAGCAAATGCGGCTTCCGAGACAATGTGGCTTCAAGCGCTTCTTCATGAGTTAAGTTATCCATTAAAAGAAACTCCATTGCTACTATGTGACAACCTTGGTGCCACGCACTTAAGTTTCAATCCAGTTCATCATTCACGCATGAAGCATATACAAATCGATATTCATTTTGTTCGTGATCTTGTTCAACGAGGCTCACTTCACGTCCGTCATGTTCATACGCAAGATCAGTTGGCCGATTTATTGACAAAACCATTGTCAAGACAAAGGACCGAAATATTGCGAAACAAGATTGGGCTTGCCGATGGAAGCTCAATCTTGCGGGGGCATATAAAGACGGATTGCAAGAATTAAGGTCAAGATTGGCAAGAGTTCATTGTGACAACAATCAAGCAAGAATATTCAAAATAAATTGATAAAGATTTGTAATTATTGTAACTGATGCATATGTTTAGCTAGAATTATTGTATTACCGTAAATATGTAGATAGGCTTTTGTATATAAGTCATACTCTAGCATACCAATCAAGTATGGTGTTGGGTGCTAAATACCAACACGCAAGTGCACGTATCGCAAACAAGTAATAAAGTGGACTCGTGAGAGTCGGATGTCGATCCCACAGGGAATACACAAATTACCTAATCCTAAGTACCAAATTCTAACAATTATGATTTTTATCCAGCCTACGCAAGTTTGTCAAATTAAATCAATTAAACAACTAAACTAATTAAGAAAGCAAAAAATCACGGGAAAAAATCAATTAAAACGGACCTAAGATTTTATCTTCCCCCTATGCAAGAATTGCTCACCCAAAACCCCTCAATTATGAAATATATGATTCATGATTATTAACCCGAGACACTAATTTACTCATAACCCGCTGTCGCGTGTATTATGAGTCTATTATTCATAAACGATTCACTATATGTCTATGCAAACCAATTATGAATAAAGCATTAACTAACAAGTCTCGTAAATGGCTACCTAAGGTGATATCTGTATGTCTACGACACCACATGCAATTGACACACTCATCCGGTGAAAACTACTCGAAGGTTCTTCTACTTACCGTCTAATTATCAAAATAGCTCTGTCGAGTCAATCCCAATAATCACAGATAAAGCACATAAATTGATCAAGTTCATGCACTAACAATCATATCAAGTAGAAGAATAATCATAAAATCATAATTGCATAATCTCAAGAAAACGGGTTCACCATCCCCACATAGGGTTCCAACAAAATCCTAGATTAAAAACTTAGCTATTCATAACGAAAAACATAATAAAAGTAATAAAAGTCATAGATTAAGAAAAGATAGGTGAAAGAAGAATTATGATGAAGAGTTGTCAATTCTCCGTCTTCGATTCTTCGTTATCTCGCTCCTCTCGCTCCAAGGTTGTGTCCAAAAGTTCTCCTTTGATTCGTGCTTGGTTTGGGCTTAAATAGATGTCCCAACTTGGTAGATGATTCTAGGTTTCCTTGTGTGTTTAAAAGTCCAAAATTGCCTCCAGCGTGATTTGGCACGGCCGCGCGAAAATCAGTGCAATTCTCGCACGGCCGCGCGAGAATCGCCGAACCTTCTGCCCAAATTCAGCATTTGGCACGGCCGTGCCAAAAATAGGCAAATTTTGGCACGGCCGTGCGGGCCTGTTTTCAGCCAATTTCAGCATATTTTTGATTATTTCACTTTTGGCCCATATTTTCTCCAAAATTGCAGTTTTGACCCCAAACTTTTCCAATTCTTCAATTTATACCTAAAATACAATAAATCAACTTTTTTAGCACCAATTATCGTTAAATCACACCAAAAGCTCAAATAAAAAGGTACGATAAAGTATAAAAATATATACTTAACACACCCCCAAACTTGATCTTTTGTTTGTCCTCAAGCAAAACTAGCAACTTTCACAGCAACACTCTCAACAAATGCCTCTCATCACATAGATTAATGGTCAACTTTCATTTTTTCAGAACTTGCAATTATCATGACAATTCTCAAAAATTTACAAGCTCGTAATTCAATGATACGTATTCACTCACCATTGCTAAAAACCACAAACCATGCTATTGCTTCAAGTATCCCATATTTACAAATTAAAAATGGAGAAAATTTATACTTACATAATAATATTCAACTCCAAAGACTCACCAAATTTCTCTACTCGGCTAGTATCAAATAATTGAGCTATTGGGATCATTGGGACTTTTTGGCTTTCAAATGTTGGGCTTTTTGGTTCGAGGTAGGAAATATGGGTATATGTGGCTATGCTTCTTGAATTGAGGTGATTACGCCAAATTTTGAAAGATAGGCGTTTGAAACAATGAATTCACCTCTAAGGACTTTAATAAACTCGATTCTTAAGAGTTCAAAAGTCTCCACTTTTGCTCTTAAGACAATGGATCGAGCTTTCAAAACAACTCAACAACTAGTCCTTACTTCCCCTTCTAGTCTCTTCTTCTTCTTTCTCTTTTTTTTTTTTATTATTATTTTTTTTATATTTCCTTTTTTTTTCTTTTTTTTTCTCGAAGAAGAAGAAGGACCTTAAAAAAAATTCGACCGAACTCCAAGGGTTAATTTTTAAAAAATCTCCACTTATTCTACCTTATACACATTGGCTAAAAGAAAGAACACCGTTTCTCCAAGGCTCAATCAAGGTTCGAATGATAAAAATTTAAAGGTAGGCTTGAAAGGCTCAAACGGTTCAAAGATGGCCCAAATCACTTCCCAAATTGCTCAACAATTTAATATTTCACTTTGTAAATTCATAAGACAAGTTCTAAAACCGAATAGCATATGATATAACATAAATTAACTCAAATTTTAAAACACAAAACTTTCAACCAAAGCAACACATAATTCGAGATTCCTAACAATGACTTCTTCTTACGACACTTTGAATCAAAAGCTCACCAAAATTCGATCAAAATCAAGATAAAACAAGCAATTTCATCATTAAACATCAACCATCTTTCATCATCATGATTCATCGAAGCATTTATCTCAACACATTTTTTTTTCGAAAGCAATAAATAAACTAAAATAACAAAAAAACAAAAAAAAAAATCCTAAGGCATGCAAACTAAAAATTAAAGCACATAAAAGCAAGTGATTATCCACCCCCAAACTTAAAATTTACATTGCCCTCAATGCAATTAGAACAAAGTTCAAGGATAGAATACACCTGATTAGTCGGAAGGTCCTTCTCCGGGATGCACTCTTTGATGTTCGTTTAATCCACATTTAACGTCCGATCCCTTAGTGTTTGATTTTCGACCTAAAAATTAAAACAAGATTAAATTATTAGTTTGCGCATGCTAAAATCCTAAGAAAAATAAAAATAAATAAAAATACGAAAATCGATAAATGTTTGGGTTGCCTCCCGAGAAGCGCTAAGTTTTAAGTCTTCAGCCAGACTTTGCTTCTTAAAACTGTTATGTCCAATCCAAAGCCTTGTAGATTGCGCATCCATCCATGAGCTCTATCACTTCAATTGCAACCAAGGCATGGATAGCATTGCAATATATGAGGGTCCACCTTAGCTTGTAGTCTTTTTTAGTTGTAATCAATCGGTACGAAGCCAAGATGGGATCTTCATCACTCGCTCCCTCAAATCGGTATACAAAAATCTCCAGTCCACGTATAACCTCCACTTCAAACACATTCGTCTTCTCATCAACCTCTATTGATGCCTTCAAATCTACATTTATATCAACGACAGGGTCCACAACTAGAATATCTTCAATCATTACATCCATCTCCTTCTTCTCTTGTTCTGAGGCATCTTCGTGGTTTAGCTCGATTGCCTTCTCAGATTCATCATGCTCAAGTGTCTTCGTAATTTCTATTTCTCTCATATCGACACTATTTTCTGGAGATGGAAGATTTTTCTCACCGCAGGCTTCACCCGAATTTTCTTTGATGTAACCATTGCCGATTTCGTCTGGAATATTTTCAAGAGACTCGGATTTTAATTTGAGCGTCATCTCTTCCAGTTGTATCTCCATGTTTCGAAATGATGCTTGAGTGGAATTCATGAATTCGCCAATGATGGATACCAAATCAAGTTGGTCATTAGTGGTTTGTTGCTGCGATGGATAATAATTTTGAAAATCATCAAATTGTGGCTCTCTATGTTGAAACTTGTTCAAATCTTGGTCCTGAAAGCTTTGCTCGTATGTGTTGGTATAAGTGTTCCAATAACCTCTGTTGGTAATTTCGACAAAATTCGTCGCTTTTGGTGATCCCCAGCATTGATCGGTGTAATGATTTCCACCACATGTTGAACAAAACGGAGGCATATCATAGGTGTTTTGGAGGTATTCGTCAGATGGAAGCCATTCATATCCCGTTTGAGGTGCCCGAACATTGTAACCAGACATGTAACAAAAACAAAAAAAAACAAAAAATTAAAATTAAAATTAAAATTAAAATTAAATGGCTGAAGTAAAAAAATTGCTCAAATTTGATATTAGAATAAATAGATAATTTAGTTGTATTCCCCGTCAACGGCGCCAAAAACTTGTTGGGTGCTAAATACCAACACGCAAGTGCACGTATCGCAAACAAGTAATAAAGTGGACTCGTGAGAGTCGGATGTCGATCCCACAGGGAATACGCAAATTACCTAATCCTAAGTACCAAATTCTAACAATTATGATTTTTATCCAGCCTACGCAAGTTTGTCAAATTAAATCAATTAAACAACTAAACTAATTAAGAAAGCAAAAAATCACGGGAAAAAATCAATTAAAACGGACCTAAGATTTTATCTTCCCCCTATGCAAGAATTGCTCACCCAAAACCCCTCAATTATGAAATATATGATTCATGATTATTAACCCGAGACACTAATTTACTCATAACCCGCTGTCGCGTGTATTATGAGTCTATTATTCATAAACGATTCACTATATGTCTATGCAAACCAATTATGAATAAAGCATTAACTAACAAGTCTCGTAAATGGCTACCTAAGGTGATATCTGTATGTCTACGACACCACATGCAATTGACACACTCATCCGGTGAAAACTACTCGAAGGTTCTTCTACTTACCGTCTAATTATCAAAATAGCTCTGTCGAGTCAATCCCAATAATCACAGATAAAGCACATAAATTGATCAAGTTCATGCACTAACAATCATATCAAGTAGAAGAATAATCATAAAATCATAATTGCATAATCTCAAGAAAACGGGTTCACCATCCCCACATAGGGTTCCAACAAAATCCTAGATTAAAAACTTAGCTATTCATAACGAAAAACATAATAAAAGTAATAAAAGTCATAGATTAAGAAAAGATAGGTGAAAGAAGAATTATGATGAAGAGTTGTCAATTCTCCGTCTTCGATTCTTCGTTATCTCGCTCCTCTCGCTCCAAGGTTGTGTCCAAAAGTTCTCCTTTGATTCGTGCTTGGTTTGGGCTTAAATAGATGTCCCAACTTGGTAGATGATTCTAGGTTTCCTTGTGTGTTTAAAAGTCCAAAATTGCCTCCAGCGTGATTTGGCACGGCCGCGCGAAAATCAGTGCAATTCTCGCACGGCCGCGCGAGAATCGCCGAACCTTCTGCCCAAATTCAGCATTTGGCACGGCCGTGCCAAAAATAGGCTAATTTTGGCACGGCCGTGCGGGCCTGTTTTCAGCCAATTTCAGCATATTTTTGATTATTTCACTTTTGGCCCATATTTTCTCCAAAATTGCAGTTTTGACCCCAAACTTTTCCGATTCTTCAATTTATACCTAAAATACAATAAATCAACTTTTTAAGCACCAATTATCGTTAAATCACACCAAAAGCTCAAATAAAAAGGTACGATAAAGTATAAAAATATATACTTAACATATGGGAAAATTATCTCTTTACATTTGAGCAATTCTTATTCCTTTATACATTGAAGGTTAATTTATAATCATCTTTGCTCTGCTGGATGCCATTGTCCTGTCATCCTTCTATTTACAGTGTTTCGCTTCCATCCATTGTATATATGTAGTATGTTCGTTGTGATTGTGACAGCAATTTAATGCAGGGAAAAGGATGGTGTTCAACTGCAGCTTGAATCGTAAGTTCTGATCATATATTTTTTTTTTCTCTAAAATTTGAAGTTTCTGCAGTTTTTCTCGTGTTCGCGGTTTTGCATTAGTTTTAAAATTTCATAGGTTTTTTATACAATATGCTTCACTAAAATTCTCACTATCATGGAACATTGTGTGGATAATCAGACTTGGTGATGAGCATGTTGGATATCGACGGATGGATTTTCCAAATTTGAAGTTGAGTGTAGTTGGTGGACGGCCATTTTCATGTGGTGGTGAGCATATGTTTCGGAAGAAACTTCTTATTTCTAGGTTAGTTATCTTTAAAATGTCATTTTTTAAATTTTTTTATGCTGCACTCTGGCATCATCGTACATTTAAAAGACATGGGAATGTGTTATTTGTTAAAAGAAAATTGAAGATTCATATAAAAAGAAAAGATTGATTGAAGTGCTTATCAAGTAAATTAAGATTATAAACCTCTAAATCTTTTAAATAAATTTATAAATCTTTTAAATGGAATATATTTTATTAAGCCTCGTGTTTGTTTTGATCGATTAATATTTTATGAAGAAAGTTGTATATTCTTATAAGATGTATTAAAAAACATTTGTATCTTACAATAACAAATTACATAATTTTATTTTTTCAAAATTTGTAATTAAAAAAAATCATATAATATGGTCTGGACTATATCCAAATTATCCATGTTGCAATTATTTTCCTAGATACGGTGTCCATGATATGAATGAAAGCACAGAGAAGATTCACGAAGCTGCTTTAGGAACCCCTGATGACCACTCAGTTATATTTCTTGCGCATAACGGGCCCACAGGTATCAATTTGTGAAGAAAAATCTGCTTTGTTTACATCGTACTTCAGAGAGATATCTGTATAAATCAGAATTGCGAATTTCATGCAGGCCTCGGTTCCAATGTAGACAATATATGCGGAAAATATTTTGTTTGTGAAGGCGGTGACCATGGCGATCCTGGTAATTCTGAATCTTTGTTTCTCTATTTGTGTATATACATGCAAACATGGTTTTGATATGCGGACACACTGAAATTTTTTTGGTCTATGATTATAAATAAATAAAGCAATTTATATGCAGATTTAGCACATGCAATATCCTACCTAAAACAAACCACCAACTTGTCTATCAAGTTGGTAGTGTTTGGTCACATGCATAAAGGGCTGGCATTTGGAAATGGTCTTCGTAAAATGGCATTTGGAAATGGTCTTCGTACAATGGGATTGATAGAAATTTCACCCATCGGAGATATCACGAGTGGTGGATAAGTTGAACAAAATGTAAAGTATAGACATATGTCCAGATCAATGAAAGTTACATCTCCTCTGGGCTCAGAAGCAACCTCAACCCATAATTGTCAATGTGAAATCTACAATGGGATTGATAGAAAATAAGAAAAATCTAATTTTTTTTTTTTATCACGAGATGGATATTTCGAAGTCGCGAGCTCAATGATGGGACAAACCTCTCCAAGAGCTCTGTACAAACCATTCACTAGCCTGCTGGTCTTGGAGCTTGCAAATTATTTTCCTCCAGTTTCTAGAAGAGCACAACTATTTTAAGCAGCTCTAACTAAGCCAGGGATTCTCGGGGCTCGCATATTGCTTGGAGCACCAATATATTACTTACAATTGGATTGTCGGAAACACACATTTACAGAGCTTGAATATATTCCTTCCTAGCACCTGAAGATGAAAATTTTATGTTCAAGAATTCTACAAGATGTTACAAAGGAGCTCGAGATTATTAGATTTCCCAAAAAAGAACTTGCTATCAATCTGTTAGTCCAATCTCCCTGAAGAGCTTATGGGCCTATGGCTGTTACAAATTTCTCCGAGGTGTAAATTCATTGAAGTTCACTCTTCTTGGAGCTCGAATTTATTTCTTGAAGCTCAAATTCTGGGAAGATCGAATGTATTTCTTAAAACTCTTAAAGCCAGAGTTATATTTCGAACACGAAAGCGAGTAGTTGGTGATCGCTCTTGCTGCTTGACGCTCGTTTTCTCCTCTCAAAGTTGGATTTTTTAAAAGCTTGTAGTTCTTTTCTAGATCGCATTGGGCTCATACTCGAGCATGGATTTACGAAAGCTCAAGTGTCTCATGATCACCCTGCGAGCTCAATCTACGATATGGTTATTCCGTACTAAAAACAAGACGCTCGATCCCTTGAGCTCGGGGTTATCTCCTCGTTCGATTCTCTAGGGGCCCGTATTACATCTCGCATTCCTCTTGTATAGCTCAGATATCCCGAATGAGCTCGACACTCAGTAAATTTATGAAACCAACATGCATGATACCTGTTGACTTCTACAAGTTAACAAGGACCACATTTTGAAGCTCAAATTTCGAGAAGCTGAACAACCCAGGTTTTGTAAAGCCCAGCATTACTCAGATTCATAAGTTGCGAGAATATGGTTTTCTACGAACCGGAAATTTATTCTTTGGTTGAGAGCTCCCCAAGCTCGCATTATTTTCCCTAAAACGAATTCTTTAAGTCCATATTGATTGGTTGGAGACTCCGAGCCAGATTTCGCCGGCTCGAACGTTGCCATCTCGGTGCCCTCTGACCAGTGGCGAGGCCAGGAATTCAGTACAGGGGGGGCTTCAATTTTCGGGGGTTCGGGGGCAGCGCCCCCGAGATTTTTTTAGGTTTTTTTCGAAAATAGGAAAAGGAGAAACGAGAAAAAAAAAGAAAAAAAACAAATTTTAGAGTTTTTTTTTGTATTAATTTGGATTTTGGGTGGGCTAATTAATAAAGTTTGGGACTTTTTTGTATTAATTTAAATTTTGGGTAGGCTAATTAATAAAATATGGGGCTTCTTTTGTATTAAATGAAATTTTGGGTGGGCTAGTAAATAAAATTTGGGTGGGCTAAATAGAAATATGGTATAATATAGGGGGAAAAATAATAAAATGAGAGTGGGCTTGAGTCCACCCTTGCCCAAGGGTGGACTCGCCCCTGCCTCTGACCCAAGTCTCGCCGACCCGATGCCCGTCGAGCTAAACGTAACATGTCGGACCCATTACTTATGCAAGTTCGGTTCTCTACTCAGCACCACATCCGTTGCCACACATTGAGTCGGAATTCGTCTGAGGGACGTATTTGGACAACTTGGTTTCCTTTTCTCGATTGGTGGCGGGACGCCTAAAACTCATCTCTCTAAATCTGAGCATGGGTACTCAGGGGCCACAGGCTTCGATCTCACCCCTGATCTCGATATTGATTAATAGATATCCATGGCTTATTAATTCAACGGCTCCTATTTTCTCTCATCTACCCCGGAAGATCCCTCAAAGCACAAAGCTTATTTCCATGATTTAGCGGGCTGGGTTTTCTTGAAGTTCGGAGTTCTCGAATGAATCCGACGCCTGGCGAAACCTTGAAGCTCGCACTCACAACTCACACCTCAAATCCATTTCTGGTAATTGGACTTTTAATTTTGTCGCTCACATTTATTACGAGAGGAGATTATGTGAGAAGAGAAGATACAAGCCATATCTTTATGGCGATGTGAGGTTTCCACCTCGGCAGGAGATCGCTACGAGTCGAGGCGATCAAGTGTTAACACCACCAGGTTTATCGGAGCTCATATTTCTATCTTAAAATGGGGCTCTCTCCTAGCTCGCATTCTCTACCTAAAGCTCGGAGTTATCCCCTCGGCGAGATTGCTGAAAACTTACTTTATCCCGGGAGCTCGCGTTCACATTGTTCACACTTCTATGCCAATTCTCCCACAACTCCGAGCCAGATTTCGCCGGCTCGAACGTTGCCATCTCGGTGCTCTCTAACTGAATCTCGCCGACCCAATGCCCATTGAGGTAAGTCTCTTAATCACCTTTCTTGAAGCTCGAATTTTTGTCTTGAATTTCAAAACCCGGGAAATAGTTCTTAAAAGCTCTTAATAGGCCAGAGTTATTCTCGTACATAAAAGAGAGTTATAAAAGCGATTACTTAACGATCTTGTTTGCTGCTGAGCTCGTTTTCTTACCTCAAAGCGGGATTTTTCGAGACTTGTAGTCCTCTCATATCTCGCATTGGTCCTATGAAGCTCGCATCGCCACCTCGAACGCTGTTGGGGCTAAATACCTAACACGCAAGTGCACGTATCGCAAACAAGTAGTAAAAGTGGACTCGTGAGAGTCGGATGTCGATCCCACAGGGAATACTCAAATTATCTAATCCTAAGTACAAAATTCTAACAATTATGATTTTTATCCAGCCTACGCAAGGTTGTCAAATTTAATCAACTAAATAATTAAACTAATTATGAAAGCAAATAAACACGAGAAAATATCAATAAAAACGGACCTATGATTTTATCTTCCCCCTATGCAAGAATTGCTCACCCAAAACCTTTCAATTATGAAAAAAATGATTCATGATTATTAACTCGAGACACTAATTTACTCATAACCCGCTGTCGCGTGTATTATGAGTCTATTATTCATAAACGGTTCACTATATGTCTATGCAAACAAATTATGAATAAAGCATTAACTAACAAGTCTCGTAAATGGCTACCTAAGGTGATATCTGTATGTCTACGACACCACATGCTATTGACACACTCATCCGGTGAAAACTACTCGAAGGTTCTTATACTTACCGTCTAATTATCAAAATAGCTCTGTCGAGTCAATCCCAATAATCACAGATAAAGCACATAAATTGATCAAGTTCATGCACTAACAATCATAACAAGTATAGGAAATAATCATAAAATCATAATTGCATAATCTCAAGAAAACGAGTTCACAATCCCCACATAGGGTTCCAACAAAATCCTAGATTAAAAACTTAGCTACTCATGTTCTCTACGAAAAACATAATAAAAACATAAAAAGAATAGATTAAGAAAAGATAGATAAAAGAAGAATTGTGATGAAGAGTTGTCAATTCTCCGTCTTCGATTCTTCGTTCTCTCGCTCCTCTCGCTCCAAGGTTGTGTCAAAAGTCCTATAATTCGTGCTTGGTTTGGGCTTAAATAGATGTCCCAACTTGGTAGATGATTTTAGGTTTCCTTGTGTAATTAAAAGTCCAAAATTGTCTCCAGCGTGTGTTGGCACGACCGCGCGAAAATCAGTGCAATTCGCACACGGCCGCGCGAGAATCGCCGAAACCTTCTGCCCAATTTCTGCTATTGGCACGGCCGTCCCATTTTTAGGTGTAAATTTGGGACGGCCGTCCTGTGCCAATTTCTTCAGATTTTTGATTATTTCACTTTTGGCCCATATTTTCTCCAAAATTGCAGTTTTGACCCCAAACTTTTCCAATTCTTCAATTTATACCTAAAATACAATAAATCAACTTTTTAAGCACCAATTATCGTTAAATCACACCAAAAGCTCAAATAAAAAGGTACGATAAAGTATAAAAATATATACTTAACACACCCCCAAACTTGATCTTTTGTTTGTCCTCAAGCAAAAACTAGCAACTTTCACAGCAACACTCTCAACAAATGCCTCTCTTCACATAGATTCATGGTTAACTTTCATTTTTTCAGAACTTGCAATTATCATGACAATTCTCAAAAAATTAGAAGCTCGTAATTCAAAGATACGTATTCACTCACCATTGCTAAAAACCACAAACCATGCTATCGCTTCAAGTATCCCATATTTGTACATTAAAAATGGAGAAAATTTATACTTACATAATAATATTCAACTCCAAAGACTCACCAAATTTCTTTACTCGGCTAGTATCAAATAATTGAGCTATTGGGATCATTGGGACTTTTTGGCTTTCAAATGTTGGGCTTTTTGGTTCGAGGTAGGAGATATGGGTATAGGTGGCTATGCTTCTTGAATTGAGGTGATTACGCCAAATTTTGAAAGATAAGCGTTTGAAACAATGAATTCACCTCCAAGGACTTTTAATAAACTCGATTTTTAAGAGTTCAAAAGTCTCCACTTTTGCTCTTAAGACAATGGATCGAGCTTTCAAACAAAAATTCAACAACTAGTCCTTTAATCTCCCTTCTAGTCTCTTCTTCTTCTTTCTCTTTTTTCTTTTTCTCTTTTATATATATATTTTTTTTTTCTTATATATATATATATATATATATATATATATATATATATATATATATATATATATATATATATATATATATATATATATGTATATATATGTATATATACATATATATATATATATGTATATATATATATATACATATATATATATGTATATATATACATATATATATATATATATACATATATATATATATATATATATATATATATATATATATATATATATATATATATATACATATATATATATATACATATATATATATATATATATATATATATATATATATATATATATATATATTTTGTTTTATTTTGGTAGAGGAAGAAGAAGGACCTTATAAAATTTTCCAACCGAACTCCAAAGGGTAATTTTTCAAGAATCTCCATTTATTCTACCTTATACACATTGGCTAAAAGAAAGAACACCGTTTCTCCAAGGCTCAATGAAGGTTCGAATGATAAAAATTTAAAGGTAGGCTTGAAAGGCTCAAACGGTTCAAAGATGGCCCAAATCACTTCCCAAATTGCTCAACAATTTAATATTTCACTTTTGTAAATTCCTAAGGCAAGTTCTAACAATGACTCCTTCCTACGACACTTTGAATCAAAAGCTCACCAACATTCAATCACAATCAATATAAAGCATGCAATTTCATCATTAAACATCAACCATCTTTCATCATCATGATTCATCGAAGCATTTACCTCAACAAATTTTTTTTTTTTTTCGAAAGTAAAAAATAAACCAAAACAACTAAATATAAAAAAAATCCTAAAGCATGCAAACTAAAAAATTAAAGCACATAAAAGCAAGTAATTATCCACCCCCAAACTTAAAATTTACATTGCCCTCAATGTAATTAGCACGAAGTTCAAGGATAGAAAACACCTGACTAGTCGTCATGGCCATGTCCGAGCTGCTCTTTACCCTCGCTTTTGTTGAGTTTCGCACGACCGTATGAGTTTTTGCACTATTTTCCGCACGGCCGTGCGAATTGTCAAAGTTGGACAGTAGCTCTCTGTTTCTCGCACGGCCGTGTGAGATTGTAGTCTTTTTTTCACGCGGCCGTGCGCAAAGTGAAACTTGGGCAGTAGCTTTTTCCGAATTCCACACGGCCGTATGAGATTTTGGCTTTGTTTTGGGACGGCCGTGTGAACTCCAGAGCTGCAATTTCTTGACCTGAAAATTAAAAACATGTTTAAATTTTTAGCTTGCATGCTTATAAAATAAATAAATAAGATAAAACAAGAAAAAGAAATAAAATAAAATAAAATAAAAAAAATTCGAAAATCTCGGGTTTCCTCCCGAGAAGTGCTAAGTTTACAGTCTTCAGCCAGACTTTGTTCTTGCTCTTCAATTCCTTAGCTTTCGAACCCATCTCCTTACTTCCTTTTGGAGAAAGTCTTGAATAAATGGGTTGATTCGATTCTTCTTTCGACTAGTTCGCTTAGGAATGCCCTTGAATTTATTCTTCTTGATATCATGAGGCTTGCCAACATCGTCTTTTATCACGGTGTTTTGAGTAGGTGTTGTAACCAACTCAACCTTTTCCTTATGTTCTCCTACATGCACATGAGTCTCCACAAAATTTTTTAAATCATGTAATTTAACAGGAAAAAGTTTAGAATCACTTACCTCATCAAGAAGATAACATCCATTAGCCGTAATAGGATTTTCATCCACCCGGTACACCTTGAAGATCACTGTTTCTTCCCCCACACTCATTCTTAGCTCTCTCTTTCCTACATCAATAATTGATCTACCGATTGCTAAGAAGGGGCGTCCTAAGATAAGGGGAATATTTTCATTTTCCTCTATGTCTAGTACTAGAAAATCGGCGGGGAGTATGAACTTATCTACCTTGACCAATCCATCCTCCACTATACCTAAAGGGTGAGTAAAAGATCTACCGGCTAGCTGCAAGGTCACGGAAGTGGGCTTAATTTCTCCTAAATTCAATTTCTCATAAATTGATAAAGGCATTAAATTTACGCTCGCCCCTTGATCACACAATGCCCGCCCAAAATACCTTGTACCTATTGTGCATGGAATGGTAATCTCTAAGCTTCGGTGGGATTTTATTTGAAAGGATAGCACTACTCTGCTCATTGAGGTCTACTATTGCTGCACACTCCGGAAGCCTCATCTTCTTCGATACAAGTTCCTTTATAAACTTAACCCAATTTGGCATATGCTTAAGTGCCTCAACAAAAGGAATATTAACATGCAACTTTTTAAGATAATCCAAAAATAACTGAAATTGCATATCAAGCTTAGAGTTTTGAAAACGTTGAGGGAAAGGTACTGTTAAGTGTATATTTTTACACTTTATCGTATCTTTTTATTTGAGCTTTTTGTGTGAATTAAGGATAATTGGTGCTTAAAAAAGTTAATTTATTGTATTCTAGGTACAAACTGAAGAATTGGAAACGTTTGGGGTCAAAACTGCAATTTTTGAGAAAATATGGGCCAAAAGTGAAATAAACAAAAATGCTGAAAATTGGCTGAAAATGCCCGCGCGGCCGTGCCAAATTTAGACTATTTTTTGCACGGCCGTGCCAAATGCATAAGTTGGGCAGAAGGTTTCGGCGATTCTCGTGCGGCCGTGTGAGATTTTGACTTATTTGCGCGCGGCCGCGCCAACACACGCTGGAGACAATTTTGGACTTTTAATCACACAAGGAAACCTAGAATCACCTACGAAGTTGGGACATCTATTTAAGCCCAAACCAAGCACGAATCAAAGAACTTTTGACACAACCTTGGAGCGAGAAGAGCGAGAGAACGAAGAATCGAAGACGGGGAATTGACAACTCTTCATCATAATTCTTCTTTCACCTATCTTTTCTTAATCTATGACTTTTATTACTTTTATTATGTTTTTCGTTATGAGTAGCTAAGTTTTTAATCTAGGATTTTGTTGGAACCCTATGTGGGGATTGTGAACCCGTTTTCTTGAGATTATGCAATTATGATTTTATGATTATTTCTTATACTTGTTATGATTTTTTAGTGCATGAACTTGATCAATTTATGTGCTTTATCTATGATTATTGGGATTGACTCGACAGAGCTATTTTGATAATTAGACGGTAAGTATAAGAGCCTTCGAGTAGTTTTCACCGGATGAGTGTGTCAATTGCATGTGGTGTCGTAGACATACAGATATCACCTTAGGTAGCCATTTACGAGACTTGTTAGTTAATGCTTTATTCATAATTTGTTTGCATAGACATATAGTGAACCGTTTATGAATAATAGACTCATAATACACGCGACAGCGGGTTATGAGTAAATTAGTGTCTCGGGTTAATAATCATGAATCATATATTTCATAATTGAGGGGTTTTGGGTGAGCAATTCTTGCACAGGGGGAAGATAAAACCCTAGGTCCGTTTTTATTGATATTTTCTCGTGTTTATTTGCTTTCATAATTAGTTTAATTATTTAATTAAATAAATTGACAACCTTGCGTAGGCTGGATAAAATTCATAATTGTTAGAATTTGGTACTTAGGATTAGATAATTTGAGTATTCCTTGTGGGATCGACATCCGACTCTCACGAATCCACTTTTACTACTTGTTTGCGATACGTGCACTTGCGTGTTAGGTATTTAGCCCCAACAGGTACATTGGGAGTAGATTCACTTACTGCGATCTTTGTGTTGCTTGGCCCGACCTCGGTTTTTTCCTTGGGCTCCTCTTCAATAGGCGGTGGTGCAACGGACTTTTTAGGACCTTCCTCTAATTGCCTCCCATTTCTCAAAGTTACTGCATTGCACTGCTCGATGTTGCTCTTTCGAGGATCTTCCGTATTCGACGGCAGTGCTCCTGACGGCCTCGCGTTTAGTTGGGTTGCAAGTTGCCCCATTTGTGTCTCAAGGTTCCGAATGGATGCTTGAGTCGCCGTCATGAATTTTGCTAAGATGTCAGCGAGGTCAACTCCTTGGGGTGGAGCTTGAGGCGGATTTTGGAATCCGGGAGCTGGCATTTGTCGTTGTTGATTTCCTCCCCATCCAAAGTTGGGGTGATCTTTCCATCCCGGATTATAAGTGTTGGAGTACGGGTTCCTCTGTTGTCGGTTGGTGTCATTCACGTAATTTAGAGACTCCGTTTCTTCTAAGCATCGGTCCGGACCTTGGACTGCATGGACTTGCTGAGTTTGCAAAGCTGCTACTTGCTTTGATAGCTTTTCTAACTGAGCGGTGATTGCAGTGACACCGTCTAACTCCAAAATTCCTCCCGTTTTAACTGCTCCGCTATTCGACCGGTCCGATGCCAGCATGTATTTATTTCTAGCGATTCGCTCCAAGAGTTCGTATGCTTCGTCGTAGGTTAAACTCATGAACATGCCTCCAGCTGCAGAATCGAGCACGGTTCTCGAGTTGTCTTGCAATCCATCGTAAAATATTTGCAGTTGGCGCCACTCTTGAAGTCCGTGATTCGGGCACCTCCTTACTAGCTGCTTGAACCGCTCCCACGTCTCGAATAATGCTTCACTGGCTTCTTGTATGAAGTTTTGAATTTCTCTCCGGATTCTCTCAGTTTTTGTTGGGGAGTTGTACGTGTTCATGAAAAGTTGTGCTAGCTGGGCCCAAGACGAGATGGAGTGCGGTGCGCGAGTTTGTAACCATTCTCGGGCTGCTCCTTGTAAGGAGTGCTTGAACATGCGGAGTTGCAGTGCTTCGGGTGATACTCCGCTCATCTTATGCGAATCACACGTTTCGAGAAAATTGACCAAGTGGAGATGCGGATCTTCGTGAGCTGATCCGCTGAACAACCCATTAATTTGGAGCATAGTAAGGAGTCCCGCTCGAATTTCAAAATTGTTGGCTTCAATGGGGGGCTGCTGGATGCTTGATTGAAACCCACTGAGTGTTGGAACGGTGTACTCATGCAATGCTCGTTGACGAGGTGGTGGATTCATTAGTTGAAGTTGCTCTTGCACGTTGACGATATTTCCTACCGCATTCGGTATGCGCCCTTGGTCATCTCCCCTACGATTATTCTCTTCGTCCATTGTCGCATATAAAGTACCTAAAAACAAAAAATAATAATTAAACAAAATGAATTAAACGGCTGAAGTAAGAAAAATTGCTCAAATTTAATATTAGGATAAATAGATAATTTAGCCGTATTTCCCGGCAACGGCGCCAAAAACTTCTTGGGGCTAAATACCTAACACGCAAGTGCACGTATCGCAAACAAGTAGTAAAAGTGGACTCGTGAGAGTCGGATGTCGATCCCACAGGGAATACTCAAATTATCTAATCCTAAGTACAAAATTCTAACAATTATGATTTTTATCCAGCCTACGCAAGGTTGTCAAATTTAATCAACTAAATAATTAAACTAATTATGAAAGCAAATAAACACGAGAAAATATCAATAAAAACGGACCTATGATTTTATCTTCCCCCTATGCAAGAATTGCTCACCCAAAACCTCTCAATTATGAAATATATGATTCATGATTATTAACCCGAGACACTAATTTACTCATAACCCGCTGTCGCGTGTATTATGAGTCTATTATTCATAAACGGTTCACTATATGTCTATGCAAACAAATTATGAATAAAGCATTAACTAACAAGTCTCGTAAATGGCTACCTAAGGTGATATCTGTATGTCTACGACCCCACATGCAATTGACACACTCATCTGGTGAAAACTACTCGAAGGTTCTTATACTTACCGTCTAATTATCAAAATAGCTTTGTCGAGTCAATCCCAATAATCACAGATAAAGCACATAAATTGATCAAGTTCATGCACTAACAATCATAACAAGTATAAGAAATAATCATAAAAGCATAATTGCATAATCTCAAGAAAACGGGTTTACCATCCCCACATAGGGTTCCAACAAAATCCTAGATTAAAAACTTAGCTACTCATGTTCTCTACGAAAAACATAATAAAAACATAAAAAGAATAGATTAAGAAAAGATAGATAAAAGAAGAACTGTGATGAAGAGTTGTCAATTCTCCGTCTTCGATTCTTCGTTCTCTCGCTCCTTTCGCTCCAAGGTTGTGTCCAAAAGTCCTCTAATTCGTGCTTGGTTTTGGCTTAAATAGATGTCCCAACTTGGTAGATGATTTTTTTAGGTTTCCTTGTGTGATTAAAAGTCCAAAATTGTCTCCAGCGTGTGTTGGCACGGCCGCGCGAAAATCAGTGCAATCGCACACGGCCGCGCGAGAATCGCCGAAACCTTCTGCCCAATTTCTGCTATTGGCACGGTCGTCCCATTTTTAGGTGTAAATTTGGGACGGCCGTCCCGTGCCAATTTCTTCAGATTTTTGATTATTTCACTTTTGGCCAATATTTTCTCCAAAATTGCAGTTTTGACCCCAAACTTTTCCAATTCTTCAATTTATACCTAAAATACAATAAATCAACTTTTTAAGCACCAATTATCGTAAATCACACCAAAAGCTCAAATAAAAAGGTACGATAAAGTATAAAAATATATACTTAACAAACGCGAATCTATGAAAGCTCGAACCTCTCCTAATATCCTTGCGAGGTAAACTCTCTATTAAATGATGTGCCTATACCTCGATGGCAATAACTCTTTGCATGCTGAAACATTTCGAAGAATGCAAGTTACTCAATGGGTGTTGAACTATTGCTCGAGTAAGGTCAGTATATAGATTATTTTTAATTGAACTATCCTATCACCTGGATAAGTCATGTGTGGGGTGGATGGCATGAAACATGAAATTATCCATCACCTGTATAGAATATATTAATACAATACTAACTAATGGATTAAATCGCGCAAAAACGAGGCGTTAAATCGCGCAAAATGAATCGTTAAATCGTGCAAATGAGTCGTTAAATCGAGCAAATGAGCCATTAAATCGAGAAAAAATGAGGCGAGCTAAGTGCAAAAATGAAGCGTTAAATCGCGCAAAAATGAGGCGTTAAATTGCATAAAATGAGTCGTTAAATCGAGAAAAAATGAGGCGACCTAAGTGCAAAAATGAAGCGTTAAATCGCGCATAAATGAGTCGTCAAATCGAGCAAATGAGTCGTTAAATCGAGAAAAAATGAGGCGAGCTAAGTGCAAAAATGAAGCATTAAATCGCGCAAAAACGAGGCGTTAAATCGCACAAAATGAGTCGTTTGATCAAGAAAAGACGAGTCGTTAAATCGAGCAAAAATGGGTTGTTAAAATGGGCAAGAATAACCTATCGAATCGAATAAGTAAATGGCTAGAGACATTCAAGCCAATACGGCGAGATAAGCGCATGATAAGAGAAAAAACGATGTAAGACGAAAAGACAACACGTGAATAATACTCCTAGTTTAATCACGAGTTTTAGACATCAGAGTAGGGGGGAGTAGTTGATACGGACCAAATTGTCCTCACGGGGTTTCCTAACTCTTCATTGGGCCGTGGATTCACTTGTATTTGGCCCAAAGTCATATCAGGCCCAAGAAGAGAAGTTAGGGCAAATTTGTTTATTTCTTGCCCACCAAGTATCCTTACATATAAATTTTATTCTAGTTCTACTTTGCCACAATTAACACTTTTCGGTATTTTTTTAACGGTATTGCCACTTCTCCGTTCACTTGATGGGCACTTTTGTCCTTTCAGTCTATATACTAATTATGAGCCAAATCCTCAAACCCTAAACACATAATTCAATCTAAAATCTTCTTATTATTGACTGAATCTTCAATTTTGAGGAGCGAGGCTGGTTTTTCTTGTTTTGTGTGCGAGCGATTTTCGGATGGGTATCGTGTTTATTCGCTATTAAACCCCAATTATGATTGAGTAGTGTATTTACAAGAGATTGAAGTGCAAATTACGATGGGCTTTGAGCATTTAGACTGGGAATTGCTATTCATGTTAATTCATCATCGACTCATGATGATATTGCATGGTTGAAAGAGAGTTTATGGTTTGGACTCAGATTTGTGCAATTTGGGTTGGGAATTGAGATTCAGGTGAGATTCAACATATTTTGGTTTAGTTGAGGTAAAATTAGAATCATGGTGGATTTTGTGCTATTTTTAAGTGAGAACGAACACATTAATCACTTCACATTTTGTGCCTTTTATAAAAAAAAATCTTTTTTTTTTTTTTTTTTTTTTTTTTTTTTTGCAAAAATGAAGGTAAAAATGACAATTTACCCACTATCTTAGAGCAACTCCAACGGGTTATCAAATCCTTTAAACTCCATTTGACTTCTCAATTTTAAAAACTCTTTTCTCCAATGGGGTTATTAAAATAGAGTTCTATTTTGATAATTTATCCATGGGAAAGTAAAAATACATCTCAAATAATAATTATCAAATATTCTCCTAAAAAAAATAGGAGCACGTGAAAAAAGAAAAACCTCAACAAAATTGAGTTTTCTTTTATTTACGTAAAAATCTCAAAAAAGAAAAACCTCAACATAATTGAGTTTTCTTTTCTTTACGAAAAAATCTCAACAGAATAAAATTAAATTCTCTAGACCTCAACAAATATCCACTGGAAAAAAAATTCTCAAAAAAAATCTCAACATATTTTTTTTCTCTAGAGCTTCAACAAAGTTCCACGGAAAAAAAAAATCACTATGTATATATAATTTTTTTTTCGGTTTTGGAAAGGTAAAAACTTGATTAACATTGATTTTGAGCAGTTTACTAGAAAAATCGGTTTGTATTGTTATTTAAAATGAATTAAAAAATAAATAATATATAAATAATCATAAATTTGTTTGATAATTATTTTTTGATACTTGTGGTTGGAGTTCACTAGTTGTATAGAGACATTAAAGTATAATCATGATTATCAATGAGTATTTGATAACCCCATTTAATAACAATAGGTTGGAGTTGCTCTTAGCATTCTGAGTAGAAACATCTAATTTGATATCTATGAACAATTCCTTTACTAATAGGGAGAGAATGTGCAATTTCAGTATCTAGGGGGATGCAAATGAAATTAACCCTATATCCTATATACATTTTATTTACCTACTATGTATGATATACCTAATTGGGCCGACTCAATGGGCCCCAATTTATTTAATAACTAGACCCAATACACGAAAGTATTCGAGCCCATTACACGAAAGCCCAAGCACCTTCAATGTAAGGCTTGGGCCCAACAAATGAGGCCCAACACAATCAACGACATATAAATAGAGGTTTTACTCATTCGAAAAGGTACGTTCTTATTATTGATAATCAATCTCGAGTTTATTCTCTCTACTATCTCTACGATCCGTACATCTGACTTGAGCGTCGGAGGGGTTCCGCCGGATCAACCCCCGGCTTAGTTCACGTGTGCTCTTTTCGCAGGGACCGCAGGATCATCGAGTTGACTAGCTACTGATCAGCTTTGCTCTCTCAGCTCGTTTTCTATACTATTCCGGTGAGCTATATTTTAGCATCATCATTTTTGGCAAGCCAAGGAAAATAAAACATAAAATCTTGTTTTAAATAAACAAGTACTCACCCGACAGATGTCCCCACCAGCTAACTCCAGCATGTGAGAAGGACCCTTACTGGACATCCGAGCACGGTCATACTCCCGAACAAAACCCTCAGTACTCAACATCGGCAAATCATAGTCCGACACATCCCAGTACGACTCATTACCGTCACGATTCACGCCATAGGTAAACAACTGTTTCCCTCCCCTACCATGGAAAGCATAGGTCTCCTCTGGGTCTACCCGTGGACGCTTAGGCACAGCCACATACTCGGTATCCACCCTCTTTCCCTTGCCACGATCCCTCGTCGGTGGACGCCCCTCCACTTCACCAGCACTGCTACGGTCATCTGCGACTACTCGAGGAGTTTCTACATGGACCTCCTCACGAGGCAAACCACTTGAAGAACCTCCCGACGTAGAGGGTACCTTCTTCGATGCCTTCTTCGACGTCCCATTCGCCTTAGCTCGAAGTGCCGCAAAGGTGATACCCCCATCTACAAAAGATAACAAACACACATAAGAGACATGAGGTATACACCACCAAAGAACTACAAAAAAAAAAAAAAAAAAAAAAAAAAAACACACACAAGTCAAGGAACCAAAAGGATATACGGTGTTGACCCTTCGCCTTTGGTATCAAAACCCTCGGGTCAAATTCCACATCACACAATCCCGATTCTTCAATCCTTTTCGCCATATTAGCAGTTATAGTGAAACTCTCGCACGTAGAATTCCAAACTACGGGAACGTCAAAAGTGGGAGCCCTCACATAAAAAAAATGGGTCTTCCATTTCCCCAAAGATAACTTCACACTCTTCACGAATTGGTAAGGAACGCGAGGATGAAAACAAAAGAAAGGCGTCTTATTGGGCCGATGTAACGTAAATAACGCCTTGAACAAACTCACGGTCACAGGCAAACCCACTAGAGACACCCTATGGTGAAACGCCTCGAACATAAGAATTGCAGTCGGAGTTAACTGACTGTACCCTAGCTTGAATTCCTCACAAACCTTCAACAAAGTCGGATGTGGTGTAATCTGAGATGTACACGTCAAGTACGCCAAAAACACCGTATGAAATCCATCGGGTGGCGAGAACAAATGCTTGCCCTTCTGAGGCAACAAAAACACGACATTACTTGACGCTCCAGATAAACGACGAATAGAGTGCAAATGCTCTTCCGTCAACACACTATCAAAATTAACTAAGTCCAAATTAATTGGCTTCTTTTTCTTTTGCCTCCTCTTATCAATCTCAATATCACCCGGCAGAATATCATATTCCTCCTCCTCTTCATCCGTCAGCTCTACTTCACTACTCAGCACCGCATGATCACTCGCCAACGGTGCTTGATTCGAATCATCGCTATCACTCCCAAAATCCACAACTTGGCGTCGAGAATAACGCCTACTAGAAACAAATCCATCAACTTCCTCATGAACATTATCATTCGTTTCCACATCATCACTCCACGATTCGATGATTTCTCGCCGTTCAAAACTACCCCCATTTAAAACATCACGTGCATCAACACCCTCGATGATTCGCCCATCGATTTCGCCCTAATCGGGTCGAAAACGGACCTCCAACGCGCCCGCACGCGAGCGCGTGACCCCAAGAGGGCCTGATTCACGCGCGCGCGCGTTATCAGCTGCCACAGAGACACGTGGCCCCTCCCCACTCGCCCCTGCGCGCGCTTCCGCTTCAATCAGCCCACCAGACGCGCGCGCGCGTCGCTGCACACTCCGCCCATCCACGCGTGTGTCAACACCAACACGTGAACCAATGGCGCGTGCGCGTCCACCTAACCCACCAACCGACGCGCGCGCGCCCCCTTCTCTCTCCTCCACCGACAGGCGTGTGCGACCATCGATCGGCGTGCCAGACGCGCCCCCCACCGCAGCAGTTCTGTTCTCTCTCCTCTCCTCGGAAGTTGGGCCAATCTCCACATCAGCGGCTCGGCTCGGCTCACCACCAAGCTCAGAACGAAAACCCTCACACAGATGAGGAGGGTTGGCTCCGCGGCTCGAGCCGGCAGCCGTACCAACCCTACCCACCACCCTCCTTTTCGCTTCGATTCGTCCACTAGCCGACGCGAATCCGACTTCCGCATCTGTTACTACTACCTTCTCGCGTTCTATACCCACCGTATCAAAAATTTTCTCGACCACTTCAACCGGATCTCGGAGTTTAATTCGTAAAGATTTCGACTTAGCCGGGTTCGACATTACAAATATTTTTATCCCGAAGAAACAATCAAGAAACAAATTTTTTTTTCTACTCTACCGTAATAGAATAAAAGAAGAAGAGCACAGACCTAAAGTTAAAAATACATACCCATGTTTATTACGCAGAAGTTGAAGTTTAATTCTCTCCACCACAAAAGGAGTCTATTTATCTGGCCAGGGTATATTATTTAAAACCTTTAAATATATACCTCGCTGCCAAATAAATGTAATTATCTCTTATTTAAATTGAGGAGATAAATTTAACGCCAACGAAAAATATTCAAGCTACGACACAATTAACTATCGACACGAGCCGGACTCCCCTCAACATGTCTCCCATCTCGGCTCGAGAGTTGGGGGGCTTAATGATATACCTAATTGGGCCGACCCAATGGGCCCCAATTTATTTAATAACTATACCCAATACACGAAAGTATTCGAGCCCATTACACGAAAGCCCAAGCACCTTCAATCTAAGGCTTGGGCCCAACAAATGAGGCCCAACACAATCAACGACATATAAATAGAGGTTTTACTCATTTGAAAAGGTACGTTCTAATTATTGATAATCAATCTCGAGTTTATTCTCTCTACTATCTCTACGATCCGTACATCTGACTTGAGCGTCGGAGGGGTTTTCGCCGGATCAACCTCCGGCTTAGTTCACGTGTGCTCTTTTCGCAGGGACCTCAGGATCATCGAGTTGACTAGCTACTGATCAGCTTTGCTCTCCCAGCTCGTTTTCTATACTATTCCGGTGAGCTATATTTTAGCATCATCAATGTAAAATCAAAACGCTTTGAGAAATATTTTTTTTTTGATATGTATTCTATGTCACGTGCATTAAACGGCTGAAATATATATAAATATATATATATACATATATATATATACATATATATATATATATATATATATATATATATATATATATATATATATATATATATGGATCTGCTATTTTTGTTTTATACAATTTATTTTCTCCTTTTATTTTGCCCATTTAATGATGAAACTGTTAGGATATAGACTAAAAGTCTCGTTTTTTAGCTACATTTTTATTACTGAATTAATAAAATAGTTTATTATCATTTTTATGAGAATCTGCACTAGAGTATTCAATGCATTTAATTGATTGTTCGTCAATTAATTAAAAGCATAAGTCTAATATTCTAATAGTATTCGAGATGGTGTGCTACGGCGCACATAAAGATCATTTCGAAAGTTCGTTTAGAATATAAAGATATATGTTCACAATCTAGATGGAAATGGACTAACCATTGGTAAAAGATTGTAGCACAATATTTAAGTGATTGGTCTTGATCACAGTAAACAGCGAATAACTTTTGTAGTTATTGTTTTGACTTATTGTGCTAGCACACCCGGCATGTGTTGAACCAGACAAAGTGAAATAATTGTTTCATCACTGTTCAAAATGAAACTGTATTATTTCTAGTTGACAGTAAATTACTTACTCTCTTAATCCCTAGATAATTAACTTACATATTTAATTGATGATCTCTACTTTGATGTCACAATGGGAGATATTCCTATATTGAGTCAAATGGCCCTCGGTGCGTTGGGTAGAGACATTAAGAATTAATAGGTGAAAATTAATTATCAAAAGGAATCCACATCTCTGAAATATGGGATTGATAATAACCCTTGAGTAGCTTATAAGATTTGTTTATGCCAAGTCCTGGCCAGGTGGATTTCGTATCCGGCATACTCAAATAAATTAAGCGGGTAAGACTCATGAAAAGAAACCATTTAATTTATTTAGCAGTGAATAAATTATTTGGTGGTTATAAGATATCTTAATGTGGGGAGAATCTAAGTAATGATCGACCGGAGCTCGAATGTAATATTTGAGAATATAAACGGGAGTTCAATAATTATTTGGTAGTGGAAAATAAATAATTATTTAATGATTAATTAAATGAATTCTTTTAAGAGTTTGGATTTAATTAATTATTAATTGCCCGATTTATATTTTCTCCTTTAGTCCCTATTGTAGCCCAATGGATTTTCTAATTAATCGAGAAAATAAAGTTCAACCAATATTATATATTGGAATTAATATAGCCAAAAATTAAGTCCCCATTGGACTGTAATTTTCGACTATATAGAGTTATAGAAGGAGTGGGATTTGTTTCCAGGTAATCCTCTCTCTATGTGTGACTCTAATTCCTTGTGCTATATAATAGAGATTGAGTTGATGAGAGAACGAGAATTTTTTTTACACACGCCTATTCACGTTCCGGAGATGAGAATATATTTTTCTCTTCTTCTTTTCTCTCTGAGTTTCTCGATTATAGATTTAGATTTCTTCAAGTACAAGTCCACCCTTGTAGAAGAATTATTAATCCGGTATATACAATAGAAGATTATAGGTTTTTTAGAGCAAACATTTATTCCCGAATTTTCTGAGCAGTCCTGCGAAGAAATTCACCATAAATCAACCGTTACTCGGATAGGCTCGAAATGTATACAGTAGCTTCCTAACCCTTAGATCTACAATCCGTCCGAAGGGTTTCTGGATCGGATCAACGGTCGCGGAGATATTGGTGAAGGAACATGACTGGAAATTTCTGGACAGCAGCCTTTACGAAGGTAGAAGGCTTGATGTGGATCCTCGTTCGTGCGCCGAAGATAGAAACGAATCTGCTCGCGAAAACTGTAAGTTGCTAGATTAGATTTATTCCGCTTTAAACGAATCTAATCAATGTAACACCCCACCCTTCAAAAACCCGAAAACTCTAAAACCCGAGACTTATATTTCTAACTAGAGAACCCTTAGGAAATATTATTACGTGATATTAATTATATGCATTACGTGAATTTAATTATGTTACTTACGTGAATAATTATGTGCGCTATTATATTTGTGGTTTATATGATTTAAATTCCCGTGAATTGAAATACTATGGAATTTCGTGATTTACGTGGTTTATGTGAATAATTGCGTATTTTATTTATTTGATAAATTATTTGAAAATTTTGTGGAATATATATATATATACCTATATATATACGTACATACATGCATGCATACGTATACATATATATATGTTAATACTTGCATTATACATTTAAATATATATATATATATATATATATATATATATATATATATATATATATATATATATATATATATATATATATATATATATATATATATATATATATATATATATATATATATATATATATATATGTCCGAAATGTGTGTGTGTTCGGATGGTGTGTGAGTATTGTGTTTATGCAAGTTGTCATTATATTAATAAAATAATTAGTAATAAGCATGCAATTACACTTGGCAAATTCTAATCATTTTACCTAAGCCTACACTCAACACTCTCAATAGTGAGATGAAGAGACACCCTTCATCTCTATCCTTCCAACACCTCAACCATCACTTGTCTTCCTCTTCTCCTTCCACCGAAGCCCTCATCACCATCATCGGCCTTCTCCTTCCTCCACCTCACTTCCCATTTTCAAAGAAAACCCCAAAATAAGATGAAGGTTCCTTATTTAACTCTTGCCATAGACTACTCCAAAAATACCATCAAAACCACTTGCCTCCTTACGGGAGATCACAACTCCTCCCTCCTTGAAGCTCACACCATTTCCTTCACAATCAAGGTGGCTTGGTTGAACTTCGGTGCTTGAAAACTTTCCTCCATTTCGGCTATTTTTCTCTCTTCGATTTTAAGGTAAGAAATTCGATTTCTTGCTGCAGTTAAAGGGCATCAATAGTATTGAAATGGTTTTCATAAAATTTTAAAAGATTGGGGAAGATTTCGAAAATTTAGGGCTTTTTGAAGAAAAATAGAAAATGAGTGTTTCTTGTTAAATTCTTGTTCTTGCATGCATAATCTATGTTGATAGTGGTTAGATAAAATTTTTATTGGCCAAAAGCCTTAAAATTTTCAGATTTCAAAAAGGGGTTTTCAAGGAAAAAGGAATTTTTAACCTTTTGTGGTTGCATGTGTAGATCTTCGAAAGTTTGGGCCAAATCTGTAATTTTTGTAAAGTCTGTCCGAAAAATGTTTTCAAAATTGTTTTCCAGCAATTATTGAACAAAATTTTCGGATTTAAAGAATTTTTGTAAGAAAAAGTTGATTTTGAAATTCTAGTAGACTTGCATGTGTAGATCTAGAGATTTTGGGGTAAATTGTGCAATTTCCGAAATTTCTGCATAAAACAACTTTTCAACATCACTTTCTGCATTTCGTAAAGTGGAATTTCAGATTTGTTAGGGGTTTTCATGAAAAAGTGGAAATTGAACTTCTAGTGTGGTTGCATGTATAAATTTCGAAACTTTTGGGTCAAAACTGCAATTTCCGAAAAATCTCTCATTTTTAAAGTTTAGATCTGTTTTTCAGCAAGTATTAGATAGGAAAAAGTTTTATTTACCAAGTTTTTAAATTAACTAGAGTTACGTTAGAGTTTGAGATTTGAAATTGAAAAAGGAATTTTCCTAATTTTAATTTCAAGAAAATTCGAAACTTTGTAAAACTTTAAAATAATTTCTGAATCTGAAATTTGAGTCAGTTAGGAGTTCTAGGATTTAATTTGAGAATTTTTGGAATTAATTTGCTAATATTTCGAAATTAGGTCAATTCGCATACCATTTAACATGTTATGTGCTTTAATGTTTATGTTCTTGATTTAATGGTGATGAGTGATGATTTTTTGTATTTTGGTACTTTAATTGTTGTTGGATGTGTTTAATGGCTGTGGGAAATTGATTGAAATGGATTATTACCTAGATGTGGTAATAAGTCCACTAAATGAAAGGTAAAAAGGTATTTGTTCTTGAGCTTGCTTTGATGTGTAATTAGTGATGTTTAATGTGTTGATTGTGCACGTGTGTGTGCTGAAAATGTGTAAATGTGTGGGTACTGATTATGCATGGTGTGTGTGCCGTGTGTGGTTGTGTGTTTATGTGTGTGAATTTGGGATTTTTGCCCAAATCATACTTATGTGGTAAATTGTGAAATTTGTGTGATTTGTGGCACTTGATTGATATTTGTGATGTCATGTGTGGGTTATAGCATTATTTCGAAAAGTTGCATTAAATGATTTTTATTTGAAGGATTAATGGAATATCGGGTAATAAACACCTCGGATATAGTGGGCCGGTATCCAACTAGGATGATGTGGTAGTGGTTTGATTCCACTTAGTGAAAACGGGCTCGTAACAGGTTTATTATCTGGTACATAAATTAATCTTTCACGGATCCGATAAATCGAAAAATGTGTTTTTTCATGATTTTCACAAAAAGGGCATTTTAGTCATTTTGCATAATTATGTGATTTTGTGAAATGATGTGTTTTCGTGAGATATGTGATTTGACCGATTGCCTTGTGTTGTTGTACGAAGCGTGGGCAAGAACGGGTGTACAATATTATATATTATATATAACGTATTTCCAAAGTTCGATATTACTCGGATTTCTTACTGAGCTTTATTGCTCCTATAGATGTCTTTTAATTGCAGGTAGCAGTAATCCTCAACCGGGATGGATCGAGTAGTGGATCGAGGTCTTGCCCGGAAATTTTGGAAGACGTACGAGGACCTATGAACGATGCTAGACTTTTGGTTATTTTTCTTTTGGTGGTGTAACCCTAAACCGTAATATTTCCCTTTTCGTACTTTTGAACTCATTTTCGTTATGAATCGTACTCAATTCCTACTTTAATATAGTAAGTTCCGTAATTTGCTATTTTCATGCCTTCGCTAGAAATTTTCGAATTATCCACCAAAATAACCTTTTCGAACTCTGATTATTTCTCGAACCAAAAACCGATAGTGATATTGTAGCACTCGAACGAAAAACCTCCTTTCGAAACTTATCCCAAAAACGAACTTTATTCGGCTAAAGTAACCCAAGAAAAGTTGTTCTTGAAAGTGCAAAGTTTTCTTTACTCAAAAGAAGATATTTTTGATTATTGCATTTTCGCCCCATTCCAATGTTTTAAAAATCACAAAGAGATCCTTTGCTTCCGCTAGTTTAATAAATATTCCGATAAACCGGTTCGATTTATCGCCCGACTAGAAGGGGGGTGCTACAGGGTGGTATCATAGCATGGTTCATAGATACTCGTACGAACTTCACGGGTTTAGAGACTACTCGAGACGCGAAGCTCGGACCATCCGGTAAAGTATGTGTATTATTTTCTTTATGTGTTTTATTTACTTTACTTATTAATGATAATTAATATAGAAATAATGGCGAGACGTATAACCCGAGCAAACCCGAGCAATCCCGCCGATGAACCACAAGACCCCAATCAAACCATTAATAATCTCTCTAACTTAATCCGTGAACAAGCCCAAAACCACCAACGTCAAATTGAACAACTTCTCCAACGTAACCAAACCCCGCCCCAAAATAATGCGCCTCAAGCTATATACGAACGATTCCTCCGAATGAACCCATCCGAAATTCACGGTGGAACCGACCCCACCATAGCCGAAGAGTGGATCAAATCTCTCGAAGTCATCTACGACTACATGCAAATGACCGACCGCGACCGCGTGCACTGTGCCATATTCCTCCTCCGAAACGAGGCTCGTCACTGGTGGGAAGCAATCAAAGAAGGAACGAACCTCGAAACTCTGCCATGGACCGATTTCAAAGTCCAATTCTTCGAAAAATATTTCTCGAAAGACGTGCGAGCCCACAAACTCAAAGAATTTCTCGAACTCCGCCAAGGCGACTTGCCGATGATTGAATACATCCGTCGTTTCGAACGTGGCTGCCTCTACGCCCCATTCATCGCTCGAGATGCCGAAGAAAAGAAGAATCATTTCATTCGTGGCCTCCAACCCGAAATCCGTAGAGAC
Source organism: Erythranthe guttata (assembly GCF_056151865.1). NCBI lineage: Eukaryota > Viridiplantae > Streptophyta > Magnoliopsida > Lamiales > Phrymaceae > Erythranthe > Erythranthe guttata. The sequence continues at coordinate 9,336,880 of NC_142543.1, read as the reverse complement.
ATTCGAATGTCCGACGCCTCAACTTTCCGTCAACTCGTAGACAAAGCACTCATGGCTACCCAAGACGAGCGAGACATTCAAAACAGCCGCCGACCACAAGGAGTTACCCAACGTCCGTGGAAAAAAGAACAACTTTGGCAACCGCCCATTCCGAGGAAAAGGAACTCAACCCATTCGCCAACCCACCGGACCACCGCAACCGCCGCCAAGGCCAACCTACCCGAAGTGTGGAAAGAGTCACTCCGGAAAATGCATCCAAGGAACGAGGAATTGCTTTCGATGCCATCAGCCCGGACACATGGTCAAAGATTGCCCAAAACCTCCACCGAACGTCCCCGGTCGAGTGTTCGCCATGACTCAAGAACAAATCGAGCAAGGCCCTTCTATGATCGCATGTACTATATTTATCCTCGAAGAACCCATTTACGCTCTTATCGATTCCGGCTCTACTCATTCCTTTATATCGAAAGACATAATTGCGCATTTAAATCTCGAACCAAACCGATTAAATTACGAATATCGAATTCCCATTCCCTCTGGCGAAGAGATGTGCTCTAACCTAGTCATAATCAATTGTCCAATCCGAGTTCATACTCAAACCATGAATTTCGACCTAATCCTCCTACCGATCCAAAACATCAAAGTTATACTAGGCATGGATTGGTTAACCAAATTCAAAGCCCAAATCGACTGTGCCTCGAAAACGGTCATTTTTCCTCTTCCGAACGGCGAAACCCTAAAAATCCGAAGTCAACCCAAAACCTCGATTCCAATCATATCCGCAATCAAAACAGTCAAACTCATTCACAAAGGCCATTCCGGCTACTTAGTGAATATTCTAAAATCCAAGTCCGATCCCAAAGCCCAAATTTCCGACATTCGAGCTGTCCAAGAATTTCCCGACGTATTTCCCGGTGACATTCCCGGACTTCCGCCCGATCGAGAAATCGAGTTCGAAATAAATCTGATTCCCGGCGCTACGCCAATTTCCAAAGCACCGTATCGTATGGCCCCGATGGATTTGAAGGAGCTGAAAGATCAAGTTCAAGAATTGCTCGACAAAGGCTATGTTCGACCCAACCATTCCCCGTGGGGCGCACCGGTTCTCTTTGTCAAAAAGAAGGACGGATCCCTCCGCCTTTGCATCGATTACCGTGAACTCAACAAAGTCACAATCAAGAATAAATACCCTCTTCCTCGAATCGATGACCTCTTCGACCAACTCCAAGGCTCATCGGTCTTCTCAAAAATCGATCTCCGATCCGGCTATCACCAACTCAAAATCAAAGAATCCGATATCCCCAAAACGGCTTTCAGAACCCGATACGGCCATTATGAATTTGTTGTCATGCCCTTCGGTCTAACCAACGCCCCCGCAGCTTTCATGGACCTGATGAACCGAGTCTTTCATCAATACTTGGACCAGTTTGTTATTGTCTTCATCGACGACATTCTCATGTACTCCAAAACCCAAGAAGATCATATGTCACACATTCGTACCGTACTCCAAACCCTCCGATCGCATCAACTATACGCCAAGTTCAGCAAATGCGAATTCTGGCTTTCGAGTGTGACTTTCCTTGGTCACATTGTTTCAGAACAAGGAATCTCCGTCGATCCCAGCAAGATAGAAGTCGTGTCAAATTGGTCAATTCCGAAGAACGCAAGGGAAATCCGAAGCTTCCTTGGACTAGCCGGCTACTACCGCAAATTCGTAAAGGATTTCTCAAAGCTTGCCTCTCCACTCACCCGATTGACTCGAAAGGACGTCAAGTACCAGTAGACTCCCGAATGCAACACCAGTTTCACCGAAATAAAAGCTCGACTCACATCGGCACCAATTCTCGCACTACCGGAGAAAGTCGGAGAATTCATAGTCTACATCGATGCCTCGAAATTAGGTCTAGGCGCCGTACTTATGCAAAATGGAAAGGTCATTGCCTACGCCTCACGACAACTCAAAGAGTACGAACGCAATTATCCAACGCACGACATCGAATTAGCCGCCGTCGTCTTCGCACTCAAGATTTGGCGACACTACCTCTATGGTGAAAAGTGTACCATCTACACCGATCACAAGAGTCTGAAATATTTCTTCACTCAAAAAGACTTGAACATGAGGCAACGAAGATGGCTTGAACTAGTCAAAGATTACGACTGCGAGATACTCTACCACCCCGGCAAAGCAAATGTGGTCGCCGACGCACTTTGCCGCAAATCGATCAACGCGCTCATAGTCCAACCTAATTTGGGAGAATCGATCAAATCAGCCCAACAAAACGATCCGCAAATTCTCAAAATCCGCGATAACCTCGAATCCAATCCCAACTTTCAAATCACCAAAGATGGTCTCGTCTGATTCCAAAATCGCATTTACGTCCCCGATGATCCAAACGTTCGCCGACTATTCTTTACCGAATCTCACCAAACCACGTACACTTGCCATCCCGGAGAAACCAAGATGTACCAAGATCTCAAAAAGCTGTACTGGTGGCCTGGAATGAAGAAAGACGTGGCCCGATTCGTGGCCGAATACTTAGTGTGCCAACAAGTCAAAGCGCAACATCAAAGGCCCGGAGGTCTACTTCAATCGAATCTAATCCCCGAATGGAAATGGGAAGCTATCACAATGGACTTCGTGCAAGGATTTCCGAAGACCCAAAGAGGATCCGACGCCATTTGGGTGATCGTTGACCGACTGACCAAAACGGCTCACTTTCTCCCGATCCGAATGACGTTCAGTTTAGAAAAGCTAACCGAGCTATACGTCCGCGAAATAGTCCGACTCCACGGTGTTCCTGTCTCGATTATTTCCGACCGAGACCCTCGATTCACGTCCAAATTCTGGAAAAGTCTGCACGAAACCCTCGGAACGCGATAAAACTTTAGCACCGCCTATCACCCCCAAACCGACGGCCAATCCGAACGAACTATCAAGACCTTAGAAGATCTTCTCCGCGCTTGTATTCTTGACTTTGGAGGAAATTGGGAATCCCGCCTCCCACTAATCGAATTCGCGTACAACAATAGCTTTCACTCGTCAATTGGAATGGCAACCCTACGAAGCTCTTTACGGCCGCAAGTGTAGGTCCCCGCTCCATTGGGACGAAATCGACGAAAGAAAATTCCTTGGTCCCGACCTAGTCCAACAAACCGTCGATATCATCAAGAAGATTCGACAGAAAATGCGAATTGCCCAAGATCGGCAACAAAGTTATGCCAACACTCGAAGGAGGGATCTCGAATTCGAAGTCGGAGACTCCGTTTTCTTAAAGATAGCACCTTTCAAAGGAATTATGCGATTTGGGAAAAAGGGAAAATTAGCACCGCGATTTATTGGCCCATTCGAAATTCTCGACAAAGTTGGTACTCGCGCCTACCGACTCGCCTTACCACCCAACTTATCCAACTTTCACAATGTCTTTCACGTTTCGATGCTTCGGAAATACATTCGCAGCCCCGACCACATATTGAAAACCGAACCGGTCGAACTAAACCCTAACCTTTCCTACGAAGAAAAACCTTCCCAAATACTTGATTCCAAAACCAAAACCCTTCGAAACCGAGACCTAAAATTTGTTAAAATTCTTTGGCAAAACCATACATCCGAAGAAGCCACGTGGGAACGAGAAGAAGAAATGCGCGAACATTACCCCGAGTTGTTCAGGTAACAATTTTGGGGACAAAATTTCTTTAAGGGGGGGGGGGAGATTGTAACACCCCACCTTTCCAAAACCCGAAAACTCTAAAACCCGAGACTAATATTTCTAACTCGAGAACCCTTAGGAAATATTATTACGAGATATTAATTATATGCATTACGTGAATTTAATTATGTTACTTACGTGAATAATTATGTGCGCTATTATATGTGTGGTTTATATGATGTAAATTCCCGTGAATTGAAATACTATGGAATTTCGTGATTTACGTGGTTTATGTGAATAATTGCGTATTTTATTTATTTGATAAATTATTTGAAAATTTTGTGGAATATATATATATATATATATATATATATATATATATATATATATATATATATATATATATATATATATATATATATATATATATATACCTATATATATACGTACATACATGCATGCATACGTATACATATATATATATGTTAATACTTGCATTATACATTTAAATATATATATATATATATATATATATATATATATATATATATGTCCGAAATGTGTGTGTGTTCGGATGGTGTGTGAGTATGGTGTTTATGCAAGTTGTCATTATATTAATAAAATAATTGGTAATAAGCATGCACTTACACTTGGCACACACTAATCATTTTATCTAAGCCTACACTCAACTCTCTCATTAGTGAGATGAAGAGACACCCTTCATCTCTCTTCTTCCAACACCTCAACCATCACTTGTCTTCCTCTCCTCCTTCCACCGAAGCCATCACCACCATCATCGGCCCCCCTCTCTCCACCTCATTTCTCATTTTCAAAGAAAACCCCAAAATAAAAATGAAGGTTCCTTATTTAACTCTTGCAATAGACTACTCCAAAAACACAATCAAAACCACTTGCCTTCTTTCGGGAGATCAAAACTCCTCACTCCTTGAAGCTCACACCATTTCCTTCACAATCAAGGTGGCTTGGTTAGACTTTGGTGCTTGAAAGCCCCCTCCCTTTCGGCTATTTCCTTTCTTCGATTTTAAGGTAAGAAATTTCGATTTCTTGCTGCAATTAAATGGCATCAATAGTATTGAAAGAATTTTCAAAGTTTCTAAAAGATTGGGAAAGATTTCGAAAAAATTAGGGGTTTTTTAAGAAAAATGGAAATTTAGTGTTTCTTGCTAATTTCTTGTTCTTGCATGCATCATCTAGGTTGATAGTGGTTAGATACATCTTTTATTTGCCAAAAGCATAAAAATTTCAGATTTCAAAAAAAGGATTTTTAAGAAAATGAGATTTTTAACTTTTTGTGGTTGCATGTGTAGATCTTCGAAAGTTTGGGCCAAATCTGTAATTTTTGTAAAGTTTGTCCGAAAAATGTTTTCAAAACTGTTTTCTAACATTTATTGAACTAAAATTTCGGATTTAAAGAATTTTTGTAAGAAAAAGTTGATTTGGATATTCTATTAGGCTTGCATGTGTAGATCTAGAAATTTTGGGGCAAATTATGCAATTTCCGAAATTTCTGCATAAAGTGACTTTTCAACTTCATTTTCTGCATCTAGTAAAGTGGAATTTCAGATTTGTTAGGGGTTATCATGAAAAAGTTGATTTTGAACTTCTAGTGTAGTTGCATGTGTCAATTTCGAAACTTTTGGGTCAAAACTGCAATTTCCGAAAAATCTCTCATTTTTAAAGTTTGGATCTGTTTTTCAGCAAGTATTAGATAGGAAAAAGTTTTATTTAATAAGTTTTTAAATCAATTAGAGTTATATTAGAGTTTTGGATTTTTAAATTGAAAAAGGGATTTTTCTAGTTTTTAATTTCAAGAAAATTCGAAACTTTGTAAAACATAAAAATAATTTCAGAATCTGAAATTTGAGTCAGTTAGGAGTTCTAGGATTTAATTTGAGACTTTTTGGAATTAGTTTGCTAATATTTCAAAATTAGGACAATTTGCATACCATTTAACATGTTTTGTGCTTTAATGTTTATGTTCTTGATTGAATGGTGATGAGTGATGAATTTTGGTATTTTGGTACTTTAATTGCTGTTGGATGCGTTTAATGGCTGTGGGAATTTGATTGAAATGGATTATTACCTAGATGTGGTAATAAGTCCATTAAATGAAGGTAATAAGGTATTTGTTCTTGAGCTTGCTTTGATGAGTAATTAGTAATGTTAAGTGTGTTGATTGTGCACGTGTGTGTGTGCTGAAAATGTGTGAAGGTGTGTGTGTGCTGATTGTGCATGGTGTGTGTGCCGTGTGTGGTTGTGTGTGTGGATTTGAGATTTTTGTCTAAATTACAAATGTGTGGTCAATTGTGATATTTGTGTGATTTGTGGCACTTGATTGACATTTGTGATGTTTATGTGTGGGTCATAAGCATAATTTTGAAAAGTTGCATTAAATAATTTTATTTGAAGGATTAATGGAGTATCGAGTAATAAACAACTCGGATATAGTGGGCCGGTATCCAACTAGGATGATGTGGTAGTGGTTTGATTCCACTTAGTGAAAACGGGCTCGTAACAGGTTTATTATTCGGTACAGAAATTAATCTTTCACGGATCCGATAAACCGAAAAATGTGTTTTTCATGATTTTCACTAAAAAGGGCATTTTAGTCATTTTTGCATAATTACGTGATCTTGTGAAATGATGTGCTTTCGTGAGATATGTAATTTGACCGACTATCTTGTGTTGTTGTGCGAAACATGGGTAAAAACGGGTATACGCTATAATATATATATATATTATATAACGTATTTCCAAAGTTTGATAATACTCGGATTTCTTACTGAGCTTTATAGCTCATATAGATGTCTTTTAATTGCAGGTAGTAGTAATCCTCAACCGGGATGGATCGAGTAGTGGATCGAGGTCTTGCCCGGGGTTTTGGAAGACGTACGAGGACCTATGAACTATGCTAGCCTTTTGGTTATTTTCTTTTGGTGGTGTAAACCTAAAACGTAATATTTCCCTTTTCGTACTTTTGAACTCATTTTCGTTATGAATCGTACTTATTTCCTATCTTAATATATTAAGTTTCGTAAATTGCTATTTTCATGCCTTCGTTAGAAATTTTCAAATTATCCACCAAAATAACCTTTCCAAACTCTGATTTATTCTCGAACCAAAAAAATGTTTAGTGAGAATGTAGCACTCGAATGAGAAACCTCCTTTCGAAACTTATTTCTAAATCAAGCTTTGTATTCGGCTAAAGCAATCCAACAAAGTTTTCGAAAATGCAAAGCCTTCAATACCCAAGAGAACAAAGTTTTAATAATTGCATTTTCACCCCATTCCAATGTTTCAAAAATTACAAACAGATCCTTTGCTTCCGCTAGTTTAATAAAGATTCCGATAAACCGGTTCGATTTATCGCCCGTCTAGAAGGGGGGTGCTACATTGGAGCTAACTACCAAAGATGGTTTTTCCTCAAACTCTGCTGTTTATAAGGTTTTAACTTGAGATACACTAAATCTCCTTCCTCAAAGGCTCTCTCACTTCTGTTTTGATATGCATAATTTCATTCTGTCTTGAGCCTCTTTCAGCAACCTCTTCAATTGTTGAGTGATCATTTGATGTTGTTCCGTCCAAGCTCTCACTCCATCTGTTTTCTGTATAAGATGAGGTCCATACCTTATTTGGGGTGGTTTGTAGCCATAAAGTGCCTCAAATGGTGTCATTTGAATGGTTGAGTGATATGTGGTGCTATACCACCACTCAGCCAGTGGTATCCAAGAACTCAATTTCTTGGGGAGCTGCCCACACATGCACCTCAAATATGACTCTAAACATTGGTTAACTCTCGCAGTTTGACCATCTGTTTGTGGATGGAAGACAGTGCTCAGCTGTTGTTGGATTCCGAGAGATTGCATTAGTTATTTCCAAAAGTGACTAATGAAGATGGGGTTTCTGTCTGAGACAATGTAGTTTGGCAATCCATGTAGCTTGTAGACTTTCTCTATGGATACTTGAGCTAAAGTGGAGTCTGTCACTGGCTGTGGAAGAGCCATAAAATGCCCATACTTTGTGAATTTTTCTACCACCACCCATATGGTCTCCTTTCCATGGGATTTAGGAAGTTTCACAATGAAATCCATAGTTATACAAGTCCAAGCTCCCTCTGATATAAGTAGAGGTTGGAGAAGTTAAGCCCTGGACACTTGACATTCTCATGCTTGTATAACTGGCAGATTTGACAATTCTTGACCCATTCTTTGACTTGATTCCTAAGGTCAGGCCAAAGAAACACTCTTTGAATCCTTTGATAGGTATTTTGAATTCCAGAATGTCCATCCATACTGGATCCATGCATCTGTTCCATGAGGTTCTTCTTCACTTCTGACTGTCCTCCCACAAAAATCCTCCCTTTATACTTGATGATAATATCCTTATATTGATAGTATGATACATCAAATGGACTCAGAACACAGTGAGCAATAATATCTTGTGATTCTTCATCTCTTTTATAGCTTATCTTGTGATTCTTCATCTCTTTTATAGCTTTGTATGACCTCTTGTATCCAAAGTGGCTGAACCACTGTTATTTGATTCATCTCTATGTCATTTTCTCTTCAAGATAAGGCATTTGCTGCACTGTTTTCAGTCCCTTTATTGTATTCTATGGTGTAATTAAACCCTAGCAGCTTGGCCAAGTATTTGTGTTGTAGAGGTGTAGAGAGCTTCTGCTCCAATAAGTGCCTCAAACTTTTCTGATCAGTTATAATTACAAAAGTACCATAAATGAGGTAAGCCCTCCATTTCTGCACTGCCAACATTATGGCTAGAAACTCTTTTTCATAAATGGAGAGTCCTAAACTCTTAACCCCAAGTGCTTTGCTCAGGTAAGTTAGAGGGTGAACTTTTTGCAAGAGTACAACTCCAATCCCATAGTAAGATGCATTTGTTTCCACTACAAATTTGTCTTTGAAGTCTGGCAGTTGCAGCACAGGTGTAGTGGTCATAGCTGTTTTAAGTTTCTCAAAAGTTGTTTGAGCTTCAGCATTCCAGTGAAATTGCCCTTTCTTGAGTTGTTGTGTTAAGGGTTTGGCTATTTCTCCACAACTCCTTACAAACTTCCCGTAGTAGCCTGCCAACCCCAAGAATCCCGTAGAGCCTTGACACTGTTTGGAGTGGGCCAGTCCCTTACAGTGTCAATCTTACTGGGGTCAACCCCTACCCCTTCTTCAGTTATTATATGCCCCAAATACTCTACTTGCTTATGTCCAAAATTGCATTTGGTCATTTTAGCATACAGCTGATGCTCTTTGAGGAGTTCTAAAATCCCCTTCACATGGCTTTGGTGAGTCTTCAAGTCTGGACTGTATATCAGAACATCATCAAAGAAAACCAGCACAAATTCCCTTAGATGCTCTCTAAACACATCATTCACCAGTGCTTGAACTGTAGCTGGTGCATTAGTCAATCCAAATGGCATTACCAAAAATTCATAATGACCAGATGAAGTTACAAAAACAGTTTTCTCTACATCTTTTTGATTCATCATGATCTGGTGATACCCAACTCTTAGATCAATCTTGGAGAACAACTTGACTACTCCCTACTCATCTAAAAGATCACCAATCAAGGGAATTGGATATCCATCCTTGATGGTCATGGAGTTTAGTCTTCTGTAATCCACACAGAACCTCCATGAGCCATCCTTCTTCTTAATTAGCAATACATGTGATGCAAAGGGGCTGTTGCTGGACTGAATGATTCCAGTGGTGAGCATTTCTTGCACCATGGCTTCTACTTCCTTCATTTGCATGAATGGGTATCTGTAAGGTTGTGATTTGAAGGGGGTGGCATCTTCTTTGAGTGGAATGGAGTGTTCAGCCTTCCTCACTAGTGGTAGTTCACTGGGGTTTTGGAATACTTCACGAAACTCCTCTTTGACTCTACTAATTTCTTGTGGTACTTCTCCATTTGGTCTTTTTTCCACTCACCTGTTCAACACCACCAAGCATCCCATGTTTACTTCTCTACTTCTCAACATATTATGACGTGTTTCCCCATCAATTAGTAGGAACTCCGGCTTTTCTCCATCATTATTCAGTACTATTTCTCTGCCTTAATAGTTAAGTGTGATGAACTGTACATTGTGATCAAAAGAAAGAGGTGCAAACTTCTTCATGAAGTCAACCCCTAACACTAGGTCACACCCCCTAACTCCAAAAGAGTTACATCAATATGGAATTGACACCCTCCCATTTCCCATTGAAATAATGACAAAATGAATCACATTCCAACTGCAGTTTGCCAGCTACAGTTACTTTAGTTTTCCTCTTGTATAATCTCTCACATTTCATCCTTAATGCAGTTTGGGGGTCTAGAAAACTGTGTGAGGCTCCAGTGTCCATTAGTATGGTGATGGATTTGTTTTTGTACTTCCCATGAACCTTGAGGGTAGTTTGGGTGACTAGTTCAGCAATGGCATTGAAGGAGATTTGCACACACTCCTCTTCTGCCACTTCTGCCACTCCTTCTATAGTTTCCACTGCATCTTCCTCCTCAGGTGTTGGTATACACTCAATATGAAACAATCTTTTACACCTAGGGCCAGGTGTGTACTTCTCCTCATAGTTATAATATAATCTTCTCCTTCTCATCTCTTCAAGTTCTTGTCTAGTTAGTTTTTTGTTGTTAATACATCCTCTCTCAGGTTGTTGAATCCTAGGAGCTTGTATGGTAGGTTTGAAAGTCCTCAAGTGAGTAGTGGCAGTTTTCACAGTGTTTTTGATCTCCACAGTAATGTGACCAGCATCCCCCTCTTGTAGTTTGTCTTGTTGGATGGCTTGGGAAAGTGTCATTGGCCTCATCATTTTCACCATGTTTCTGATGTTATCTTTGAGCCCTTCTACAAAGCATTCCAAGTAATAGTTGTCTGTAAGAAGTCTGCGTTTCTGGCTCACAAATACCTTCAGATGCTCAAATTTCAATATGTAATCTTCCACAGTAGTTTTTTGCCTCAATCTATTGAATTCAGCTGTCAAACTTATCCCTTCTTCTTCCAAATTGTAACACCCCACTTTTCCAAAGCCCGAAAACCCTAAAATCATCCCAATTGTAACACCACACTTTTCCAAAGCCTGAAAACCCTAAAACCCGAGACTAATATTTCTAACTCGAGAACCCTTAGGAAATATTATTGCATGATATTAATTATATGCATTACGTGAATTTAATTATGTGACTTACGTGAATGATTACGTGCGTTAGTATATGTGTAATTTATATGAGTCGAATTTTCGTAGATTGAAATTTTAGGAATTTCGTGAATTACGTGACTTATGTGCATAATTGCATATCTTATTTATTTCGTAAATTATTTTTATATGTTCGAAATTTGGTGAATTATGTGGATTACATTTATATATATATACATATACACGTACATACATACACGTACATACATGCATGCATATGTACACATACATATAGGCTAATACTTGCATTATATAGTGTATTTACATATATATGATATAGTTATGTGTGTGTGTGTGTATGTCCGAGATGTGTGTGTGTGTTGTCATGCAAGTTGGATTTAATTTAAGTAAATAAATTATGATTAATTGGGCATGCATTTACACTTGGCAAAATGCTAATCATTTTCACTAATCCTACACTCCACCCTACTTAGAAAGATGAAGAGACACCCTTCCTCTTTCTTCTTTCAACACCTAGTCAAATTACTTGTCTTCCTCTCCCTTCCCCACCGAAACAAATCACCACCACCATCGGCCTCTACTCTCTCCACCTCACCTCCTATTTTTAAAGAAATTCCCAAAATAAGATGAAAGTTCCTTATGTAACACTTGCTATAGATTACTCCAAAAACACTATCAAAATCACTTGCCTCCTTTCGGGAGATCACAACTCATCCCTCCTTGAAGCTCACACCATTTCTTTCACAATCAAGGTAGCTTGGTTGGACTTCGGTGCTTGAAAGCCTCTCTTCCTTCGGTTATTTTCTTTCTTCGACTTTAAGGTAAGAAATTCCGATTTCTTGCTGCAATTAAATGGCATCAATAGTATTAAAATGGTTTTCAACATTTTCTAAAAGATTGGGAGTAATTTCGAAAATTTGGGGCTTTTTGGAGAAAAATGGAAAATAAGTGTTTCTTGTTAATTTCTTGTTCTTGCATGCATCATCTATGTTGATAGTGGGTAAATACAACTTCTATTGGCCGAAAGCATAAAAAAATTTCAGATTTCAAAAAAGGGTTTTCAAGAAAAATGAATTTTTAACTTTTATGCGGTTGCATGTGTAAATCGAAAGATTTTTGGGTCAAATCTGTAATTTTTGAGAAGTCAGTCCTAAATGTGTTTTCAAAACTGTTTTCCAGCATTTATTAAACAAAAATTTCGGATTTAAGGAAGTTTTGTAAGAAAAGTGATTTTTGAATTTCTAGTGTTCTTGCATGTATAGATCTAGAGATGTTGGGGTAAAGTATGTAATTTTCGAAATTTCTGCATAAAGTTACTTTTTAACTTAGTTTTCTGCATTTAGTAAAGAACAAAATTTAGATTGTTAGGGATTTTCATAAAAAAATGGATTTTGAACTTTAGTGTGGTTGCATGTGCAAATCTTGAAACTTTTGAGTCAAAATTGCAATTTCCAGAAATTCTCTCTTTTTTTTAGTTTGAATCTGCTTTTCCAGTAAGTATTTAATGTGAAAAAGTTTTCCTTACAAAGGTTTTCAAAGTAATTAAGGTTATATTAGAGGTTTTGATTTTTTAAAAGAAAAATGAAATTTTCTAGTTTTTGATTTCAAGAAAATTCGAAACCTTGCGAAAAGTTTAAAATAATTTCAGAATCTGAAATTGGATCAGTTAGGAGTTCTAGGATTTAATTTGGGAAGTTTTGGAATTAGTTTGCTATTAATTCGAAATTAGGATAATTTGCATGTCATTTATATATGTTTTGTGCCTTAACGTTATGTTTTGATTTAAGGGTTGTGAATGATGAGTTTTGGGTATTTTTGTACTTCTAATTGCTGCTGGATGTGGTTTAATGGCTGTGAGAGTTTATTGAAATGGATCATTACCTATAAGTGGTAATAAATTCATTAAATAAAATGTGAAAAAGGGGTACTTGCTTTTCAAGCATCGTGTGATGTTAAATGGTGATGTTAAGTGTGTTGGCTGCATGTGTGTGTGTGTGTGTGTGTGTGTGTGTGTGTGTGTGTGTGTGTGTGCTGAATGTGCATGTGGTGTGCCGTGTGTGGTTGTGTGTTTATATGTGTGAATTTGGGGATTCTTGCCCAAATTATAATTATGTGGTAAATTGTGATATTTGTGTGACTTTGTGGCACTTGATTGATATTTGTGATGTTATGTGTGGGTCATAAGCATGATTTCGAAAAGTTGCATTAAAAGGGTTTTAAATTGAAAGATTAATGGAATATCGGGTAATAAACAACTCGGATATAGTGGGCCGGTATCCAACTAGGATGATGTGTATAGTGGTTTGATCCCCACTTAGTGAAAACGGGCTCGTAACAGGTTTATTACTCAGGTACATAAATTAATCTTTCACGGATCCGATAAAACAAAAAATGTGTTTTTCATGATTTTCGTAAAAAGGGCATTTTAGTCATTTTGCATAAGTACGTGATTATGTGCGAATGATGTGTTTTCGTGAGTTATGTGATTTTAGCGATTGGTTTGTGTTGTGGTACGGAACATGGGTAAGAATGGGTATATAATATTATATACTATATATAACGTATTTTCAAAGTTCGATATTTACTCGGATTTCTTACTGAGCTTTATAGCTCATATAGATGTCTTTTAATTGCAGGTAGTAGCGTTTGTAATCCTCAACCGGGATGGGTCGAGTAGCGGATTGAGGTCTTGCCCGGGATTTTGGAAGACGTACGAGGACCTATGAACGATGCTAGAGACTTTTGGTTATTTTCTTTTGGTGGTGTAATATTAAATCCATATACTCCCTTTTCGTATCTTTTAAACTCGATATCTATATGGATCGTACTTAACCCCTATTATTATATAGTAAGTTTCGTAATTTGCTATTTTCATGCCTCCGTTAGTGATTTCCTATTCACCAAAATAACCTTTCCAAAACTCTGATTTCTTTTCGAACCAAAAATCGATAGTTGATAGTGTAGCACTCGAACGAAAAACCTCCTCTCGAAACTCGTTTCCGAAACCTTTTGAGTAACCTAAAGAAAGTTTTCGAAAAATGCAAAGTTTTTAATACCCAAAAGAAGATACTTTTGGATAATTGCATTTTCGCCCCATTCCAAAGTTTTCAAAGTGATCCTTTGCTTCCGCTAGTTTAATGAACATTCCGATAAACCGGTTCGATTTATCGCCCATATAGAAGGGGGGTGCTAGAAGAGTGGTATCAGAGCATGGTTCATAGATACTCGTACGAACTTCACGGGCTTAAAGACTACTCGAGACGCGGAGCTCGAACCATCCGGTAAATTATGTGCATTATTTTCTTTATGTGTTTTATTTGCTTTACTTATTAATGGTAATTAATATAGAAAATAATGGCGAGACGTATAACCCGAGCAAACCCGAGCAATCCCGCCGATGAACCACAAGACCCCAATCAAACCATTAATAACCTCTCAAACTTAATCCGCGAACAAGCCCAAAACCACCAACGCCAAATCGAACAACTTCTCCAACGTAATCAAACCCCGCCTCAAAATATCGCGCCTCAAGCTGTATACGAACGATTCCTCCGAATGAACCCATCAGAATTCCACGGTGGAACCGATCCCGCCATAGCCGAAGAGTGGATCAAATCTCTCGAAGTCATCTACGACTACATGCAAATGACCGACCGCGACCGCGTGCACTGTGCCATATTCCTCCTCCGAAACGAAGCTCGTCACTGGTGGGAAGGAATCAAGGAAGGAACGAACCTCGAGACTCTGCCCTGGACCGATTTCAAAGTCCAATTCTTCGAAAAATATTTCTCGAAAGACGTGTGAGCCCACAAACTCAAAGAATTCCTCGAACTCCGCCAAGGCGACTTACCAATGATCGAATACATCCGCCGTTTCGAACGTGGATGCCTCTACGCTCCATTCATCGCTCGAGACGCCGAGGAAAAGAAGAATCATTTTATTCGTGGCCTCCAACCCGAAATCCGTAGAGACATTCGTATGTCCGACACCTCAACTTTTCGCCAACTCGTAGACAAAGCACTCATGGCTGCCCAAGACGAGGGAGAAATTCAAAACAAACGCCGAGCGACACCAAACTTCCAACGCCCATGGAAAAAGAACAACTTTGGCAACCGTCCATTCTGAGGGAAAGGAACGCAACCCATTAGCCAATCAACCGGACCACCGCCACCACCACCACGACCAACCTGCCCAAGATGTGGAAAGAGTCACCTCGGAGAATGCATCCAAGGAACGAGGAATTGCTTCCGATGCCATCAGCCCGGACACATGGTAAAAGATTGCCCGAAACCTCCACCAAACGTCCCCGGTCGAGTGTTCGCCATGACTCAAGAACAAATCGAGCAAGACCCGTCTATGATAGCAGGTATCATATTTATCCTTGAAGAACCCATATATGCTCTAATCGATTCCGGCTCTACTCATTCCTTTATATCGAAAGACATAATTGCGCAATTGAATCTCGAACCGAATCGACTAAATTACGATTACCGAATTCTCATTCCCTCTAGCGAAGAAATGTGCTCCAATCTAGCCATAATAAATTGCCCAATCCGAGTTCACACTCAACCCATGAATTTCAATTTAATCCTCCTGCCAATCCAAAATTTCAAAATTATACTAGGCATGGATTGGTTAACCAAATTCAAAGCCCAAATCGATTGTGCCTCGAAAACGGTTATTTTTCCCCTTCCGAACGGCGAAACCCTAAAATTCCAAAGTCAACCCAAGACCTCGATTCCAATTATATCCGCGATCAAAGCGGTCAAACTCATTCACAAGGGTCATTCCGGCTACTTAGTGGATATTCTGAAATCTGAGACTGATCCCAAAGCCCAAATATCCGATATTCGAGTCGTGCAAGAATTCCCCGACGTATTTCCCAATGACATTCCCGGACTCCCGCCCGATCGAGAAATCGAGTTCGAAATTAATCTCATTCCCGGAACTGCGCCAATTTCCAAAGCCCCGTACCGTATGGCCCCGATGGAACTGAAGGAGCTGAAGGACCAAGTCCAAGAATTGCTCGACAAAGGCTATGTTCGACCCAGCCATTCCCCGTGGGGCGCACCGGTTCTCTTTGTCAAAAAGAAAGACGGATCCCTTCGCCTTTGCATTGATTACCGTGAACTCAACAAAATCACAATCAAGAATAAATAACCTCTTCCTCGAATCGATGACCTTTTCGACCAACTCCAAGGCTCATCGGTCTTTTCTAAAATCGATCTCCGATCCGGGTACCATCAACTCAAAATCAAAGAATCCGATATCCCCAAAACAGCTTTCAGAACCCGATATGGCCACTACGAATTCGTTGTCATGCCCTTCGGTCTAACCAACGCCCTTGCAGCTTTCATGGACCTTATGAACCGAGTCTTTCATCAATACTTGGACCAGTTCGTGATTGTCTTCATCGACGACATTCTCATCTACTCCAAAACCCAAGAAGATCATATGTCGCACCTTTGCACCGTACTCCAAACCCTCCGATCGCATCAACTATACGCCAAGTTCAGCAAATGCGAATTCTGGTTATCGAGGGTGGCTTTCCTTGGTCACATTGTTTCAGAACAACGAATCTCCGTCGACCCCAGCAAGATAGAAGCCGTGTCAAATTGGTCAATTCCGAAGAACGCGAAGGAAATTCGAAGCTTCCTTGGACTAGCCGGCTACTACCGCAAATTCGTAAAGGATTTCTCAAAGCTTGCCTCTCCACAAATTCGAAGCTTCCTTGGACTAGCCGGCTACTACCGCAAATTCGTAAAGGATTTCTCAAAGCTTGCCTCTCCACTCACCCGATTAACTCGAAAGGACGTCAAGTACCAATGGACGCCCGAATGCAACGCCAGTTTTACCGAGTTAAAGGCTCGACTCACATCAACACCAATTCTCGCACTACCAGAGAAAGTCGGAGAATTCATAGTCTATAGTGATGCCTCGAAATTAGGATTAGGCGCCGTCCTTATGCAAAATGGCAAAGTCATTGCCTACGACTCACGTCAACTCAAAGAGTACGAACGCAATTATCCAACGCACGATCTCGAATTAGCCGCCGTCTTTTTCGCACTCAAAATCTGGCGACACTACCTTTACGGTGAAAAGTGTACCATCTACACCGATCACAAGAGTTTGAAGTATTTCTTCACTCAGAAGGATTTGAACATGAGGCAACGGAGGTGGCTCGAACTAGTCAAATACTACGACTGCGAGATACTCTACCACCCCGGCAAAGCAAATGTGGTCGCCGATGCACTTAGCCGCAAATCGATCAACGCCCTCATAGTCCAACCTAACTTGGGAGAATCGATCAAATCAGCCCAACAAAACGATCCGCAAATTCTCAAAATCCGCAATAATCTCGAATCCAATCCCAACTTCCAAATCACCGAAGAAGGCCTCGTCCGATTCCAAAATCGCATTTACGTCCCCGACGACCCAAATGTTCGCCGACTGATCTTAACCGAAGCTCACCAAACCACGTACACTTGCCATCCCGGAGAAACCAAAATGTACGAAGATCTCAAAAAGCTGTACTGGTGGCCTGGAATGAAAAAAGACGTGGCCCGATTCGTCGCTGAATGCCTAGTGTGCCAGCAAGTCAAAGCGGAACATCAAAGGCCCGGAGGTCTACTTCAATCGAACCTAATTCCGGAATGGAAATGGGAAGCTATCACTATGGACTTCGTGCAAGGATTCCCGAAGACCCAAAGGGGATCCGACGCCATTTGGGTGATCGTTGACCGACTGACCAAAACGGCTCACTTTCTTCCGATCCGAATGACATTCAGCTTAGAGAAGCTAACCGAACTATACGTCCGTGAAATAGTCCGACTCCACGGTGTAACACCCCGTAAATATGTAAGTTGTTTAAGTGTGGGGATAATTGAATTTATTTAGTTGATATGTGTCGATATGGAATTATAATATATCTCGAATTTGATGGGAAGTGTAGAATTGTAATTATCTAAAGTTATGGCATCTATTTGGTAATTAAGAAAACTATTTGGCCCTGTAAGCTAATTTTAGAATTTACAAGTGAGATAAGAACCAACGTGTACTTCGTCTATTCTAATTCCTTCTTTGGCAGCCACGTTTCTTCTTCTTCTCTCACCTTCTCACCGTCTCTCTCTTTCTCTCTATCTTCCTCTCTTCTCTCTCTCTCTCTCTATATATTGATTCTTGGCTGAAATACCCAATTCATATTATCAGCATAATCGGGGCTGCGTGGATGCTTTAGCAAAGGGTATTAATGATCAGCTCATATGATTAGAAATATAGGGAAGTCAGATTTATAGTGGTGGTGGTCTCCAGCAGCAGTCGCCGGCGGTGGTGGCTGGAATCCGACAAAGAAGACGAGCTGTCCAGAATTCAAATTTCAGAGTTTTGTCTTTTCAGTAAATCAATTAAACGGAGGTCTTAAAGATGGAGCATCGATGATCCGAAGGTACGGTTTGAAACCTTAATAAGTTAGATTTCCAGTGGTGGTGGTTCTTGATTGTTTACATCAGCGGTGGTCATCGGAATTGGCTAGAACTTCAGCTCGCTCGTTGAAACGAAGGGAAGCAAAATCTGCTGCCGCACCTGTTTTCGGAGCCGAAATCGAAGGGTTTCGAATACGAATTTCGAATCGGTTCATTCAGGAAACTCGTAGAGGTCATCGTAAACTATAAGTTAAGTGTTCAATTGTATCGAATTAGAGTATTTAATATACGTGTTTTAGAGGTCGGAATCCGATGACAGTAATCTGCCGGAAACAGGGCAGTTTTGAGTATCTTCTTGCGGGACTGTTTTCGATATGTTGGGATCATAATTTGGGCTAGGTGCCTTCATGAAACTTGTAGATTAAACTTGCAGGTTTCATTTAATTTATTATTTGGACAATTTGGATAACCGTACGAGTTGTTATGATTTTCTAAAGAAACTGTGACAGCAAACGAAATTATCCGAAAATCTGGCAGGTTTATGTGTTCATTTTTCGGGATTGTTATTGACGGGTTATGTTGTTAATTTGGATTAATGTCTTCAGTAGACTTGTAGATACAGATGTTATCTTTAACTTTATATATCGTTTAGGTCATTCGGATAAGTACGATGATCGCAATGATTATTTGAATAAATTGCCGCGAGAAGCAATTCTTAGTATGTGTTTAAGAAATTGACTATGTCATATAGTGGATGGTAATATGGCTATATTACTGTTTGGAATCTTATTTAGTTCCAATATTTTCATAGGTGTTGAGCGTAGTAAAGCTCTCACACAAGGTTTAAGCTTAAAGATGCTTTTATAGCACTTCTATAGCACTAGCGTTGGACTCCAGGTGAGAAACTATAACTCCTTATCCAATTTCTTTCCTGCGCATAATATCTCCTTTGTTTGAACCGAATATTTTGTATATATTGAAGCCTTCGATACCTTGATTATATTTGTTCTTGAAATATGATCCTTAATGTTCTGCGAGCATATTGTTTTCTTGGCTCGAACTTGGAACCATGATCTTGTCCTTGAAATCTTGAACTTTTCAATTCTCTTGGTTGCTATGTTCACGGCTAATTCCTATACTTGATTCATTGGCCTGAACATTTTCCTTGAATCGATATTGAACTATATTTATTCTCAAAATATTGTCTTGAATGCCTTCCGAGAATAAATATTTTGTTGGCTCGAACTTGAATCTCATGTTTA
This sequence comes from Erythranthe guttata, assembly GCF_056151865.1. Classification (NCBI taxonomy): domain Eukaryota; kingdom Viridiplantae; phylum Streptophyta; class Magnoliopsida; order Lamiales; family Phrymaceae; genus Erythranthe; species Erythranthe guttata. Next base: position 9,317,369 of record NC_142543.1, on the reverse strand, counting down.
TTGAATATATCGAGATCTTGATATACTCGTTCTTGGAACCTGACATGGAATTTATTGTTCTTCTTGAATTCCATATTCACGACAATTCTTCATCGGCTTGAATTGAAATCTGAACATGTTCATTATCCTGAGACTTGATATTCAATTATCATGATCGTGACTTATCTTGTGAATGATTGACTTGATTCTTGAATTGATTCTTGAAATGAATGACTTGATATTCCTAAAAGGAATGATATTGATTCTTGAACCTATTGTCCCACCCTTGAGGACGCTCTTGGGGGAGCTGGGCCCTAGGACCATTTCGGCAAGACGATCGGGCAGTATTGGGCTGACGATGACTGGTCTACCGAATGGTACCTCCTGATGGTTCGGACACACGTTCGTTTGGAGTTAAATGTTCTTGAGCCGAATCGGCACGTTCCGGTCGTGCCTCTTGCTTGTTTCCGACCGAGTGGCCACTCGGGACGGAGTGGAGGGATAAGGATGTGATTGCTCGTGCACATGAGATCTTTGAATAAACGGTCAGAGATAAAGTGGTTTATCTTTGCATGATTGGAAGTCAATGTGATTGAGTCCAACATTCGTAATTTGGAATTATGAATGAGAATAAGAAAAAGGAAAAGAATAGGCGAAAGTTGTAGTGAACTTTCTAAATCGGGAAGTTTCCAAATTTAGAAAGTACACTGAACTAGGGTTTCCACTTTTGGAAAGTTGGAAAATGAAAGATGGCACTCGTAATGACGAGGGAATTATAATGATTCCGAAAATGTAATCGTTGCAATTTTTCGGTCATTGAATTAAGAGAGACGAGCATGAGAAAGTACTAACGAACTTAAGCTGTTGGGCCCAGTCCAACTTAAGCCCGCTAGGGTTTTATGCAAGACACTATAAATACAAGATTTATAGGTCTTGCACAAAAAAAAAGCGAAACCCTAACCCTAAGCGGCCGACCCCTCTCTCTCTCGGCCTCTCTTTCCGCGGCCACCACCGCGCCGCCGTCGCCTCTCCGTCGCCGGAATCGGCCGTCCATCGGCCGTTTCTTTTCGGTATTCTTTCCTCTTTTCGTTTCTTCCGTTTTATTCTAACTACTTCGTGTCTAGTGCCACGTTTTAGTAGATCGAAGTATACGAGGTGAAATCCGAGAGGAGGAAGACTGTAGATCGAAGAATCGAGGAGCAGTGCACGAGCCGAAGCCGCACGCTGCCCCACGCGCCGCACCGAAGACCGCGCGTGTACCTCACGCGCCGCCGTGACCTCACGCGCCGCTGCTGCCGCTGCACCGCTGCTGCCCCGATTGTACGGATTGGTTTCCGTAGCAATCTCGACTTGCTAAACACTCCTACCTCACGCGTCGAGAGGTAAACACACGAAACCCTAGTTTCGATTCATTTTCGTTTAAACCTATGTATATGTATTCATGTTTGTTTCGTATGATTTTATGTGATTATGTGTAATCGATTTAAATCATTGCGAGCATGTTATTTGGTTTAAACGCGAGCATGTTAATTGATTTAAATTCGGTTAAATTATTAGCATGTATGTTGTTGTTTTATTTCGCTGGAAGCGCAAATGTACGTAATTAATTGATTTAATTTGTCGGGCATGTACTTGTGTGTTTTAAAGTCGTTTAAATCACATTAAATTTTTGTTTTCCGCTGCGTATGCGTGCCCGAAACCCAACAGTGATATGATTTTATTTTTTGGGAGTTACAAGGTTGGAGACCCCACCAAATATTGAACTCAAGCCGTACATGTTACACTCTTGTACATGTTACACTTCTGCTAATGAAATTCTTGTAAAGTCTCTCGTTATATGTTCTGTTCTGTTGATTCTCATCATACTCATGGATCATATGTTTTTCACTAAGTCATTCGGACTTATTCGTTTCTCCTTTTATATTAATGCGCAGGTAAAAGAAATACTTAGACCTAAATTTTCATACTAAGAGTTAAAGCTCGTGTATGCCTCCGATTAGTCTCGTCGAGAGGTATCTCTATTTATGTTCCGTATAGGAATCCTTTGATCGAGAATTTTGTAATAGAGTAAGTGGTGTCGAAGTAGACTTGTAATAGAACCTCCTTTTGTAAACACGATGGTATAGATATTGGGGGTTTAATGTTTTGATTATCGAAATTTTGAGGAGCATATTTGGGGTCATTGAATGTACTGCATGTTGAGTGGTGTTCCGCCACGAGGTGCCTGCTACTCGGGGTGGGGCGCTACAGGTGGTATCAGAGCTTTGGGTTGGTAAAGCTTTGGGTTGGATGCCCGGGCGGTGATGGAAAGGGATCTTTGAGAATTGTGGAGCTATGAATTGAATCTTGGGAAATTGAGAAGAATGGTAGTAATCGAGTATTAAAGGCATTGAGATAATTCTTTAACGTCTATTACTGATATAGATAGGGAGGAATACCCCGTAGAAAGATCTATCATACACGACCTGAGACGCAGTATGAGGTTCTTGGTTCTTTTGGCTACGTCAATTGACTTCCAATTCTCCGATGTTGTTTATCACGAGTGAGATCCCTAGTCTCACTTGAATTTGGTAATACCTTTTTGCAGATGTCCCATTCCTTTTTACTTCATAACTTGACTTTCTTATCCAAACCATATTATCTCGTTTTGAGTATTGATTTAGGGTGAACCAGGGAGTCCTTTTTTTTTCCACTCCTCATCATTCCATTGAATTTGATTTTGCTGCATTTGCCTATATTGTCTAATTTCATTTGTTGACCAATCGATTCTTCTTATCTCATTTGAGTACTTCATAGTCTGGGTTACCAATTTTATGAGGTTTCGTACCCCTTCAAATTCCGCATGGTTTGGATTATCTCTTGTTTTGAATCCCCTTACCTTATTGTGCTACCATCTCCACCTATCCTTTGTAAATATTCTATGGTTTCGGCTTATCTATTTGTCGAGACTTCTTATCCAGTTCACTCCATCTTTAGTGTTCAATTATTTTGAATACCATATGATTTTGGTCATGTTCTTGTGAGGTTCCTTATTTTTTTTTTCCACTACCATTTGCTTTTGATAATTGTGAGGTTTTCTATCTCTTTGAACACTCTAGTTTCGGCTAATCTATTTGTCGAGACTTTTTATTTCCTTGAATATTTCTTTACTTATTCAATATATACTACTCCATTTTCAGTGTTCCAATTTCTTGAATATCTCGTGATTTTGGTCACGTACCTTTGAGGTCCCTATTCTCGTTTCATTTGGCTATACCATTGTTATTATTCAAATGTCGGGTCAATCTTTCTACCTATTTTTGAGGTTCTTGTTATTTTGGCCTCAAAATTCAATTCTTGTACATGTATTGTTCCATTGTTATTATTGATCACAATGTAAAATCCCATATCTCATTTCAAAACTCCTTATCTCATTTCAATACTTCGGCATCTCGGTTACCTACTTTTTCAGGTATCTGATTCTTTGTATACAATATTGTTTGACTATGTTACTTCCTTCCCATTATTGATCATGAGTGAGGCGTTTGATCTTATTTGAATGCTTCCATATTCTTGTTACGTTCTTTTTGAGATTCCTCATCTCATTTAATACTTCTTGATTTGGATAGCCTATTATGTGAGGTTTTTTATTCCTTTGAAACCTTGTGATTCGACTTCTTCATATCGCTTCTTGTTGTTCCCTCTCATTCATAGGCCATGATTATTGTTAATTCAGGACCTTGTTTGGGCAATGTCGTGTCATATGACTACAAATGTATGCATCTATTGTTATATCATCTTATGGATTCGACCTGGAATAATATCGACGATTATCTTACTCGACGGAAAAAGATTATGTAGTTATCACGACTTAGAAATTCTATAGAGTTTGTTGACTCTTAAGGTATCTTGAGCATTTTGAATTCTTGATTCTAATCGTCAGGGTACAAGGAGATAAGTGCTATGCAGGGCAAAGTGCTACGATGTGGGAGCCACCTCTTGAACCTGCGGGACAAAGTGCTACACAACGGGAGTCACCTCTTAATCTTGCATGAGCCACCTCTAGAGTCCCTAGTATCCGATAAGTCAGTTATATCTTGACATTGGATTTCAGTTTTTGCAATTCTATTCGGTTAATATCAAGAGCTAAGTGTTATGTGGAGAAGAAGTTTAGAGTAGAACACCTTTGTCATTAACACCGTAGAGGATTGCACTTTTCTTTGTAAGTTGGGAACGACAAGTGCAAGAATTCGGCCTGCATGATCAACTTGCTATAAATAAGTTTTGCCCGTCATGTCGTTTGGTTGAAGTAATTTGCCATGGACATTAATAGACATAGTGTGTATAATGTTTCGGACGTGATTAGAGCGTGCTTAGTGTCGAAGAATGACCTTAGACTAGTTAACCTATGTTGAAATAGTAGTGAATTGAATGAAATGAAGGCTATTCAATTGTCAGATATTGCGAGTCATGATTTATGTACGGTAAGTATTTATTAGGCATGCGGTTGCGAAACCACGGGAAGATTGTATCAACCGTTGCCATTTTCGATTACTCTTGATTTTAAAAGTAAAGCTCTCTTCCATCAACCGTTGCCTGGTCGATCTACTGTTCGAAAACCTTTTCCTTGCGAACGCCATCTATAATCAAGCTCTTCTAGTGTCCAATGTTGATAGCATAAGTAAATCAGGCTTCGCCGTCCTCTTTGATTGCAATTGTGGTGCATTCAATTCCACTTTATGTAGACCAATGAAAAGAGAAATTTTTTTTTGTGTGATGGGAAAGTAGTTGCCTCTTCACTCTCCTGAAGATAATTTAGATCCGAAATCTATCTCTTGTAGCTAACTCACATTATCTTGATATAGATTATACATCATCTCGTTGTTATGGAAGCAACTATCCGCAATATGGGACAAAATTTCAGCTCGGTATAAGAAACTTTCGCCAAAATTAACTCATGGTTTGAGCGGGTGACTGGACACATTGAGGATGTACAACGCGAATTATCGTGATGACTTAGGACATCTATCAAGCAAGCGACAATGCAAACAGTTTCGCAGTTGTTCGTGGGATAAAGTATCAATCGAGCTTGCAATTCAAGACTAGATGAGCGACGAACAACTAACGACGGCAAACGTAAGGGCTTGGAGATTGATACCAGGTGCTATCGGTAAAGTTCGACTTATCAACTAAAGATCAAAGCCTACGCAAGATCGTCAAAAGAGTTATACATATGTGGAGCTAGATAAATAATTCTAATTACCACAAAGATTCGACCGAAACGGAGGAGAAGAAACACGTTCTCTTGAAGAATGTGACACAGATAACTAGGGAGAGATTTAAAGATTCGAACGATGTGAGACCCTTATTAATCCCTTTCATTCCTCTCATCAGACCATTTGTAGGACTCCTAGCTACAACCCTAACTCGATTATTTCCTCATAGTTGATGTTAAGTATATATTTTTATACTTTATCGTCCCTTTTTATTTGAGCTTTTGGTGTGATTTAACGATAATTGGTGCTTAAAAAGTTGATTTATTGTATTTTAGGTATAAATTGAAGAATTGGAAAAGTTTGGGGTCAAAACTGCAATTTTGGAGAAAATATGGGCCAAAAGTGAAATAATCAAAAATCTGAAGAACTTGGCACGGGACGGCCGTCCCAAATTTACACCTAAAAATGGGATGGCCGTGCCAAATGCAGAAATTGGGCAGAAGGTTCGACGATTCTCGCGCGGCCGTGCGAGAATTGCACTGATTTTCGCGCGGCCGTGCCAAATCACGCTGGAGACAATTTTGGACTTTTAAGCACACAAGGAAACCTAGAATCATCTACCAAGTTGGGACATCTATTTAAGCCCAAACCAAGCACGAATTAGGGGGACTTTGGACACAACCTTGGAGCGAGAGAACGAAGAATCGAAGACGGAGAATTGACAACTCTTCATCATAATTCTTCTTTCACCTATCTTTTCTTAATCTATGACTTTTATTACTTTTATTATGTTTTTTGTTATGAGTAGCTAAGTTCTTAATCTAGGATTTTGTTGGAACCCTATGTGGGGATGGTGAACCCGTTTTCTTGAGATTATGCAATTATGATTTTATGATTATTTCTTCTACTTGATATGATTGTTAGTGCATGAACTTGATCAATTTATGTGCTTTATCTGTGATTATTGGGATTGACTCGACATAGCTATATTGATAATTAGACGGTAAGTAGAAGAACCTTCGAGTAGTTTTCACCGGATGAGTGTGTCAATTGCATGTGGTGTCGTAGACATACAGATGTCACCTTAGGTAGCCATTTACGAGACTTGTAAGTTAATGCTTTATTCATAATTGGTTTGCATAGACATATAGTGAATCGTTTATGAATAATAGACTCATAATACACGCGACAGCGGGTTATGAGTAAATTAGTGTCTCGGGTTAATAATCATGAATCATATATTTCATAATTGAGGGGTTTTGGGTGAGCAATTCTTGCATAGGGGGAAGATATAATACTAGGTCCGTTTTAATTGATATTTTCCCGTGTTATTTGCTTTCTTAATTAGTTTAGTTGTTTAATTGATTTAATTTGACAAACTTGCCTAGGCTGGATAAAAATCATAATTGTTAGAATTTGGTACTTAGGATTAGGTAATTTGCGTATTCCCTGTGGGATTGACATCCGACTCTCACGAGTCCACTTTATTACTTGTTTGCGATACGTGCACTTGCGTGTTGGTATTTAGCACCCAACAGTTGACGTACCTCATAAGTCCCATTAAGTGGTTGACGAACCTTATCTTGGCCTTCAACTACTAGAACGTTATAAATATTTAGCATCTTGCTCAACAGTAAGGCTACATCGAGTTTGAGACCGATGAACTGTACGGTATTACTAATGGTGTCGTGGATATTAAGGTTCCACAAGCAATACTTCCTAGTACTACCTCAGATTTGAATTGAATAAGTAATTTCGAATTCATTACGATAGTACTTGAGTCAATACCAAGTTTGGAACATATAGATCGCTAAGGAAACAATTTATGATATGATTGTTGGGATGTGAAGCCCAGGATTCAATGAAAATTCGCAAGAGGTTCTAGATTAGTCGGTTTTAATTTTATTAACATGCTTTGATTAGATTCGTTTAATGCGGAATAAATCTAATCTAGCAACTTACAGTTTTCGCGAGAAGATTCGTTTCTATCTTCGGCGCACGAACGAGGATCCACGTCAAGCCTTCAACCTTCGTAAAAGCTGCTGTCCAGAAATTTCCAGTCCTCTTTCTTCAACAATATCTCCGTGACCGTTAATCCTATCGAGAAACCCTTCGGAGAGATTGTAGATATACGGGTTAGGAAGCTACTGTATAAATTTCGAGCCTATCCAACTAACGGTTGATTTATGGTGAATTTATTCGCATGACTGCTCAGAAAATTCGGGAATTATAGTTTGCTCTAAAAACCTATAGTCTTCTATTGTATATCCCGGATTAATAATTCCTCTACAAGGGTGGACTTGTACTTGAAGAAATCTAAATCTATAATCGAGAAATTAGAGAAAAAAGAAGAAGAGGAAAAATATTTCTCTCCAACGTGAAATATGCGTGTAGGCGTGTAGAATTATTTCTCTCTCATCAACCCAATCTCTATTATATATAGCACACAAGGAATTAGAGTCTCACATAGAGAGGATTACATGGAAACAAATCCCACTCCTTCTACAACTCTATATAGTCGAAAATTGCAATCCAATGGGGACTTAATTTTCGGCTATATTAATTCCAATATATAATATTGGTTGAACTTTATTTTCTCGAATTAATTAGAAAATCCATTGGGCTACAATAGGGACTAAAGGAGAAAATATAAATCGGGCAACTAATAATTAATTAAATTCAAACTCTTAAAAGAATTCATTTAATTAATCATTAAATAATTATTTATTTTTCACTACCAAATAATTATTGAACTCCCGTTTATATTCTCAAATATTATATTCGAGCTCCGGTCGATCATTACTTAGATTCTCCCCACATTAAGAAATCTTATAACCACCAAATAATTTATTCACTGCTAAATAAATTAAATGGTTTCTTTTCATGAGTCTTACCCGCTTAATTTATTTGAGTATGCCGGATACGAAATCCACGTGGCCAGAACTTGGCATAAACAAATCATATAAGCTACTCAAGGGTTATTATCAATCTCATATTTCAGAGATGTGGATTCCTTTCGATAATCAATTTCCACCTATTAATTCTTAATGTCTCTACCCAACGCACCGGGGGCCATTTGACTCAATATAGGAATCTCTCCCATTGTGACATCAAAGTAGAGATCATCAATTAAATAAGTACGTTAATTATCTAGGGATTAAGAGAGTAAGTAATTTACTATCAACTAGCAATAATACAGTTTCATTTTGAACAGTGATGAAACAATTATTTCACTTTGTCCGGTTCAACACATGCCGGGTGTGCTAGCACAATAAGTCAAAACAATAACTACAAAAGTTATTCGCTGTTTACTGTGATCAAGACCAATCACTTAAATATTGTGCTACAATCTTTTACCAATGGTTAGTCCATTTCCATCTAGATTGTGAACGTTTATCTTTATATTCTAAACGAACTTTCAAAATGATCTTTATGTGCGCCGTAGCACACCATTTCGAATACTATTAGAATATTAGACTTATGCTTTTAATTAATTGACAAACAATCAATTAAGTGCGTTGAATACCCTAGTGCAGATTCTCATAAAACGACAATAAACTATTTTATTACTTCAATAATAAAATTATGTATCTAAAAGCGAGACTTTTAGTCTACTATCCTAACAATCTCCCACTTAGACTCAAAGACTCGCAGCTCAACATCTCTAGCCAATCCATATAACATACCTATGGGGCTATCATCCGATGTAAAAGCGTACATTGTATATCTAGCAGAATACGCAATCGCATGATTGCATAAACCTCCCACTATACGTTTTCACTTTCTTTAGGAAAATAAATCTCCCACAGTGATAACATGCTAAAGAGAAATTACTACACTCGACCATTAATTACTGTGAGTCGTACCAAGACTATCTGCCTAGTAAACTAGTATATAATCTTGTATCCTTGAATACTTAAGAATATACTTTACTGCAGTCTAACATACTAGCCTTAAAATAAATTCACATTTGCTAACTATGCAAGATGCAAAACAAGATTTGAATTTAATTATTTACTATAGCATATGCAAGGCTTCTTTAACAACAAGGACTGCCTTCAACATCTCTATCAAATTACGTGTTCAAAGACACTAATTTCTCGATAGAGTGAATCCGTGACTGAAAGAAACAATCCTTTCTTTGGAATTTGTAAATGCTAAATTTGGCAAGTATTTAAATCAATACAACTTGTATGTGACAACTTAATGTCCTATTTCAAGATCCTATAAAATGATCCATACGACATAACTAGTTTCACTCATGTTATCCATATTGATTTGACTCGAGAAACAATACCCTTACCTAAATAATTTCCAAATCGTTTTCTAAAAGGAAATTATTATCAAATACGTCTTTTAAGACTTTCACCACGCTTCCGTTACAAAATGTGATGTATCTAGATTCCTAATCAAAATCAAAACATTGATTCTACGATCAATCTAAATATCACATGATATGCGCACTTTGCTTAAATTCATAAATGAATTTATTAAGTTTGCATTGCAATGCCTATGGCACTAAGCTAAAATCCATTTAATTTGCATCGTGAAATGCACTCGTCAAGAGATATGAAGTCTTGACATCCATCTATCAAATTTAAACATGGCACCGATAGATTTTAGGAGTTTGAATAGACTGAAGTGTGGCTACTAGCTAGAAAGTTTCCTTGTAGTCGATCCGTTTCTTTCCGACAGAACCTTCTTACTTTAAGCCTAACCTTTTAAAAGGTTTTCACTTTTCTCTGTCTAATCATTTCCACTTTGGATTCTTATAGCACTAAGCCAATTTCTTGCATCTATAAAAATGGGCGTTCATTCATAGTTCTAGGAATGAACTATATGTTTATCAAGAATCTTGTCATCACTAACATTCTATAAACATTCAATCTTACGATTTCGTTATGAATCCTCCCACTATGATAAATCACCCTAAATGTAACACTAGTAACTTCAATTCCTCCCACTGCAAAGTGGCATTGGAATTTCTATACTAGAACACAAGCGAAACTCTTAACGTATTTAGGGTATACTAGAAGACTAAGACAGTCAAACTTCCTTCAAACTTCGTCATTAGGCTATGTAGTCCAAAACATGATCTTCCTTTAAGAATCCAACATTGATACAAAAACAATGTTTTCTTAACTCTAGGAATCAAAATGAACCACTATTATTTTTCTCTTAATATTCCATACAAGAGACATTTATTTCTAACTTTTCTTCTATCAACCGTGTTCTCCCGCAGCATAAATGCTAACTGACTCCAGTTCCGAATAATACATCGATTGTACGTTTAAACAATCTTTAATTCGGCAAGAGTCATTGGATACTAACTTAGAAGATCTTAAGTTCTTAAATAAATAACTGTCTCAAATGTATATATTAGAAAAATAAATAATATTCAATAAATCACGATAAATTAAACCGTCTTCAATAAGTATTAAATTTTCGTCACTATATTATATTCTATTGTGGTTCAATTTGGTACAAACATATCTAGGACAAATCCTTAGTTTACCAAAATGTACAATAACTTATACCCATAAAGTTTCGCCATATCAAATGACTTGATATATTTATTCAAATGCTTATCTGTCACGGTTTTCAATTTCTTTAAGACATCAGATATATGTCGCATAATATGAATATATCTATGTCTTGAGATATCATCAATAAATTAGATGAACTACTCAAAACTACTTTAACTAGGGCATTTGTAGGTCCACAAACTATAGAATAAAATAAATCCAAAAATTATTTGATCTTATTTACACTAGGCCCATCAACCGGGCACATGGTCATTTTACTTTCCAAAATAAAATTCTTAGACTGGCAGTGCCTTCACTTTTCATGAACCGTAAAGGCCCATCGTAAATCAGTCTCCAAATTTTACTTAAAGTAAAATCCAACCTCTTGTAAATATCAAATAATCATGCCATGGATGCGAAACGAATATATATTTATATACTCCATTGCGGTTAATTAATAGATTTATCCATTGAATGTAATAGTAGTGTAGGAAATAAAATATTGTTAATATATCAATCAATGTGTCTAAATAAAATTGTTTATTTTCCACAATGACCAAGTCATTATTAAATAAACAAACTATTTATTTTAAACCATCCTATAAAAGAAAAATAAATTCCTTCTATTTGGAAGACACAAAATGATAATCTTTAAACATAAAATCCTACTTCGATTTGAACATAATTAAATGTTACTACTATTCTTGATATCACGTGAGTGACAAGAAGCCTAATTATTAGCTGACGATTGAAGGATTGACTGAATATGACTTCTAAAAGTGCCTTCTTCGATTTTCAGAGGATCGTAAACCCTATTTGAATTTCCATAATAATTTCAATAGAAAAGATCCTTTTCTTATTCAATTGAAAATATTAAAATTCAATAGATTTCTTTAAGATTAAATTGATCTCGGTTTCCCACTGATCTTGGTTTCCAAGAATTCACGAACTGTCAAAAGACGTATAGTCTTTCGAACATGAAGACTAACCAATAATCCAAATAAATAATGCATGTATTCAAGAGGCTTTTAATATGGCTACAAATAAAATTATAGTTCTAAATTTCTCACGTTACTAAGAAATTCACTATTATATTATTTTGTACTTGCCATGGGCTCATCGTAGTGTTTCTATATTTTGAACCAAAATTCAATATATAACACCGAACCAATTTAATCGTCCTAAGAAAATAAATGAAGAACCAAATTTTCTTCCAAAAATTCACTTCATTTATTCACTCACGAATTTCCTCAATTAAAATACATATTTAAATTCCTCAATCGAAAGGTAGTACTTAATATATTATTATAGGTCGATCAATCCTAGCAAGGTGAGTCTACAAAGTGGATCTAAGGAATATATCATTAATTGCTAGAGAATCAAGCAAATAAATTTAAACTAAGGGCATACTTAAAAACTCTAGATTGTCACTTAAAATGGCTCCCCCAAACCAAATTTTGAAATCAACCGACAATCCATCACTATGAGGAACCGGTAGGCTACGGAGTGTAGACAGACTACAAGTTTTCAATAGACAGACATGTAAAACATCTTTAATTTTATTATCATTCAAATTCGGCGGTCATGGAAAATAAAATTAAATAGTCGGTTACTTTGGTCCAATAAAATATAACAGGGACTTCGGAGTGAAGTATAGTTATAATTATATTTTATTGTTAAGTGTTTAACCATCAAGTCATCTTTAAATCAATTGTTCTATGATATCCGTCGACTCGGAGTGAGACAAACATATCACTATAATTTCTTTAATAATTATCCGTTAGGAGACTTTTCTAGATAAGTCTATAATTAAAAGTGCCCGGAGTGGGTGCGAAATTCGATAAATCTCCTTCCTCTTAATTAATTAATTTATCTTAAAGCCTATGATGGAGACCTTAGGATTTATACGTAATAAACTCCCCGATACACTTAATAATTTTACAAGCATTTTTCATGAGGGAATCTATGAAAGTAATTACCATGCTCAATTTCTTGATTCTCTAATTATATGTCTTTGGACTATCAATTAATTTTAAATTTGATTATTCTATGATATCTATTTTCCACCACATGGAGAAAATAATGTATCACTATAATCAATTCCAAATTATCCATTTAGGAGATTTTTCTAGATAATGTCTATAATTGATTATGCCCGGAGTGGGAGCGAAATTCGATAAATCGCCTTTCTCATAATCAATTATATTATCTAAAATCTATGACGATGTCCAATATAATTAATCATAGAAATACTATGGGCACCTATTGAGTGTGTTCTATTTCTATGTTCTCTAGTTATATATATCATGGGATCCTATTAATACACAAATTAATCATCCTATATAACAGGCATAGAAAAACTACGAATCATGATAAATTTATCATGTTCAACAAAGTCATCTATGTTATCTAATTATAATCCATGGTATCACATAAAATCATTTATAACCAAATATAATACATATAGATGAACATGAACATAATAAATTAAATACAAATTTATGCATGTCCAAATTTCATGTTGTCCAATTATATGTCATGGGTGTCACATAAACAAATTAAGCCAAAATATAATAAACATGAATAATGCATGCAACCATGCTCATAACAAATATAAGCACACATCAACCATAAAATATTAAATAAAACAATTTAATTTTCCGCTATTATGGTTAAGTTGGGACTCCCGGATTTAGACTTCTTAAAATTAGGAAGTCCAAAAGTCCCCGTAAACTCCAGAATTCTCGAATTCTGGGCTGCCCGGAACCGCTGCCCGCTGCCCGATGTCGAGACCCCGCGCGGTTGATAATTCTGGTGTTGTCTTGGAATTTCCAGCATTGTTCTGAAATTTATATCTCTATCTGGCAACCTCCGACTCACGATCCGAACAGTAAAATTCTACGTCAAGAAGTTAGGAAACTCCAGAAAAAAATTCAGCTAGATCCGACGGTGGATAAGGCCGTGATAACAGAAACGGCACAGTCGCGCAAACAATTCCGAGAACAAAATCTGCTCTATTCTATCTATGTAATTTCTATCTAAAACTCCTCTAGAAAAATTACAAAAAATACAAATATCGTAGGCACACGATCTTCCATCAATATCTCGCGATAGAAATTAAAACCAACAAGTAACCACTCACGAGGCAGTGGGATCCATTCACATAAAACATAAATAAAACAATCCATAACCATAATAGCGGATTTTCTATTCTGCAAAACAAAGTCAGAAACAAAACGCTACATGCAACATATGAATTCTCCGTTTCATGCAATTTTGGACAACATGTGAACCTCAAACGAATTAATCAAAGAAGCTCTGATACCAATTGTTGGGATGTGAAGCCCAGAATTCAATGAAAATTCGCAAGAGGTTCTAGATTAGCCGGTTTTAATTTTATTAACATGCTTTGATTAGATTCGTTTAATGCGGAATAAATATAATCTAGCAACTTACAGTTTTCGCGAGCAGATTCGTTTCTATCTTCGGCGCACGAACGAGGATCCACGTCAAGCCTTCAACCTTCGTAAAAGCTGCTGTCCAGAAATTTCCAGTCCTCTTTCTTCAACAATATCTCCGTGACCGTTAATCCTATCGAGAAACCCTTCGGAGAGATTGTAGATATACGGGTTAGGAAGCTACTGTATAAATTTCGAGCCTATCCAACTAACGGTTGATTTATGGTGAATTTATTCGCATGACTGCTCAGAAAATTCGGGAATTATAGTTTGCTAAAAACCTATAGTCTTCTATTGTATATCCCGGATTAATAATTCCTCTACAAGGGTGGACTTGTACTTGAAGAAATCTAAATCTATAATCGAGAAATTAGAGAGAAAAGAAGAAGAGAAAAAATATTTCTCTCCAACGTGAAATATGCGTGTAGGCGTGTAGAATTATTTCTCTCTCATCAACCCAATCTCTATTATATATAGCATACAAGGAATTAGAGTCTCACATAGAGAGGATTACATGGAAACAAATCCCACTACTTCTACAACTCTATATAGTTGAAAATTGCAATCCAATGGGGACTTAATTTTCGGCTATATTAATTCCAATATATAATATTGGTTGAACTTTATTTTCTCGAATTAATTAGAAAATCCATTGGGCTACAATAGGGACTAAAGGAGAAAATATATAAATCGGGCAACTAATAATTAATTAAATCCAAACTCTTAAAGAATTCATTTAATTAATCATTAAATAATTATTTATTTTCCACTACCAAATAATTATTGAACTCCCGTTTATATTCTCAAATATTACATTCGAGCTCCGGTCGATCATTACTTAGATTCTCCCCACATTAACAAATCTTATAACCACCAAATAATTTATTCACTGCTAAATAAATTAAATGGTTTCTTTTCATGAGTCTTACCCGCTTAACTTATTTGAGTATGCCGGATACGAAATCCACCTGGCCAGGACTTGGCATAAACAAATCATATAAGCTACTCAAGGGTTATTATCAATCTCATATTTCAGAGATGTGGATTCCTTTCGATAATCAATTTCCACCTATTAATTCTTAATGTCTCTACCCAACGCACCGGGGGCCATTTGACTCAATATAGGAATCTCTCCCATTGTGACATCAAAGTAGAGATCATCAATTAAATATGTACGTTAATTATCTAGGGATTAAGAGAGTAAGTAATTTACTATCAACTATAAATAATACAGTTTCATTTTGAACAGTGATGAAACAATTATTTCACTTTGTCCGGTTCAACACATGCCGGGTTTGCTAGCACAATAAGTCAAAACAATAACTACAAAAGTTATTCGCTGTTTACTGTGATCAAGACCAATCACTTAAATATTGTGCTACAATCTTTTACCAATGGTTAGTCCATTTCCATCTAGATTGTGAACGTTTATCTTTATATTCTAAACGAACTTTCAAAATGATCTTTATGTGCGCCGTAGCACACCATTTCGAATACTATTAGAATATTAGACTTATGCTTTTAATTAATTGACAAACAATCAATTAAGTGCAATGAATACCCTAGTGCAGATTCTCATAAAACGACAATAATTTTATTTTATTAATTCAATAATAAAATTATGTAGCTAAAAGCGAAACTTTTAGTCTACTATCCTAACAATGTTTTAGGTATAGCGACTAAGCTAACACCATTTTGATCGATTTCGAATGTTATTCATTGAAGCGACATGGCTTGAAGATAAATTATCATATGAATAGAAATCGTTTCCTATTGTCGGTACCAACTTTCTATACTTGCTAGAGATTATACGCTCAAGTGATATCTATCTTGGTAAAAGATTGCCCGAAACCTCCACCGAACGTCCCCGGTCGAGTGTTCGCCATGACTCAAGAACAAATCGAGCAAGACCCGTCTATGATAGCAGGTATCATATTTATCCTCGAAGAACCCATATATGCTCTAATCGATTCCGGCTCTACTCATTCCTTTATACCGAAAGACATAATTGCGCAATTGAATCTCGAACCGAATCGACTAAATTACGAATACCGAATTCTCATTCCCTCTGGCGAAGAAATGTGCTCCAATCTAGCCATAATAAATTGCCCAATCCGAGTTCACACTCAACCCATGAATTTCAATTTAATCCTCATGCCAATCCAAAATTTCAAAATTATACTAGGCATGGATTGGTTAACCAAATTCAAAGCCCAAATCGATTGTGCCTCGAAAACGGTTATTTTTCCCCTTCCGAACGGCGAAACCCTAAAATTCCAAAGTCAACCCAAGACCTCGATTCCAATTATATCCGCGATCAAAGCGGTCAAACTCATTCACAAGGGTCATTCCGGCTACTTAGTGGATATTCTGAAATCTGAGACTGATCCCAAAGCCCAAATATCCGATATTCCAGTCGTGCAAGAATTCCCCGACGTATTTCCCAATGACATTCCCGGACTCCCGCCCGATCGAGAAATCGAGTTCGAAATTAATCTCATTCCCGGAACTGCGCCAATTTCCAAAGCCCCGTACCGTATGGCCCCGATGGAACTGAAGGAGCTGAAGGACCAAGTCCAAGAATTGCTCGACAAAGGCTATGTTCGACCCAGCCATTCCCCGTGGGGCGCACCGATTCTCTTTGTCAAAAAGAAAGACGGATCCCTTCGCCTTTGCATTGATTACCGTGAACTCAACAAAATCACAATCAAGAATAAATACCCTCTTCCTCGAATCGATGACCTTTTCGACCAACTCCAAGGCTCATCGGTCTTCTCTAAAATCGATCTCCGATCCGGGTACCATCAACTCAAAATCAAAGAATCCGATATCCCCAAAACAGCTTTCAGAACCCGATATGGCCACTACGAATTCGTTGTCATGCCCTTCGGTCTAACCAACGCCCCCGCAACTTTCATGGACCTTATGAACCGAGTCTTTCATCAATACTTGGACCAGTTCGTGATTGTCTTCATCGACGACATTCTCATCTACTCCAAAACCCAAGAAGATCATATGTCGCACCTTCGCACCGTACTCCAAACCCTCCGATCGCATCAACTATACGCCAAGTTTAGCAAATGCGAATTCTGGTTATCGAGGGTGGCTTTCCTTGGTCACATTGTTTCAGACGAATCTCCGTCGACCCCAGCAAGATAGAAGCCGTGTCAAATTGGTCAATTCCGAAGAACGCGAAGGAAATTCGAAGCTTCCTTGGACTAGCCGGCTACTACCGCAAATTCGTAAAGGATTTCTCAAAGCTTGCCTCCCCACAAATTCGAAGCTTCCTTGGACTAGCCGGCTACTACCGCAAATTCGTAAAGGATTTCTCAAAGCTTGCCTCTCCACTCACCCGATTAACACGAAAGGACGTCAAGTACCAATGGACGCCCGAATGCGACGCCAGTTTTACCGAGTTAAAGGCTCGACTCACATCAGCACCAATTCTCGCACTACCAGAGAAAGTCGGAGAATTCATAGCAATGTTTTGAAACCCGGACCGGACCGGCCGGTTCGACCGGTTCAACCGCGAACCGGTGCCTTGTCCGGTCCGGTTAGACCTATAAAACCGAAAATTACAAAAACCCGGTCAAACTGTCGAAAACCGGTTTTTTGACCAGTCGGACCGGAAACCCGGAAACCGGCTCAAAACCGGTTTTTTGGCTGCACACGCGCTTTTTTAATTAATTCAAAAAAAAAAAAAAAATGCAGCCGAAACGGCGTCGTTTTAATGCCCAGAAAAAAAAAAAAAAAAAAAAAAAAAGAAAAAGAAAAGAAAAGGAAGTTGAAACGTGGGCTGACTGCTCACAATGTTTGATTATTTAATTTTTACCCTAATAAGACAACAAAAGAAAAGTTACAGAAGGTGTTTTTTATTAAAAGAAGTACGAGCCTCTGCCAGACTACCAGGCACCAGCCCTGTTTTCTTAAAAAAAAACAGAGAATTTATTCTCTTCTTCTCCAAGTATTGCGTTCTCCAAATCAACCATAACCGGCATCGTGGTTCTGAAATTGTCGTTGCTCTGGTAATTCTTTTTTCAGATTATAAATTTATGAATTCGTTTATTGAAAAATAGATCTAATTACATAGAATTTATATTCTTTTCACTATTATATAATTTAGCAAATAAATCTTGAAATTGGTGTTTGAAGTACACAAATAATTACTTGTTTGTTTTAGTTAATTGATTAATGGATACATGAGTTAGTTGCTTCGACTTTATAATTTGTAGTTTTATATGTATTTAATATTTAGGCATGCACATACAATCAATTATAATGAAAAGTAAAGATAATTTATGCTTATTTTTTTAATTTTCTCATATTTTATTAGAAAAGTATGGCTGAAAACAATGCAACGTCTTCGGGGACACAAGCTTCATCGGCTCCTTCGATTAGACAAAAGAAAGACGGAGCATGGAAATATGTTACTGAGGGTACAAATGCGAAAGGGAAGAAGATATGGATTTGTGGATTTTGTAAAAAAATATTTGCAGGTGGAGGTATTAATAGGATGAAGCAACACCTTTCTGGGGTTAAAGGAGCCGTGACTGCGTGCCAAAAAGTTAGTTTAGAGGTTCAGCTTGAAATCAAAGATTTGTTGGATGCTCATGCGCAAAAAAGTAAGGCCAAGAAAGCGATGGCTGAAGATTTAGATGCTTACGAAGAAGATGAAATTCTGGAAATTCCTTCTCAAACAGAGGTTTCGAATGGAAAAAGGAAAGCTTCATATGCTATTGACTCATTTTGTAAAAAAGGTGTAAGTCTTTCTTCCCAACCTAGTATTAAAGCATGCATGCAAAGTAAAGACAAATGGAAAGATACTGACTTGGCCATTGCATTGTGGTTTTATGATGCTTGTATTCCATTTAATGCTTGCACTTCACCTTACTTTCAAGCTGCGATCAATAAAATAGCTAGTATGGGTCATGGATATACACATCCTTCTTATCATGCTTTGCGTGTCAATTTATTGAATGATGCTAAGACACATGTTACGTTGATGATTGACTCTATTAGAGATACTTGGGCTGACACTGGTTGTACCATAATGGGGGATGGTTGGACTGACATTAGGCAAAGGTCTTTGATTAATTTTTTGGTTTACTGTCCAAAGGGGATTTCATTTATCAAATCTGTTGATGCTTCTGATATTTGCACAAATGCTGATACATTGTGTAATTTGTTTGCTGATATTGTGGAGTGGGTTGGTCCTCGTAATGTTGTTCATATGGTAACGGATAATGGGGCCAATTATAAAGCTGCGGGTTCTAGACTCATGGAGAAATATCCATTCATTTTTTGGTCACCTTGTGCAGCTCATTGTGTTAATTTGATATTTAAAGATGTTGGAGATATGCCCACAGTTCAATCTTTAGCCGTTCTTGCATCAAAAGTTACTGTTTTTGTGTATAATCATAAGTTCGCCTTGAACTGGTTAAGAAATCGAAAGGGGTGGCGAGAAATTATCCGTCCTGGTGCAACTCGATTTGCAACTACCTTTATTGCATTACAAAGTTTGTATGCGCATAAGGATGATTTGCAAGCATTGGTTGTTAGTCCTGACTATAAGCAATATCTAAAGATGCAAAAAGGTAGAGAAGTAAAACAAATTGTGTTGGATGAGAATTTTTGGAATAACTGCTTGGTGATTGTGAGGGTTATGACGCCATTGATACGACTTTTGCGTCTTTGTGATACTGATGAAAAACCATCTATGGGTTATATTTATGAGGGCATGTTTAGAGCACGAAAGGGGATTATGAATATATTTAAAAACAAGAAAAAGTTGTACAAGCCCTATGTTGATATTATTGACAGTAGATGGGATCGTATGCTGCGTAAAGATCTTCATGCAACAGCGTATTATCTGAATCCTGCTTTTCAGTATGACAAATCTACTTTTTGTACTGAGCCTGAGATTATGGGTGGAGTTTTGAATGTGATAGATAAAATGGAGGACGTCAATAACATTGCGATTTTGGATGAGTTAAGAATTTTCCGTGATCGCGAGAGATGTTTTGCTCGTCCGACAGCATTAACTTGTAGTAAAATTACCCGACCAGGTAACGATCGATTCATATTACTGTTATTTAATATTTATTTTATTTATGTTGTCACCTGTTTTACAATTTTATATACTATATATATTTGAAGTATATATAAATTATAAAATGCATTTTTTACTAATTAATAATTATTAATTAATGATTATGTCTTTCATAATTTTTTTTAAATAGATGAATGGTGGAGATTGTTCGGTTTCGACGCGCCAAACTTGCAAAAGTTGGCTATAAAAATTCTTAGTCAAACTGCTTCTTCTTCTGGATGTGAGCGCAATTGGAACGTATTTGAACGCATCCATACCAAGAAAAGAAATAGATTGGAGCATAACAGACTGAACGATCTTGTTTACGTTCATTATAATTTGCGATTGAAAAATAGGTGAGTTACTTTAAGTCTTTAAAGTTAATTTTATAGTTTTTAACAAATAATTATCTTATATTAATTCTTTTTGTTCATGTTAATGTTACAATTATTTATAATTATTTAGGTTGGCTGTCTCCAAGAGATCATACGATCCAGTGGATTACGAGTCAATTGAAAAAACGGAATTTTGGATTGTGGAAAATGAGGAAGAAGGAGAACTTGACTATGATGAACTTGAAAATATGGTGCAAGAAGAATATCCAAAGGATGGCGTTGGAGAGTCAAGCACACAAGGTTTGTTTTTTAAATTTATATGCATTTTATTTCATGAAATTTAAATAGTTTAAAATTATTTTCAATCGATTAATTGTTTTTGTTTTTTTTTTTAATTGTCAAGAGCATGAGTTCGATGTGATGACATTCCATGGAGGAGATGAAGGTGGAGATGAAGATGAAATTGGAGATGAGTACGAGGAAGAGTGATATATGAAGATGATAGTGTCTTTCATATGCATTTACTATTTACTTTAAATATTTGATTTTGATATGAGACTTATTTTAAATGTTTGTTTTGGATGCAAGACCTTTTTTTTTTGTTGAGTTTTGATTTAAATTAAATGTTAACTTTTGAGTTTTGACTTCTAAGATGATTATGATTTATGTTCCCTGTTATTTTATGGTTTGATTTATAATTTTATGGTTAATTCATGTGAATATTTGATATTGGTAATAAACATGCTATTTTTACGTATTTATATAAATTAAATATAAATAATTAAAAATAAATTATTCAAAAACCCGGTTGGACCCCGGTTGAACCGGTCCAACCGTGACCCGATAGCTTAGCCGGGTCAATGTCCGGTCCGGTTTTCAGAACATTGATTCATAGTCTACAGTGATGCCTCGAAATTAGGATTAGGCGCCGTCCTTATGCAAAATGGCAAAGTCATTGCCTACGCCTCACGTCAACTCAAAGAGTACGAACGCAATTATCCAACGCACGATCTCGAATTAGCCGCCGTCGTTTTCGCACTCAAAATCTGGCGACACTACCTTTACGGTGAAAAGTGTACCATCTACACCGATCACAAGAGTTTGAAGTATTTCTTCACTCAGAAGGATTTGAACATGAGGCAACGGAGGTGGCTCGAACTAGTCAAAGACTACGACTGCGAGATACTCTACCACCCCGGCAAAGCAAATGTGGTCGCCGATGCACTTAGCCGCAAATCGATCAACGCCCTCATAGTCCAACCTAACTTGGGAGAATCGATCAAATCAGCCCAACAAAACGATCCGCAAATTCTCAAAATCCGCAATAATCTCGAATCCAATCCCAACTTCCAAATCACCGAAGAAGGCCTCGTCCGATTCCACAATCGCATTTACGTCCCCGAGGACCCAAATGTTCGCCGACTGATCTTAACCGAAGCTCACCAAACCACGTACACTTGCCATCCCGGAGAAACCAAAATGTACGAAGATCTCAAAAAGCTGTACTGGTGGCCTGGAATGAAAAAAGACGTGGCCCGATTCGTCGCTGAATGCCTAGTGTGCCAGCAAGTCAAAGCGGAACATCAAAGGCCCGGAGGTCTACTTCAATCGAACCTAATTCCGGAATGGAAATGGGAAGCTATCACTATGGACTTCGTGCAAGGATTCCCGAAGACCCAAAGGGGATCCGACGCCATTTGGGTGATCGTTGACCGACTGACCAAAACGGCTCACTTTCTTCCGATCCGAATGACATTCAGCTTAGAGAAGCTAACCGAACTATACGTCCGTGAAATAGTCCGACTCCACGGTGTAACACCCCGTAAATATGTAAGTTGTTTAAGTGTGGGGATAATTGAATTTATTTAGTTGATATGTGTCGATATGGAATTATAATATATCTCGAATTTGATGGGAAGTGTAGAATTGTAATTATCTAAAGTTATGGCATCTATTTGGTAATTAAGAAAACTATTTGGCCCTGTAAGCTAATTTTAGAATTTACAAGTGAGATAAGAACCAACGTGTACTTCGTCTATTCTAATTCCTTCTTTGGCAGCCACGTTTCTTCTTCTTCTCTCACCTTCTCACCGTCTCTCTCTTTCTCTCTATCTTCCTCTCTTCTCTCTCTCTCTCTCTATATATTGATTCTTGGCTGAAATACCCAATTCATATTATCAGCATAATCGGGGCTGCGTGGATGCTTTAGCAAAGGGTATTAATGATCAGCTCATATGATTAGAAATATAGGGAAGTCAGATTTATAGTGGTGGTGGTCTCCAGCAGCAGTCGCCGGCGGTGGTGGCTGGAATCCGACAAAGAAGACGAGCTGTCCAGAATTCAAATTTCAGAGTTTTGTCTTTTCAGTAAATCAATTAAACGGAGGTCTTAAAGATGGAGCATCGATGATCCGAAGGTACGGTTTGAAACCTTAATAAGTTAGATTTCCAGTGGTGGTGGTTCTTGATTGTTTACATCAGCGGTGGTCATCGGAATTGGCTAGAACTTCAGCTCGCTCGTTGAAACGAAGGGAAGCAAAATCTGCTGCCGCACCTGTTTTCGGAGCCGAAATCGAAGGGTTTCGAATACGAATTTCGAATCGGTTCATTCAGGAAACTCGTAGAGGTCATCGTAAACTATAAGTTAAGTGTTCAATTGTATCGAATTAGAGTATTTAATATACGTGTTTTAGAGGTCGGAATCCGATGACAGTAATCTGCCGGAAACAGGGCAGTTTTGAATATCTTCTTGCGGGACTGTTTTCGATATGTTGGGATCATAATTTGGGCTAGGTGCCTTCATGAAACTTGTAGATTAAACTTGCAGGTTTCATTTAATTTATTATTTGGACAATTTGGATAACCGTACGAGTTGTTATGATTTTCTAAAGAAACTGTGACAGCAAACGAAATTATCCGAAAATCTGGCAGGTTTATGTGTTCATTTTTCGGGATTGTTATTGACGGGTTATGTTGTTAATTTGGATTAATGTCTTCAGTAGACTTGTAGATACAGATGTTATCTTTAACTTTATATATCGTTTAGGTCATTCGGATAAGTACGATGATCGCAATGATTATTTGAATAAATTGCCGCGAGAAGCAATTCTTAGTATGTGTTTAAGAAATTGACTATGTCATATAGTGGATGGTAATATGGCTATATTACTGTTTGGAATCTTATTTAGTTCCAATATTTTCATAGGTGTTGAGCGTAGTAAAGCTCTCACACAAGGTTTAAGCTTAAAGATGCTTTTATAGCACTTCTATAGCACTAGCGTTGGACTCCAGGTGAGAAACTATAACTCCTTATCCAATTTCTTTCCTGCGCATAATATCTCCTTTGTTTGAACCGAATATTTTGTATATATTGAAGCCTTCGATACCTTGATTATATTTGTTCTTGAAATATGATCCTTAATGTTCTGCGAGCATATTGTTTTCTTGGCTCGAACTTGGAACCATGATCTTGTCCTTGAAATCTTGAACTTTTCAATTCTCTTGGTTGCTATGTTCACGGCTAATTCCTATACTTGATTCATTGGCCTGAACATTTTCCTTGAATCGATATTGAACTATATTTATTCTCAAAATATTGTCTTGAATGCCTTCCGAGAATAAATATTTTGTTGGCTCGAACTTGAATCTCATGTTTATTGAATATATCGAGATCTTGATATACTCGTTCTTGGAACCTGACATGGAATTTATTGTTCTTCTTGAATTCCATATTCACGACAATTCTTCATCGGCTTGAATTGAAATCTGAACATGTTCATTATCCTGAGACTTGATATTCAATTATCATGATCGTGACTTATCTTGTGAATGATTGACTTGATTCTTGAATTGATTCTTGAAATGAATGACTTGATATTCCTAAAAGGAATGATATTGATTCTTGAACCTATTGTCCCACCCTTGAGGACGCTCTTTGGGGAGCTGGGCCCTAGGACCATTTCGGCAAGACGATCGGGCAGTATTGGGCTGACGATGACTGGTCTACCGAATGGTACCTCCTGATGGTTCGGACTCACGTTCGTTTGGAGTTAAATGTTCTTGAGCCGAATCGGCACGTTCCGGTCGTGCCTCTTGCTTGTTTCCCCCCATTTACGACACTTACAGTCTCTACATGGACATCTTATTTTATTATCAACGACACATCTAGCGAAGGCAAAATCCATAAATTCCACACAACCATTTTGATATGCTGCTAACCGACGATCACCTAATAAAACCCAACTCCTATCTTTTGGCATGCTTTAATTAACAAGATTACCTAGAAATTGGGAAGGATCACAATTATTAAAAGCAATTTTTCAAAATTTCATAATTTAGCTTTACCTTAGGATGTGATTGTAATTTACCCTAATTTAAAGCAATTTTTCAATATTTTTCCGAAAAGGTTTATTTATTTATTTATATATTTTATAGTCATAATTAGGAGTGGAAATCGGACGGATCGGATCGGATTTGGGTGTTTCGGAAAATTGTTATCGGAATTTTCGGAAAATCGGAAATTTTCGGAAATCTTCATTTTCGGAATTTTTTCGGACATTTTCAGTTATTTTTCGAAAATTTCCAGAATGAAACATACATTTCCGATTTGGGTAGTATGTTTCCAGAATTTTCAGTTACTTTTCGAAAAAAAAAAAAAAAAAAAAAAAAAAAAAAAAAAAAAAAAAAAATTCCACCGACACAGTAGCAAAGCAGACAAAAATGAAGAAAGAAACATACACATTCACCAAAACACACACACGCACAACAGACTCACAAACATAATTCCGAGCAACGGTTTTTCCGAGCAAACACATAATTCCGAGCAACATAAATCCAAGAACAATTCGCATAATTCCGAGCAACAATAATTCCGAATATATCCGAGCAACACAGGCTCATCAAATCAACATAAAACAAACAAACACATAATTCCGACAAAAAACCTAAAAATAGATCGATAATCGAACACCCACGTAATTTTGAACATAAACAAACAAACATTTAAAAAAACATAAAATTACCTTGAAATTGGAGGAGTAGCGGCAGAGGGCTGGCGGCGGACGGCGGAGGGCTGTCGGCAACGGCGGAGGGCTGGCGGCGGACGGCTGGGGCGGACGGCTGCGACGGCAAAGGATCGGCAGCGGAGATTGGGGGCAACGGCTGGATGACGGCGGGCGAACGGATGTCGGCGACGGGTGAGCAGCAGACGGCGGCGGCGGGCGGGCGGATGTCGGCGACGGCTCAGCAGCAGACGGCGGCGGTGGGCGGCGGTCGGCGACGGCAACGACGAGGGCAGATCGGAGGAGATGGAGAGGGGGAGAGTTTGAGAGAGAAGGCCGGGAGGAAATAGATCTAATTAGGGCCTGATTGAGTAATAAGTCAATCTTTGCGACGTTTCCTATTTTCGTCTCCAACATATCCGAGAACTAGCGACGAATTAACGAATCTGTCGCTACTAAATTCGAAAAAAAAAATTTGAGCACATTTCGTGCGACGATTTTGTAAATCCGTCGCCGGGATATAAAAAAAAAAAATTACTAAAACATTGGCGACGTTTTTACCTTTCCGTCGCAACATATAAATAAATTACAAATAAATGGCAACTCCTAGCGACGTTTATGAACAAACGTCGCAACGTATATTATTTTTTTTTTTTTTAAATAATATTTGCGACTATTCCGCCTGTTACGTCGCAACATCTGAAATATAAAATCACAAAATATGTAACGTAGCGACGAAAACCTATTTTCGTCGCCACAAAAAATATTTTTATTTTTTTTTTCCGTATTGGCGACGTTTGTATACTTTTCGTCGCTTGCTAGCGACGCTTATCCGGAATCATAGGTGTTTTGGAGGTATTCGTCAGATGGAAGCCATTCATATCCCGTTTGAGGTGCCCGAACATTGTAACCAGACATGTAACAAAAACAAAAAAAAAACAAAAAATTAAAATTAAAATTAAAATTAAATGGCTGAAGTAAAAAAATTGCTCAAATTTGATATTAGAATAAATAGATAATTTAGTTGTATTCCCCGTCAACGGCGCCAAAAACTTGTTGGGTGCTAAATACCAACACGCAAGTGCACGTATCGCAAACAAGTAATAAAGTGGACTCGTGAGAGTCGGATGTCGATCCCACAGGGAATACGCAAATTACCTAATCCTAAGTACCAAATTCTAACAATTATGATTTTTATCCAGCCTACGCAAGTTTGTCAAATTAAATCAATTAAACAACTAAACTAATTAAGAAAGCAAATAAACACAAGAAAATATCAATAAAACTGACCTAGGATTTTATCTTCCCCCTATGCAAGAATTGCTCACCCAAAACCCCTCAATTATGAAATATATGATTCATGATTATTAACCCGAGACACTAATTTACTCACAACCCGCCGTCGCGTGTATTATGAGTCTATTATCCATACACGGTTCACTATATGTCTATGCAAACCAATTATGAATAAAGCATTAACTAACAAGTCTCGTAAATGGCTACCTAAGGTGATATCTGTATGTCTACGACACCACATGCAATTGACACACTCATTCGGTGAAAACTACTCGAAGGCTCTTCTACCTATCGTCTAATTATCAAAACAGCTATGTCGAGTCAATCCCAATAATCACAGATAAAGCACATAAATTGATCAAGTTCATGCACTAACAATCATATCAAGTAGAAGAAATAATCATAAAATCATAATTGTATAATCTCAAGAAAACGGGTTCACCATCCCCACATAGGGTTCCAACAAAATCCTAGATTAAAAACTTAGCTACTCATAACGAAAAACATAATAAAAGTAATAAAAGTCATAGATTAAGAAAAGATAGGTGAAAGAAGAATTATGATGAAGAGTTGTCAATTCTCCGTCTTCGATTCTTCGTTCTCTCGCTCCTCTCGCTCCAAGGTTGTGTCCAAAGTTCCTTTTGATTCGTGCTTGGTTTGTGCTTAAATAGATGTCCCAACTTGGTAGATGATTCTAGGTTTCCTTGTGTGTTTAAAAGTCCAAAATTGTCTCCAGCGTGATTTGGCACGGCCGCGCGAAAATCAGTGCAATTCTCGCACGGCCGCGCGAGAATCGCTGAAACCTTCTGCCCAATTTCTGCATTTGTCACGGCCGTGCCATTTTTAGGTGTAAATTTGGGACTGCCGTGCCGTGCCAATTCCTTCAGATTTTTGATTATTTCACTTTTTGCCCATATTTTCTTCAAAATTGCAGTTTTGACCCCAAACTTTTCCAATTCATCAATTTGTACCTAGAATTCCATAAATCAACTTTTTTAAGCACCAATTATCGTTAAATCACACCAAAAGCTCAAATAAAAAGATACGATAAAGTGTAAAAATATACACTTAACACACCCCCAAACTTGATCTTTTGTTTGTCCTCAAGCAAACTCTAACAACTTTCACAGCAACACTCTCAACAAATGCCTCTCATCACATAGATTAATGGTCAACTTTCATTTTTTGAGAACTTGCAATTATCATGACAATTCTCAAAAATTTACAAGCTCGTAATTCAAAGATACGTATTCACTCACCATTGCTAAAAACCACAAACCATGCTATCGCTTCAAGTATCCCATATTTGTACATTAAAATTGGAAAAAATTTATACTTACATAATAATATTCAACTCCAAAGACTCACCAAATTTCTTTACTCGGCTAGTATCAAATAATTGAGCTATTGGGATCATTGGGACTTTTTGGCTTTCAAATGTTGGGCTTTTTGGTTCGAGGTAGGAGATATGGGTATAGGTGGCTATGCTTCTTGAATTGAGGTGATTACGCCAAATTTTGAAAGATAGGCGTTTGAAACAATGAATTCACCTCTAAGGACTTTAATTAACTCGATTCTTAAGAGTTCAAAAGTCTCCACTTTTGCTCTTAAGACAATGGATCGAGCTTTCAAAACAACTCAACAACTAGTCCTTACTTCCCCTTCTAGTCTCTTCTTTTTCTTTCTCTTTTTTTATTATTATTTTTTTATTATTATTATTATTTTTTTTTCTTTCTTTTTTCTTTTTTTTTTCTTTTCGAAGAAGAAGAAGGACCTTATAAAAAATTTTCGACCGAACTCCAAGGGTTAATTTTTCAAAAATCTCCACTTATTCTACCTTATACACATTGGTTAAAAGAAAGAACACCGTTTCTCCAAGGCTCAATCAAGGTTCGAATGATAAAAATTTAAAGGTAGGCTTGAAAGGCTCAAACGGTTCAAAGATGGCCCAAATCACTTCCCAATTTACTCAACAATTTAGTATTTAACTTTGTAAATTCATAAGACAAGTTCTAAAACCGAATATATGATATAACATAAATTAACTCAAATTTTAAAACACAAAACTTTCAACCAAAGCAACGCATAATTCGAGATTCCTAACAATGACTCCTTCTTACGACACTTTGAATCAAAAGCTCACCAAAATTCGATCAAAATCAAGATAAAACAAGCAATTTCATCATTAAACATCGACCATCTTTCATCATCATGATTCATCGAAGCATTTATCTCAAACACATTTTTTTTTTAAAAGCAATAAATAAACTAAAACAACTAAAATAATAAAAAAAAAAATCCTAAGGCATGCAAACTAAAAAAATAAAGCACATAAACAAGTAATTATCCACCCCCAAACTTAAAATTTACATTGCCCTCAATGTAATTAACACGAAGTTTAAGGATAGAATACACCTGAATAAGTCGTTTTGGCCATGTCCGGGCTGCTCTTCCACCCTCGCCTTTATTATGCTTCAGTTGAGGTTCGCACGACCGTATGAGATTTTGAACTGTTTTCCGCACGGCCGTGCGAAACTTGAATTCTGGGCAGTAGCATATTGTTTCTCGGACGGCCGTGCGAGAATTCAGTGTAAATTCCGCACGGCCGCGCCCCTTCTCAATTTTTGGGCAGTAGCCTCTCCGATTTTCCACACGGCCGTGCTGGATTCAAGCCTTTTTTGGTGCGGCCGTGTGAAGTGAAAAATTGCACTTTGACCCCTGAAAAAAAAATTGCTTATTTAATTAGCTTGCATGCTTATAAAATAAATAAATAAAATAAAACAAGAAACATAAATAATAAAAATAATAAAAAAAAAGAAACGAAAATCTCGGGTTGCCTCCCGAGAAGCGCTAAGTTTATAGTCTTCAGCCAGACTTTGTTCCTTCTCTTCAATTCCTTAGCTTTTGAACCCATCTCCTAACTTCCTTTTGGAGAAAGTCTTGAATAAATGGGTTTATCCGATTCTTCTTTCGACTGGTTCGCTTAGGAATGCCTTTGAATTTATTCTTCTTGATGTCATGAGGTTTGCCAACATCGTCTTTTATCACGGTGTTTTGAGTAGGTGTTGTAACCAACTCAACTTTTTTCTTTTGTTCTCCTACATGCACATTAGTATCCACAAAAAAATTTAAATCATGTAATTTAACAGGAAAAAATTTAGAATCACTTACCTCCTCAAGAAGATAACATCCACTAGCCGTAATAGGCTTTTCATCCACCCGGTACACCTTGAAGATCACTGTTTCTTCCCCACACTCATTCTTAGCTCTCTCTTTCCTACATCAATAATTGATCTACCGGTTGCTAAGAAGGGGCGTCCTAAGATAAGGGGAATATTTTCATCTTCCTCTATGTCTAGTACTAGAAAATCGGCCGGGAGTATGAACTTATCTACCTTGACCAATACATCCTCCACTATACCTAAAGGGTGAGTAAAAGATCTATCGGCTAGCTGCAAGGTCACAGAAGTGGGCTAAATTTCTCCTAAGTTCAATTTCTCATAAATTGATAAAGGCATTAAATTTACGCTCGCCCCTTGATCACACAACGCCCGCCCAAAATACCTAGTACCTATTGTGCATGGAATGGTACAACTCCCCGGATCTCTAAGCTTCGGTGGGATTTTATTTGAAAGGATAGCACTACTTTGCTCATTTAAGTCTATTATTGCTGCACACTCCGGAAGCCTCATCTTCTTCGATACAAGTTCTTTTATAAACTTAACCCAATTCGGCATATGCTTAAGTGCCTCAACAAAAGGAATATTAACATGCAACTTTTTAAGATAATCCAAAAATAACTGAAATTGCATATCAAGCTTGGAGTTTTGAAAACGTTGAGGGAAGGGTACCTTGGGAATAGATTCACTTACTGCGCTCTTTGTGTTGCTTGGCCCGACCTCGGTCTTTTCTTTGGGCTCCTCTACAATAGGCGGTGGTGCAACGGACTTTTTAGGACCTTCCTCTAATTGCCTCCAATTTCGCAAAGTTACTGCATTGCACTGCTCGATGTTGCTCTTTCGAGGATCTTCCGTATTCGACGGCAGTGCTCCCGACGGCCTCGCGTTTAGTTGGGTTGCAAGTTGACCCATTTGTGTCTCGAGGTTCCGAATGGATGCTTGAGTCGACGTCATGAATTTTGCTAAGATGTCAGCGAGGTCAACTCCTTGGGGTGGAGCTTGAAGCGGATTTTGGAATCCGGGAGCTGGCCTTTGTCCTTGCTGATTTCCTCCCCATCCAAAGTTGGGGTGATATTTCCATCCCGGATTATAAGTGTTGGAGTACGGGTTCCTCTGTTGTCGATTAGTGTCATGTACATAATTTAGAGACTCCATTTCTTCTACGCACTGGTTGGGAATTTGGACTGCATGGACTTGCTGAGTTTGCAATGCTGCTACTTGCTTTGATAGCTTCTCTAATTGGGCAGTGATTGCGGTGACCCCGTCTAACTCTAAAATTCCTCCCATCTTATTGGCTCCGCTATTTGACCGGTCCGATGCCCGCATGTATTTGTTCCTTGCGATCCACTCCAAAAGTTCGTAAGCTTCGTCATATGTCAAGCTCATGTACATACCGCCAGCTGCTGAATCGAGCACCGTTCTCGAATTATCTTGCAATCCATCATAAAATATTTGAAGTTGCCGCCACTCTTGAAGACCATGATTGGGGCATCTCCGAATTAATTGTTTGAACCGCTCCCACATCTCGAATAACGCTTCACCGGCATCTTGTATGAAATTTTGTATTTCTCTCCGGATTCTCTCCGTTTTTGTTGGGGAGTTGTATGTGTTCTTGAAGAGTTGCGCTAGTTGGGGCCAAGATGAGATGGAGTGCGGTGCACGAGTTTGTAACCATTCTCGGGCTGCACCTTGTAAAGAGTGCTTGAACAGGCGGAGTTGCATTGCTTCGGGTGATACTCCGTTCATCTTGTGCGAATCACACGTTTCGAGAAAGTTGACCAAGTGGAGATGCGGATCTTCATGAGCTAATCCGCTGAACAACCCATTGTTTTGGAGCATAGTAAGGAGTCCCGCTCTAATTTCGAAATTATTGGCTTCAACGGGGGGCTGCTGGATGCTTGATTGAAACCCATTGAGTGTTGGAACGGTGTACTCATGCAATGCTCGTTGACGAGGTGGTGGATTAATTAGCTGACGTTGCTCTTGCTCGTTGACGATCTCTCCTGCCGCATTCGGTAAGCGCCCTTGGTCATCTCCCCTACGATTATTCTCTTCTTCCATTCGCATAAAAAATACCTAAACAAAAATAATAAAAATAAAATAAGCAAATAAAATTATAAAATAAAATAAATAAAACGGCTGAAGTAAGAAAAATTGCTTAAATTTGATATTAGAATAAATAGATAATATAGTCGTATTCCCCGGCAACGGCGCCAAAAACTTGTTGGGTGCTAAATACCAACACGCAAGTGCACGTATCGCAAACAAGTAATAAAGTGGACTCGTGAGAGTCGGATGTCGATCCCACAGGGAATACGCAAATTACCTAATCCTAAGTACCAAATTCTAACAATTATGATTTTTATCCAGCCTACGCAAGTTTGTCAAATTAAATCAATTAAACAACTAAACTAATTAAGAAAGCAAATAAACACAAGAAAATATCAATAAAACTGACCTAGGATTTTATCTTCCCCCTATGCAAGAATTGCTCACCCAAAACCCCTCAATTATGAAATATATGATTCATGATTATTAACCCGAGACACTAATTTACTCACAACCCGCCGTCGCGTGTATTATGAGTCTATTATCCATACACAGTTCACTATATGTCTATGCAAACCAATTATGAATAAACCATTAACTAACAAGTCTCGTAAATGGCTACCTAAGGTGATATGTGTATGTCTACGACACCACATGCAATTGACACACTCATTCGGTGAAAACTACTCGAAGGCTCTTCTACCTATCGTCTAATTATCAAAACAGCTCTGTCGAGTCAATCCCAATAATCACAGATAAAGCACATAAATTGATCAAGTTCATGCACTAACAATCATATCAAGTAGAAGAAATAATCATAAAATCATAATTGCATAATCTCAAGAAAACGGGTTCACCATCCCCACATAGGGTTCCAACAAAATCCTAGATTAAAAACTTAGCTACTCATAACGAAAAACATAATAAAAGTAATAAAAGTCATAGATTAAGAAAAGATAGGTGAAAGAAGAATTATGATGAAGAGTTGTCAATTCTCCGTCTTCGATTCTTCGTTCTCTCGCTCCTCTCGCTCCAAGGTTGTGTCCAAAGTTCCTTTTGATTCGTGCTTGGTTTGTGCTTAAATAGATGTCCCAACTTGGTAGATGATTCTAGGTTTCCTTGTGTGTTTAAAAGTCCAAAATTGTCTCCAGCGTGATTTGGCACGGCCGCGCGAAAATCTGTGCAATTCTCGCACGGCCGCGCGAGAATCGCTGAAACCTTCTGCCCAATTTCTGCATTTGGCACGGCCGTGCCATTTTTAGGTGTAAATTTGGGACGGCCGTGCCGTGCCAATTCCTTCAGATTTTTGATTATTTCACTTTTGGCCCATATTTTCTTCAAAATTGCAGTTTTTAGATTGTTAGGGATTTTCATAAAAAAATGGATTTTGAACTTTTAGTGTGGTTGCATGTGAAAATCTTGAAACTTTTGAGTCAAAATTGCAATTTCCGGAAATTCTCTCTTTTTTTTAGTTTGAATCTGCTTTTCCAGTAGGACCGGCAATTGAGCCGGGCCTGCCCGAAGCCCGATAGCTCGGCCCGATTTTATTTGAGCCGAGCTCGATAAATTGTGAGCCGGGCCGAGTTTGAGCTCTTTTATTAAACCCGATTAAACTATGAGCCGAGTTTGAGCTTAACATGGCTCAACCCGAATAAAGCCCGACTAAGTATATATATATATATATATATATATATATATATATATATATATATATATATATATATATATATATATATATATATATATATATATATATATATATATATATATATATATATATATATATATATATAGACACACACACACGAATGGATGTGAACAAGTTAACAACTAGTAGTAATTAATTCATATATTTAATCACATCTAGGACCGGCAATTGAGCCGGGCCTGCCCGAAGCCCGATAGCTCGGCCCGATTTTATTTGAGCCGAGCTCGATAAATTGTGAGCCGGGCCGAGTTTGAGCTCTTTTATTAAACCCGATTAAACTATGAGCCGAGTT
Organism: Erythranthe guttata; assembly: GCF_056151865.1. NCBI lineage: Eukaryota > Viridiplantae > Streptophyta > Magnoliopsida > Lamiales > Phrymaceae > Erythranthe > Erythranthe guttata. The sequence goes on along the minus strand of NC_142543.1, from coordinate 9,283,266 downwards.
TGAGCTTAACATGGCTCAACCCGAATAAAGCCCGACTAAGTATATATATATATATATATATATATATATATATATATATATATATAGACACACACACACGAATGGATGTGAACAAGTTAACAACTAGTAGTAATTAATTCATATATTTAATCACATCTAATATCGAGAATTTGAAAAGTTTTTTAATGTAAAAAATATTAATTTTTTCTTCATTCATATAAATATAAAACCTAGTATATGCAAAACCTAACGTTAACGTACAGTATGTTGCAAAATTTAAGTTGATGGTTTCTCTTGTCATCAATGGAGGTAATCTTAATGTATCACTGTTTTTTACTTTCAATGATTATTCTAGATATAAGTTTTATCTTAATTTATCATTGTTTTCGACTTGTAATGAGTATTTTAAATTTATCATAGTATAAGTTTTTCTTTTAACATGTTCAGTTACAAAGTTGTAAAATATGTAATTTATATATTGCTCGATAAAAGCCCGATATAAACCCGAAGCCCGAAAAATTAAGTGAGCCGAGTTTGAGCCTATAGGCATGAGGCCCGATGGTATTTGAGCTTGAGCCTATAAAAACGAGGCCCGATGGTATATGAGCTTGAGCCGACCCAAGCTCGGCTCACATGGCCCGATTGCCAGCCCTATTTTCCAGTAAGTATTTAATGGGAAAAAGTTTTCCTTACAAAGGTTTTCAAAGTAATTAAGGTTATATTAGAGGTTTTGATTTTTTAAAAGAAAAATGAAATTTTCTAGTTTTTGATTTCAAGAAAATTCGAAACCTTGCGAAAAGTTTAAAATAATTTCAAAATCTGAAATTGGATCAGTTAGGAGTTCTAGGATTTAATTTGGGAAGTTTTGGAATTAGTTTTCTATTAATTCGAAATTAGGATAATTTGCATGTCATTTATATATGTTTTGATTTAAGGGTTGTGAATGATGAGTTTTGGGTATTTTTGTACTTCTAATTGCTGTTGGATGTGGTTTAATGGCTGTGAGAGTTTATTGAAATGGATCATTATCTATAAGTGGTAATAAATTCATTAAATGAAATGTGAAAAAGGGGTACTTGCTTTTCAAGCATCGTGTGATGTTAAATGGTGATGTTAAGTGTGTTGGCTGCATGTGTGTGTGCTGAATATGTGTGTGTGTGTGTGTGTGGGTGTGTGTGTGTGTGTTGAATGTGCATGTGGTGTGCCGTGTGTGGTTGTGTGTTTATATGTGTGAATTTGGGGATTCTTGCCCAAATTATAATTATGTGGTAAATTGTGATATTTGTGTGACTTTGCGGCACTTGATTGTATTTGTGATGTTATGTGTGGGTCATAAGCATGATTTCGAAAAGTTGCATTAAAAGGGTTTTAAATTGAAAGATTAATGGAATATCGGGTAATAAACAACTCGGATATAGTGGGCCGGTATCCAACTAGGATGATGTGTATAGTGGTTTGATCCCCACTTAGTGAAAACGGGCTCGTAACAGGTTTACTACTCAGGTACAGAAACTAATCTTTCATGGATCCGATAAAACAAAAAATGTGTTTTTCATGATTTTCGTAAAAAGGGCATTTTAGTCATTTTGCATAAGTACGTGATTATGTGCGAATGATGTGTTTTCGTGAGTTATGTGATTTTAGCGATTGGTTTGTGTTGTGGTACGGAACGTGGGTAAGAATGGGTATATAATATTATATACTATATATAACGTATTTTCAAAGTTCGATATTTACTCGGATTTCTTACTGAGCTTTATAGCTCATATAGATGTCTTTTAATTGCAGGTAGTAGCGTTTGTAATCCTCAACCGGGATGGGTCGAGTAGCGGATCGAGGTCTTGCCCGGGATTTTGGAAGACGTACGAGGACCTATGAACGATGCTAGAGACTTTTGGTTATTTTCTTTTGGTGGTGTAATATTAAATCCATATACTCCCTTTTCGTATCTTTTAAACTCGATATCTATATGGATCGTACTTAAACCCTATTATTATATAGTAAGTTTCGTAATTTGCTATTTTCATGCCTCCGTTAGTGATTTCCGAATTATTCACCAAAATAACCTTTCCAAAACTCTGATTTCTTTTCGAACCAAAAATCGATAGTTGATAGTGTAGCACTCGAACAAAAAACCTCTTCTCGAAACTCGCTTCCGAAACCTTTTGAGTAACCTAAAGAAAGTTTTCGAAAAATGCAAAGTTTTTAATACCCAAAAGAAGATACTTTTTGGATAATTGCATTTTCGCCCCATTCCAAAGTTTTCAAAGTGATCCTTTATTGCTTCCGCTAGTTTAATGAACATTCCGATAAACCGGTTCGATTTATCGCCCATATAGAAGGGGGTGCTACACCAATCCCTCCAGTTGTTCAATATAATCAGTGTACCAATCCACCACCTTCCCTTCTAAATGCATTGAGGCAAAATGAACCTTCTCTTGTTCACTCATGGGATTTAGTGTGAAATACATATGGCACCTCCTAAGCCAAGTTCTGGGAAATTCCCCATCAAACTTGGGAAATTTCACTTTAACCGTTCTATTTTCACCCCCTCTACCCGTGATATTAGGATTTCCCACTTCCACACGCATCTGAGGGTGTATGGTGTGTGTGATTTCTGGAAATCTCATAGGGTTCTCAGATGAATTACCTTGTGCAAGAGGAGCTTTTCCATTACTTTCATTGACTGCTTTCACGAGTTCTCCAACTAATTTGCTCAGATCTTCAATTTTTTGATTAGTCTCTGCCCTGTTTATAGTCATTTATGTGTGCAAATTCGCCTGCATCTCTCCTATTTCACTCTGTATCTTTTTGTTGAAAGTTAATTATGTTGGGAATCGGGCACGCATACGCAGCGGAAAACAAAAATTTAATGTGATTTAAACGACTTTAAAGCACACAAGCACATGCCCGACAAATTAAAATCAATTAATTGCGTACCTTTGCGCTTCCAGCGAAATTAAAAACAACATACATGCTAAATAATTTAATCGAATTTAAATCAATTAACATGCTCGCGTTTAAACCAAATAACATGCTTGCAACGATTAAAACGATTACACATAATCACATAAAATCATACGAAAGCAAACATGAAAAACATAGTTTAAACGTAAACGAATCGAAACAAGGGATTCGTGTGTTTACCTCTTGAAGCGTGAGGTAGGAGCGCTTAGCAAGTCGAGATTGCTACGGAAACTAATCCGTACAATCGGGGCAGCAGCGGTGCAGCGGCAGCAGCGGTGAAACGGCCACGGCGGCGCGTGAATCTCACGCGCGGTCTTCCGGGGCGGCGCGTGGGGTAGCGTGCGGCTTCGGCTCGTGCGCTGCTCTTCGATTCCTCGATCTTCGATCTTCCTCCTCTCGGATTTCACCTCGTATACTTCGATCTACTAAACACGTGGCACTAGACACGTAATAGTTAGAAAAACGGAAGAAAAAGAGAAGGAAATAAGCTAGCGAAACGATCGGCCGATGAGTGGCCGATTCCGGTGAGATTCCGGCGACGGCGCCGGTCACGGCCGCGGATGAGAGGGCCGAGAGAGAGAGATGGACGGCTGCTAGGGTTAGGGTTGTGTTGTTTTTTTTGTGCAAGACCTATAAATCAAGTATTTATATGTCTTGCATAAAACCCTAGCGGGCTTAAGTTGGACCGGGCCCAACAGCTTAAGTCCGTTAGTACTTTTACTTGCTCGTCTCTCTTAATTCAATGACCGAAAAATTGCAACGATTACATTTTCGGAATCATTATAATTTCTTCGTCATTACGAGTGCCATCTCTCATTTTCCAACTTTCCAAAAGTGGAAACCCTAGTTCAGTGCACTTTCTAAATTTGGAAACTTTCCGATTTAGAAAGTTCACTAATACGTTCGCCTATTCTTTTCCTTTTCTTATTCTCATTCATAATTCCAAATTACGAATGTTAGACCCAATCTTATTGACTTCCAATCATGCAAAGATAAACTATTTTATCTCTGACCGTTTATTCAAAGATCTCATGTGCACGAGCAGTGTGACCCTCGATGGTTCAGGTGTAAGCTAGCCGTGGGCCCACAACCCTTTGTGGTCAAAACTCGTCCCTTGGAGTTACGATTAAGATGAAGCTCGTTCCACCTTAATCACCCAACGAATCAAGATTGGCGTCTAGAAACTACGCGTCATGATTTCCTAGATACAAATGAAGTGCCTGCAAGAACCTTCAGATATAGTTAACGTACAGTACGGTCCCTTCGATTCATATGTCCCGATCGAACTAGAGGCATTGGTTCATCGAGACCTCTTTATATGTTCGATGACGGTGCGATCGTTCTAAGTGTTGTAATCGTCACGTGCATGACTTAGAGAATCGAATTCTCTAATCATCACTTAGTCAGCTCTGGCCAGAGACTTAGAATGATTACAAACTTTCAGAACACACAGGACATCCAAGACTATTCTAGCGATCGAATCCCCAACTACAATGCACAGACCTCCCACTAGATTTCGGACTGCACGAACACTGGCCCTTGGGATGGTCCTCGGTGGAACTCAGGGACAGGTCACGATACAGCTGGTCCTCTAGTGAAGTCACGGTGATGTCTAGGTCATAAGGACTAATGGTGTACAACTATACCATAGATATCTCTACTCGATTATTGGGAACCACTTAGAGATTTCTAGGGTGAGGGAGTTCAGTGAACTCATCAACTTATGAGCACCCACTTATGCATGCCGATATCACAATATCGTTTACTGATGAGATGCAGTACACATACACTAAGTGCTAGTCTTCATGGGAAAGGCCGATATCCTCATTAGTGGCGTAACCCTTCGACTAGGAACACGTTTAACAGTTATAATACTTAAGTAAATATCTCACGATCCTAACGATCAATTACTAGTACTTGTAATAACTGTAAGGACTATATCTATGCTTGTGACAAAGGGACAAAGATATAGAATGCCAAGGTGTTTTATCATTGATACGAATAAAGGTTCGTTTATTACAATAACAAATACGAAAGACCACAGCCACAAGTTGGCTTGTTGTTCACCTACTCTAACAATCTCCCACTTGACCTAAAGCCAACTACCCATAAATCGCAATCCCATTGACTCTCGATGTTTCTCATGGACCGATCTCGGTAAAGGCTTCGTGAAGGGGTCTGCAACGTTCTCTTCCGAGGTGACTCGTTCAACCTTAACTTCACCTCTATCAATGATCTCTCGGATCACGTGATACTTCCTCAGAATATGCTTCGACTTCTGATGAGATCGTGGCTCCTTAGCTTGCGCCACGGCTCCGGTGTTATCAAAGTACAACGGTGGTACTGGATCACTAGCATCAGGAATGACACCCAACTCTTGGATGAATTTCCTTATCCAAGTCCCCTCTTTTGCAGCTTCGGACGCTGCAATGTATTCCGCTTCGGTAGTGGAATCGGCCGTCGTGCTTTGCTTGGAACTCTTCCAACACACGGCACCACCATTAAGCGTGAATATAAATCCAGAATTCGACTTTGAGTCGTCCACATCCAATTGAAAACTAGAGTCAGTAAAACCCTCTAATTTCAACTCAGCACCCCCATAGACCAAAAATATATCCTTAGTTCTTCGCAAGTACTTGAGGATATCTTTTACGGCTTTTTAGTGAGCCGGGCCGGGGTTAGACTGATATCTGCTTGTGACACTCACAGCATATGCAATATCGGGTCTCGTACATAGCATGCCATACATTATGCTTCCTATGGCAGAAGCATAGGGCGTCCTTTTCATCTCCTCGATTTCACTAGGTGTTTGCGGACACATAGATTTCGAGAGACGAACCCCATGGGACATTGGCAAGAATCCCTTCTTGGATTCTTCCATGCTAAACCGTTTCTCGTAGTCGTACCACGCAGCTATGGCAAGCAAAATCCTAATGGACTTCAGCATCGCGACTGGCGAAAAGGTTTCCTCATAGTCAACACCTTGCCTTTGAGTGTATCCTTTTGCTACCAATCTAGCTTTATAGGTCGATACCTTTCCATCAACTCCAATTGTCTTCTTATAGATCCACTTGCAGCCTATAGGAACAATTCCTTTGGGTGGATCTACCAAGGTCCATACCTTGTTGGAGTACATGGAGTCCATATCGGATTTCATGGCAGTTAGCCAATGTCCCATGTCCGCATCCGATACGGCCTCATTGTATGTTCTTGGATCTCGTCCAAGATCAACATGATCTTCATCATTTTCGAGGAGGAATAACCTATCCGGCATTTTCCGAACTCTTTCAGATCTACGTACCGTAGGTTCAGGAGGTATATTAGTGGTTTGTTGTATTGGTTCGATTACTTGTTCTTGCGTTTGAACTTCACTTTGTGGTTCTTGAACTACTTCAAGTTCTATCATGCTGCCTTGTCTATCGGATAGAAACTCCCTTTCCAAAAAGGTGGCATTTCTCGAAACAAACGTCTTTGCTTCCTTGACATAGTAGAACTCGTATCCCATCGAGTCTTCGGGATACCCCACAAAATAGCACAAGTCGGATTTACTATCCAACTTATCTCCCACTAATTGCTTCACATAAGCGGGACAACCCCATATCCTAATATGTTTGTAGTTGGGTTTCCGGGAATGCCAAAGTTCATAAGGTGTGGATTTAACTGCTTTGGTGTTAACTCTATTCAGCAAATACGCGGCAGTACGAAGTTCATGACCCCACAAGTATGCCGGTAAGTTTGTGAACCCCATCATTGATCGAACCATATCTTATAAAGTTCGATTCCGACGTTCGGAGACTCCATTAAGTTGAGGAGTTCCCGATGGGGTCCATTGGGATTGTATCCCATTCTCTTTTAGATAGTCAATGAACTCGATGCTCAAGTATTCTCCACCACGATCGGATCGCAGCTTCTTAATACTTTGTCCGAGTTGCTTTTCCACTTCGTGTCTAAAATCTTTGAACTTTTCAAATGTTTCAGACTTGTACTTCATCAAGTACACAAACCCATACCTAGAATAATCGTCGGTAAAGGTAGCGAAGTAGTCATATCCACCCTTCGCACTAACACTTAGTGGACCACATACGTCTGTATGGATCAAATCCAAAGGACCCTCGGCTCGTTCCATTTTCCCTTTGTAGGGTGACTTGGTCATTTTCCCTTTAAGGCAAGATTCACAAGTTTGAAGTGATTTCACGTCCTCCAAAGAGAACAATCCTTCACTGACAAAATCGTTCATCCTTCTTAAAGAGACATGACCTAATCTAGCGTGCCAAAGTTGTGCGGGGTTTTGATCTATCTCCTTACGTTTTGCTGATATAACATTAATAGGTATTTCATTTGGATTCAGTTCATATAAGTTGTTTAATAGTCGTCCTTTGCAAATTAAATTCTCATTCTTTTGTATAATGCAAATCGAATTTCCAAAAACAAAAGTAAAACCTTCAATATCTAATACAGGAATAGAAATAAGGTTTCTAATGAGCGACGGAACAAATAAACCATCGTTCAAAACAATAGGAAAACTAGAATCCAAAACATTTAAGTAAATTGTGCCAATGGCTTCAGCAGCAACTCTTGCTCCATTCCCCATCCTTAGGTAGGTCTCACCCGCTCTAAGTCTTCGACTTCTTGTCATTAGCTGCAAATCATTGCACAAATGTGAGCCACAGCCCGTATCCAATACCCAAGAAGAAGAGTTGACAGACAATTTACGTCAATGAAATACGTACCCTTTTCAGAACCTTTCTGCTTTAGGTAAGCCTTGCAGTTGCGGCGCCAATGTCCTTTCTTTCCACAGTGATGGCAAGCATCATCAACTTGCTTACCAACCTTTGCTTTGGGGCCTCCACTACCTTCACCCACTTCGAACTTGCTGTTTGGGAAGGGAAGTCTTTCCTTTCTCTTCTTTTGGAAAGAACTCTTCTTTCCAGAAGTAGCAGCAATGAGAACAGACTTCTCTTTCTTAATGGTGGACTCGAAGCTGACCAACATGTTCATTAACTCATCCAAGGGAGGATCTAGTTTGTTCATGTTGAAGTTCACTATGAACGATTCATAGGAACTAGGAAGGGACAACAGGATCAAATCCAACGAGAGCTCGGCCGGGAGGGTGACATCAAGATTCACTAGCTTTTCAAGGAGAGTGATCATTTTGAGACAGTGTTCGTGGACCGAAGTCCCTTCGCGCAGTCTCGCTGTGATCAACTCCTTTGTAGCAGCGTACCTCGATGCCCTAATATTCTCACTATACATGCTATCGAGATGAGCCTTTATATCGAAAGCATGCATGTGAGACTCATATTTCCTCGCAAGCGCGGGCTCCATGGCGGCTATCATATAGCACCTAGCATGAGTGTCATCTTTCTTCCAAACTTCATAAGTTTCCTTTACAGCATCAGTCGCTGTGGCAGGTATAGTGGCGGGAAGTCTCTCGTTCAAAACATAGAGACGCCCCTCAACAGTTAGCACAAGCTTAAGACTACGCAACCAATCTAGGTAATTAGGGCCATTGAGTTTATTGTCGAGGATTGACATTATGGGATTCTTAGACATGATTATCTGAGACATATAGAGAAGAGGATTATTAGAGATTCGCGTTAAATGATTGTTACAATTAAATGTTTGGACTTATGTTATTTAATTGTTCTCCCACTAATTTTATCGAGTTCCACTTCCCTCTAGTAGACAAACGAGAAAACTGATTTTTCTTAATGGGCTTTAGGTCCAATAGACAAATATAACCCGTAGTTAATCTAGCCCGATTATATTTGCCCAAAGGTAGATCACAATCAATCATATCCACAATATGACCCTAAATAAAATTTTCCTCACACTTGATAATGACCTAAGTTAATCTCGCGAATATCAAAATCGTCGTGTGTCAAGTCTAACCTACCAATCAAAGATGCTCATAGAACTTGATTATGCCAAACTAATGCAGTCCCTAGTTAATCTAGCCGACCACGTTAATCCAACATAACCCTTTTCTATGGCTACCTTCATCACTATGTCAATTGAATTACAACTTACTCTACCATAGCACTCCCCGCTAACACGGCTTACTGCACTACAGTAAAGGGCTACACATAATCCAACCGTTGGCAGAAGGAAAGAAATAACTCAACATATTGGGTCATTCTTTATAGCTTGAAATGATTCTCAATTAGATTAAGAATGAGGGGTTTTATTAAAAGTTTTATCTCATCAGAAGGTTCGAATTGGTCTATGTGATTCCTACATCTATGTTCTCTAAAGGTATATGGAAACGCATATTGTCCTAAGAGGAACATATGACCTAACCATATAATTAATTACATTAATTAATTATCGGGTTTTTCAAAATAATTATAGAACCTCAACTAGCATAAATCATTCATATAATGTTGAGGTACTACTAATTAAGTTGAACTTATAATCAATATTATATTTGTGTTCTATTAATTGAAATCAATTTAACAATTTAAATCAATTTGATTAATCTAACACCTATTTACTAAAATAGATGATTGTTGATCCAATTATCTAATTGGGATTAATTGAAAATAATTTTCCAAAAATTAAAATCAATTTGTTTTAAGTTTAATTTTAGAAATCTGAAATAAAATTTTTTATTTTTTTTTTATTTTCAGTGAACCGGTTCGGCCCAACCGGTCTGACCGGTTCGGACCGAAGCGGTCCGGTTCTGTCCGGTCCAGCTGACCCAAATCAGTGGGCCGGGTCAGTCGGACCGGGAACCGGTTTGACCGACCCGAATCCACGTGGATTCGGTCAACTAAATCGTACACAAGCATCGAACCGGCCGGTTCGACCGGTTCGATCCGATTAAACAAAAAACCGATGTTTTAAAAACAATTTCAGATCCGATTTTCCAATTTTAAACAATTTTAAAGCTGGAAAAATTCTAAACAATATTTCAAAAATATTTTAAACTTACGAAAACTCCCTATTACATAATACAACAATCACTACTTTAATAAATCGAACATGCATAAAATCATAGCATATTATACGACGCAATTAATTACGCAACGAGCTCTGATACCACTGTTGGGAATCGGGCACGCATACGCAGCGGAAAACAAAAATTTAATGTGATTTAAACGACTTTAAAGCACACAAGCACATGCCCGACAAATTAAAATCAATTAATTGCGTACCTTTGCGCTTCCAGCGAAATTAAAAACAACATACATGCTAAATAATTTAATCGAATTTAAATCAATTAACATGCTCGCGTTTAAACCAAATAACATGCTTGCAACGATTAAAAAGATTACACATAATCACATAAAATCATACAAAAGCAAACATGAAAAACATAGTTTAAACGTAAACGAATCGAAACAAGGGATTCGTGTGTTTACCTCTTGAAGCGTGAGGTAGGAGCGCTTAGCAAGTCGAGATTGCTACGGAAACCAATCCGTACAATCGGGGCAGCAGCGGTGCAGCGGCAGCAGCGGTGAAACGGCCACGGCGGCGCGTGAATCTCACGCGCGGTCTTCCGGGGCGGTGCGTGGGGTAGCGTGCGGCTTCGGCTCGTGCGCTGCTCTTCGATTCCTCGATCTTCGATCTTCCTCCTCTCGGATTTCACCTCGTATACTTCGATCAACTAAACACGTGGCACTAGACACGTAATAGTTAGAAAAACGGAAGAAAAAGAGAAGGAAAGAAGCTACCGAAACGATCGGCCGATGAGTAGCCGATTCCGGTGAGATTCCGGCGACGGCGCCGGTCACGGCCGCGGATGAGAGGGCCGAGAGAGAGAGATGGACGGCTGCTAGGGTTAGGGTTGTGTTGTTTTTTTTGTGCAAGACCTATAAATCAAGTATTTATATGTCTTGCATAAAACCCTAGCGGGCTTAAGTTGGACCGGGCCCAACAACTTAAGTCCGTTAGTACTTTTACTTGCTCGTCTCTCTTAATTCAATGACCGAAAAATTGCAACGATTACATTTTCAGAATCATTATAATTTCCTCGTCATTACGAGTGCCATCTCTCATTTTCCAACTTTCCAAAAGTGGAAACCCTAGTTCAGTGCACTTTCTAAATTTGGAAACTTCCCGATTTAGAAAGTTCACTAATACGTTCGCCTATTCTTTTCCTTTTCTTATTCTCATTCATAATTCCAAATTACGAATGTTGGACCCAATCTTATTGACTTCCAATCATGCAAAGATAAACTATTTTATCTCTGAGCGTTTATTCAAAGATCTCATGTGCACGAGCAGTGTGACCCTCGATGGTTCAGGTGTAAGCTAGCCGTGGGCCCACAACCCTTTGTGGTCAAAACTCGTCCCTTAGAGTTACGATTAAGATGAAGCTCGTTTCACCTTAATCACCCAACGAATCAAGATTGGCGTCTAGTAACTACGCGTCATGATTCCCTAGATACAAATGAAGTGCCTGCAAGAACCTTCAGATATAGTTAACGTACAGTACGGTCCCTTCGATTCATATGTCCCGATCGAACTAGAGGCATTGGTTCATCGAGACCTCTTTATATGTTCGATGACGGTGCGATCGTTTTAAGTGTTGTAATCGTCACGTGCATGACTTAGAGAATCGAATTCTCTAATCATCACTTAGTCAGCTCTGTCCAGAGACTTAGAATGATTACAAACTTTCAGAACACACAGGACATCCAAGACTATTCTAGCGATCGAATCCCCGACTACAATGCACAGACCTCCCACTAGATTTCGGACTGCACGAACACTGGCCCTTGGGATGGTCCTCGGTGGAACTCAGGGACAGGTCACGATATAGCTGGTCCTCTAATGAAGTCACGGTGATGTCTAGGTCATAAGGACTAATGGTGTACAACTATACCATAGATATCTCTACTCGATTATTGGGAACCACTTAGAGATTTCTAGGGTGAGGGAGTTCAGTGAACTCGTCAACTTACGAGCACCCCCTTATGCATGCCGATATCACAATACCGTTTACTGATGAGATGCAGTACACATACACTAAGTGCTAGTCTTCATGGGAAAAGCCGATATCCTCATTAGTGGCGTAACCCTTCGACTAGGAACACGTTTAACAGTTATAATACATAAGTAAATATCTCACGATCCTAACGATCAATTACTAGTACTTGTAATAACTGTAAGGACTATATCTATGCTTGTGACAAAAGGACAAAGATATAGAATGCCAAGGTGTTTTATCATTGATACGAATAAAGGTTCGTTTATTACAATAACAAATACGAAAGACCACAGCCACAAGTTGGCTTGTTGGTCACCTACTCTAACAAATTGCTCATCCAGATAGACTTCAGCATCAGATCTGGTGTTGTCTCCAGATCCCGTTGTGACATGACTCCTTGTTGTCATTCCTAGTTCCCCGCCAGAAACGATGGCTCTAGATACCAATTGTTATGATTCCTTCCTCTTGGTGGGCTGCCTCGGTGTATGAAACGGTGTCGTTTCATCCTTATTAATGCTGAAGTAATAAAACGTGAAATAATATAAAACGCGTCCACGCATCTATGAGTTGAACGACGTCGTTTATTCTTACGGTAATTCAATATACCGTTTATTCTGTTACACACTGCCACCGCTGTTAGAGTAGGTGACCAACAAGCCAACATGTGGTTGTGGTCTTTCGTATTTATTATTGTAATAAATGAACATTTATTCGTATTAATGATAAAAGACCTTGGTATTCTATATCTTTGTCCTTTTGTCACAAGCATAGATATAGTCCTTACAGTTATTACAAGTACTAGTAATTGATTGTTAGGATCGTGAGATATTTACTTAAGTATTATAACTGTTAAACGTGTTCCTAGTCGAAGGGTTACGCCACCAATGAGGATATCGGCCTTTCCCATTAAGATACTAGCACTTAGTGTATGTGTATTGCATCTCATCAGTAAACGGTATTGTGATATCGGCATGCATAGTGGGTGCTCGTAAGTTGACGAGTTCACTGAACTCCCTCACCCTTGAAATCTCTAAGTGGTTCCCAATAATCTTGTACACCATTAGTCCTTATGACCTAGACATCACCGTGACTTCACTAGAGGACCAGCTGTATCGTGACCTGTCCCTGAGTTCCACCAAGGACCATCCCAAGGGCCAGTGTTCGTGCAGTCCGAAATCTAGTGGTTGGTCTGTGCATTGTAGTCGGGGATTCGATCGCTAGAATAGTCTTGGATGTCCTGTGTGTTCTGAAAGTTTGTAATCATTCTAAGTCTCTCGCCAGAGCTGACTAAGTGATGATTAGAGAATTTGATTCTCTAAGTCATGCACATAACGATTACAACACTTAGAACGACCGCACGGTCATTGAACATATAGAGAGGTCTCAATGAACCAATGCCTCTAGTTCAATCGGGACATATGAATCGACGGGACCGTATTGTACGTTAACTATATCTGAAGGTTCTTGCAGGCACTTCATTTGTATCTAGGGAATCATGACGCGTAGTTGCTAGATGCCAATCTAGATTCGTTTGGTAATTAAGGTGAAACGAGCTTCACCTTAATCGTAACTCTAACGGACGAGTTTTGACCACAAAGGGTTGTGGGCCCACGGCTAGCTTACACCTGAACCATCGAGGGTCACACTGCTCGTGCACATGAGATCTTTGAATAAACGGTCAAAGGTAAAATATGTTTATCTTTGCATGATTGGAAGTCAATATGATTGGGTCCAACATTCGTAATTTGGAATTATGAATGAGAATAAGAAAAGGAAAAGAATAGGTGCACTGAACTAGGGTTTCCACTTTTGGAAAGTTGGAAATTGAGAGTTGGCACTCGTAATGACGAAGACTTTATAATGATTCTGAAAATGTAATCGTTGTTTTCGGTCATTGAATTGAGAGAGACGAGCAAGTAAAAGTATTGGCGAACTTAAGTTGTTGGGCCCGGTCCAACTTAAGCCCGCTAGGGTTTTATGCAAGACACTATAAATACAAGATTTATAGGTCTTACACACACACACAACACAAAACCCTAACCCTAGCCGCTCAAACCCTCTCTCGCTCGGCCCTCTCTCCTCGGCCACCGCGCCGCCGTCGCCGGAATCGGCCATCCGTTGGCCGATCCCTTTCGGTACTCTTTTCCCTCTTTCTTTTCTTCCGTTATTTCTAACTATTACGTGTCTAGTGCCACGTGTTTAGTAGATCGAAGTATACGAGGTGAAATCCGAGAGGAGGAAGATCGAAGATCGAAAAATCGAAGAGCAGCACACGAGCCGAAGCCGCACGCAACCCCACGCGCCGCCCGAAGACCGCGCGTGAGATACACGCGCCGCCGTGGCCCGTCTCGCCGCTGCTGCCGCTTCACCGCTGCTGCCCCGAATTGTACGGATTGGTTTCCGTAGCAATCTTGTCTTGCTTAGCGCTCCTACCTCACGCTTCAAGAGGTAAACACACGAATTCATTGTTCTTGATTCGTTTACGTTTAAACAATATATTCATGTTCGTTCTTGTATGATTTTATGTGATTACATGAAATCGTTTTGATTGTTCCGAGCATGTTATTTGGTTTAAACGCGAGCATGCTAATTGATTTAAATTCGGTTAAATAATTTAGCATGTATGTTGCTTTTAATTTCGCAGGAAGCGCAAACGTACGCAATTAATTGTTTTAATCATCGGGCATGTGCTTATGTGTTTTAAAGTTGTTTAAATCGCATAAAATTTTTGTTTTCCGCTGCGTACACGTGCCTGAAACCCAACAACCGTCGCCGACGCTTCGTTCGACGCCACCGCCCTTGCCGCCAGCGTCGCTTTCTACCGCATTTTTCCTCCAATTGTAACCTTCTACCCTTTTCGATCAAATCTGCTCTTGGATAACTCACGAATTGTCGGCTCATAGTTTTCGATGCACCGCCTTCTCTCCAATTCTCTCAATTCCTCTGCTATTGATTTTATTTTCTTTTCCCTCATGTTCTTCTCTCGCCTGCCCCGTCTCTCTTTCTCGTCTTCTTTTTGTATAATTTATTTTCTGTTTTTTTCATTACTTCCATACACTTGGTATTGGTGACTTTAATTTATGTTCAAATTTCTTGTTTTAAATTTTCCTTCATCACATTCTATTTGGCCCACCAATTACTGGAGGTGAGATATCTTTTCAATATTCTTTTTTCGATTTAATAGATGTTGCACATAACTTAGATTTTCAGTGTTTTGTTTGTGCAGGAACAAAGTTTGTATAACACATGTTCTTCCGTTGTACAACTATAGTGGTTCTTCTTCTTTGTAGGTGAAGTAAAAATAGGTGTTTCAGTTTTGCACAAAAATAAACACAACTTATTTCTCACTCATATTTCTTTTTTCTCCCCCGGCCACCGCCGATATGACTACCTGCAATGAAGCTGCAGCGCACCTCGACCTCGAGACCGGCGACTCCTCCGCCGGCGTTCATGGGGTTGGATGGGGCAGCGATCCTGATTTCTCCGATCCTTTCGACATTGCCAACACCAAAAACGCCTCCCATGAATCGCTCAAGCGCTGGAGGGTAAGATTTCGCCGGCGTGTTTTTTTTATTGTATTGCATTTAATTATCACATGCAATAAATCGTTTGTTTTCATCGTAAAATGTGATGTCGTTGTTGGTGATTCTTTTATGGCCTCTGTTTTGGTTTCATGCAAGTGACGTTTCGATTACCCGATGCATCTTATTTTTCTGTTTTGAGGTTAAATTAAACGGTTGAACGATTAGTCGTCGAATTTATCGTTTTTGCTTTTATGGTTATGGAATTTAAAATCACTTGAAATTCGATGAATTACATGCATGTGCATCTCTTTCTGATTGTCTAAGTCTTGGTCCTTTTGCAGCAAGTCGCCCTCGTGCTTAATGCTTCGCGACGTTTCCGCTACACGTTAGACCTGAAAAAAGACGAAGAACAAGAAAAGAGAAGACGGATGATCAGAGCACATGCTCAAGTCATAAGGGTAATATTAAAACACATTAGTCTTGATTCCGTACTTTTATTCATTCGATTCTTCATCTTCTGGTGTCGGTGGTTGTAGGCTGCATTGCTCTTTAAGTTGGCTAGACAACGAGCAATAGGTATTTTTTGAGTGTTGCTTATTTTTAAGCTGGTTTTTCTAATTCCATCTCTGCTACAAACCTGATTTGATTTTCGTCAATTCAATATTAGGCACGACAGTAACTCCACCATCTCCTAACGGTGATTATGAAATTGGACTCGAGCAACTTGCTTCGATGAACATGGATCATAATATTACATCACTGCAACAATATGGAGGGGTAACACTTTCTTTTTCCCTTCACCATCTCTCTAGGAAGTCTGCTAACATATGCTATATGCATAAATATTAATCTCGACCGTCATTTTATTCGGGTTAAAGGGTTGGCAGAATAAGTTATCACGAAGCAAGAATGTTTTCGGCTCAAACACGTATCCCGTGAAAAAATGAAGGAGTTTGTTGGCACCAGATTTCTATTTGTGAAGATTGAAGAAATCCGTCATACGTGGAAACTAAAGATTGGCAAAGATTTGTTTTCCATGTTTATTATGGAATTAATTAGAGTCCTATTCTTGTAATATTTTTATTAAAACTTCGATTTATTTCCATGTATTATATTCTAGTTAGGTATCTTTTGTACTTATCTAGAATAGAAGTAGAAATCGACTAGGATTCTATTACCTAGTTAAATCGATTTATTAGGGCCCAAGTTAGGTTTAGGGTGGAGATTTCGTGCCTATATAAGGCCCTCAACCTCATATGAGTCCTATGGAGCTTTAATAAGAAAAATCCCAGCATAAAGGCTTTGAAGTGTGCAGCCCGTGCTGCAGCCCTGTCTGCACGTCAGGTGTGGCAACATAACAGGTTTCTTCTACCAGGCCATAAAGAAGATCGGCGTTTCGAGAGAAGTACTTAAAAGATCTCGGGAGAGTTCGATCCGCCGTTTGAAGGAAGTTCAACATTGGAGGAAGTCCAAGAGTGCGGAAGAGGATTTGCTTTGATTATCAACAAGTTCGAGTCGTGTGCAAGAATGGCATATTACATAAAGAGTGAGTCTTTAGTGTTTTTATTAAGTCCTATTAATGTACACTTAAATTTGAACTAGTTTTGCAAGTCCTCGTGGATGTAGGGTACGTTTGTATCCGGACCACATTAAATTGTTGTGGTCTTTATTATGCTTTTAGTAGACTAGCAAGGTGCACGTGCGTTGCACGTGTCGTGATATTATTATATGGTGAAAATAACTTTTTATGTATCCATATTCGGTTGTAAGATGCCTTTTACTACATCAAATCAAACTTAAAATGCCTCTCTTATCTTCTTTGTATTGCATATACATTGAAATTCAGGTGAATCTTAGGAAAACATATTTTAAAGATTGATAATCAAATTTGCAGTCAATTACGAGATTTTGTTTAGTATTGCTATTGTAATATGGTAGTTGTTAAAGTTAGTGATGTCTGTGTGAAATCATTGAAAACTAATACAACTCTTATACATCTCTAGTGGGACAACAAATGTACTTATGATAACCAAAATACATCATCCAATTGCAATGTCCCTCATGGCACAACTAATCCTTATGCAACAGGCTCTACTTATTATGGACTACCCGCTCTTTAACCAATTCCATTTTTTTTTCCTTATTGAACGATGAAACATACATCGGAAAAATAAAGAAAAAACTTTGAAGTTTGGTGCATTAACATAATTTCCAGCTAGCAATGAACATGAATGTAAATTATGTTCCAAACATAATCTACACAAATTTAATTGGTCAATATGTTTCATAGTAGTATAAAAATAAGCTAAGGTTAGGTTCATGCAACCTTTACAAAGAGTATCACTCGACATGAACGCAAGTCTGGAGTAGCTCTATAATGGTCTCGATTGTGTAACAGTTAGATAATTTAGATAAATTCGAAACATAGAAGAAGAGGGGTTCTCATAAACAAAAAAAAAGACTTGCATATTTTAATAACATATCTCAGGGGATTTTGAGTTTGACAGACTATGTATCAGGCCATCATCATGTCAAAGTAATGACATAATAATTTCACAATGTGAAACTATGTCTAATTATAAATAATAAATAATTCATGGAAGAACTTTAGATATTGTCCATAAGTTTGCATACAATGATAATCTTTGATATGTTACAAAGATTGAGAGATATATTTCAAGTGAACTTGCATCTGAAGGGTAGTAAAATGTGCCTTCTTTTTTTCTAGATCACTGAGTTGATTGTCTATTTGAATGCATTCTAAAAGAGCATAGCAAGATCATAATCTTGACCTTTATACAGTGAAACACGCTACAATGCTAAATAAAACAATAAAATATATTAATGAAACTAAAACAGTCTGTCTTCAGCCATTGGTATGTCATGAAATATCAAAACAAAGAACGGACTACATGTACAACCAATTCTTCATTTAGCTTCCTATAAACTAACTATTGAGTAAAACCATTCGAGAATACAAGATTGAGCTGAAATTTCTACTTATGCATTTCGAGTGGCTTCACTTTGTCCTTCACCTATCAGTTTCATCATCATGTGACTACACCATGGATCAGAAAATCCATTTGTTGTTGAGTTCACATGTACGGTTGTACCTTTCCTGCTATGTCTAAGAAATATGATGTACATCCAACATCCTTCTCTTGTAGTTTTGTGACTGATCACATCGACTTGCTATAAAGGTAAAAAATAAAAAAAATAAAATTTAACTGTTGAATGACCACCTCAACCAAAAACTTAAACTATTATTATTTAAAACTAATATCTCCAATTCGCCCCATAAAGTTCAAATGAATTACATTTGAAGCCTTGCACTTAAAATATTTCAAATGGGTGGCGGTGGGATTCAAACTTATGACCTTTCATTTGGTCTGACTCTGATACATATTGAATGACTACCTCAATCAAAAGTTTAAGCTATTAGTGAAGTGTATCATTTGTTACTAACATCTCCAATAATAACAGTGATAAAGCATATAAAGTATATTGGCATCATTCACTCTAGTATCCCCTTGCATGGCTCGTAAATTTTCGATAATAATATCTCCCTGAAACTCACCTGAATAGTAGCAGAACCAGATCGAAGAAATTGCAGAAACCACCATGCTTGCCAAGTTCAGATTTGTTGTTAAAGGAATTTAATATCTAATAACTTTAAATTTTTTTATGAGAGCACGACAGCAAATAGAAGTGTTTTACATAAGGTGGGAGGTATTTTGCAGGAATGAAATTGATGAGTCAATCTTAGCCTAAAACTTAACTCATGATTTTTAATTTGGAGTAAACACAAAACATACTAAATTGAAAAGGAAGCTATCTATAGCCATTGGACCCTAACATTTGGAGGGAAAAAAAATATGAATTGAAAAATATAAGAAGTTCATAAACAAATAAAATCATTAAAGATTCAAATATTGTAGAAGATAAAACAAACAAGGGGCATTAAAATTTTCGCCATCAAAATAAAAATCAGGAACAAGTTTATAGAAATAAATTACACGAGAAATAACTTTTAATTCCAAGTTATATTTGTATACCATTAGACAACATAATGCAACCATCAGTCAAGTGCATAAAATTTAGGGTAAATTCCACTCTTCCCCCCTGTACTTTGGCTGAATATTACTTTACTTGAAAAATTGTCACAATGTGGCCCTCGTCGTTAGTTTTCAGACCTTTGACCTTAACACCGTTTGATCTAAGTCTGGAAATTACAAAAAAACACTCCTCCTATCTTAAATAATTATTACAAAAATACAAAAAAAAATAAAAAATCAAAATAAATGGTGGCAGACGTCGTGGACTATGTTCTCGCTGTCTTGATTTCTTTTATTATTTTATTTGTAGTTATTTATTTTTTTAAATAATTACTTAGGTGGCAATTTTGTAATTTTAGAGCTTAGATCAAACAGTGTTAAGGTCAAATGTCTGACAACTAAAAGCGAGGACAACGTTGAGACAATTTTTCAAGTATAGGGGGGCAAATCGATGTAATTGAGAATAGAAGGGGGTAAAGTGATACCAAATCAAAGTAAAAGGTTAAAAAGTTGAATTTCCCCTAAAATTTATATCACTAACCAATAGAGATAGTCAAGCCACCAAAAGTGTTGACGTTGTCGGATTAATCGGGGCAGGAACCTAGGGCTTGCATTTGGGTTTTGAGTGTGTCAACAGGGAACATGGACATGTGTTCCACCATGCCAGCGGTCGAGCCAACGACCATGAACCGGCATAAGTGAAGACCGTCGTGCTCCACCGCGGTGGCGGCGATTGCAGGTGCGGCACGGAGAGGAGGTCCGGCTTCTGGAATTTCGGCGAAGCGTCGGTGGCCATGGGAGAATGGAGAAAACGATCTAGGGTTGAACAATTCTTTATCATTAAAAGAGCCTATCGCCATAAAAAAGAATTCTTATGTATAGATTTGGTATTGAACAGGGGGAATGGTCAAGCTAAGAAGGAGAAAGATGGTGGAAGATTCCAATGGCAAAACTAGGGTTCCAGAAATTTGGGGGGTTTTTTGCAATTTGCGGTAACCGAATGTAGAGAGAAACAAATAGAGGAGCAGCCGGTGGGAGATCTCGCCGAGGAGGAGGAGGAGGAGGAGCAGCCGGTGGGAGATCTCGCCGAGGAGGAGGAGGAGGAGGAGCAGCCGGTGGGAGATCTCGCCGAGGAGGAGGAGGAGGAGGGTGGAGATCGTGTGGTGTCTGGTGGGGCGGCGAGGTGTGGGGGCGGGTTGTATAGAGAAGGGGGAAAGAAGAGAAACGATGAGACACGGTTATATTATACGAGAAACGTGCTAGGTTAAAGAAAATTGAGAAAGGGTAAAATAGGTTATTAATAATATAATTTGCTTAATAAAATATAAATGGATTTATCTAAAAAAGGAGTAAAAAAAAAAGGATCTAGTCTAATGATAAAATGTATATGAAGGGGTTTTCTCAAATAATCCCTAATAATAAATAATAATAACAGCATCATCATCAAAACATATTCCCATTTATAAATAATATAAATGTTGTTTTTTGTTTTATTTTTATTTCAATTTACATATTTTTCAGTTTTTCTGTAGCACACTATGGTATATTACGATGCCCTATAGTAATAGTATACTACAGTGTAGTAGTGTACTACGCTATACTACGATGTAGTATAAGATAATATACTACGTACTATGCTTTATTACCAAATCCTAGCCACCAAAAACTCCCAGCCGCCGTCGTAAATCCTAGCAGCCAACGCAGCCGCCGTCAACCCTAGCAACCCACGCTTGCAGCTGCTGCGAACGTATTCACCTACCAACTTTAGAAAAAGACATTTGAACCCAAATCAAGCAAAAATCTTCAAAATACTAGGAAATTAGATCCAATTGATTAGTTAAAATATACTTTCCATAACATTTCAACTATAATCACAACCCCATCCCGCACAATACCCACCACGCCTCCAGCCGCCGCCGCCGCCTCCACCTCACTCCCTCGATCCACCGCCGCCGCCTCCACCACATTCGATCCAATGCCCCTGCTCCTGCCGCCTCCATTGTAGGCGGCAGTGGTTGCCTTCGTGCAACTACCGAAGAAAAAGACAAAGATAGAGAGATGAGAGGAAAAAACGAGAGAGAAAAGGAGATAGAGAGAAAACATGAGATAGAGAAAACGTGTGAGAGAGAAAGATGGAGAGGCAGAACGTGTGAGAGAGAGAAAAAAACAAAAGAAGAAAAATAAATCTAAATTAAACGTGAATGTATATGTTTATAGGGTTTAGGGTTTAAGGGCAAGATAGGGATTAAAAAAAAAGTAGGGATGTGGCTCATATATTATTTCAAACTAAGGATTTATATAAAAAAATGAATTTGGATTTGTCATTTAGAGGGTGTTTGGCTAAGCTTATTTTAAACAGCTGATAAGCTCTTACATCTGATAAAATGTTTTTAGAGCTGATAAGCTGGTACATCTTATTTTTATGATTAATTTTTAGAGTGTTAAGATAATGATCTTATTTCCTATTTTTACTCATTATAAGATCTTAAGTAAAAAGGTGGAGTAGGGGTACTTATTTAAAAATATCTTATTTGGTCTCCAACAGCTTATTTTAAAATAAAAAAAAATATATTTTTCTAAAAATTTACCAAACACTTTAGAAGAGCTTATAAGCTCTAATACATCTTATAAGCTCCTTTTAACATCTTATAAGCTTAGCCAAACATCCTCTTAGTTCAAATTAGGGTTTCTTTGAGGGGCTCATGGCATATTACTCCTTAAAAAAAACTAAACTATTAAGTGTCCGTTTGGCTAAGCTTATTTAAAACATCTTATAAGCTCTTACATCTGAGAAGATGTTTTAGAAGCTGATAAACTGTTAGATCTTATTTTAAAATTTATTTTTTAAGGTGTTTGGATATGTAGTTTATAAGTTAATAGTAGTTCTTGTAAGTTGTTTAGGTATTTGGAAAACAAATGTCTGTTTATCTCTATAATGACAAAAAAATACATGACACCATTATAAATATTAAAGTTCTTAACAAATAAAAATAGTAATATAAAATTAATATATTAATACAAAATAAAAGTTGTAAAAGAAATGTAATTTTTTTTATAGATAAAAAAAAGAAGTATAATTTATTATTGAGATGATGAGAATATTCGGGTGTTTTATAGACATATAAAATGTAAATAGAGAACAATTTTTTTTACAATTATTATAATAATTATATTTTAACTAATAATTAATCTTGATTACAAGAATACGTTGTTTTGATAAAATATAAATGTTATTAGTGTTCGTGTAATATAATCGAGTATTTGATGGTAATTTCGTATTTTGAGTGTTTTAGCAAATAATAAATTAAGATCTTAAAGAAAAAATATGGGGTGGAGGTACTTTCCTAAAAACATCTTATAAGCTCCCTAACAACTTATTTTTGGAAAAAATAAGATATTTTCTAATTTTTTTACCAAACTTTAAGCATCTTATAAGATGTTTTTAGGGGCTTATAAGTTAGCCAAACAGGCTCTAAGTTTATAATCAATGTTAACATGATGGCCTTTTATGCCGCCTAGTGAATAAATAAATTGACCAATTCCGATGAGAATTGATAAATCAACATGAGAAAATAATATGCAGTATAATTGGCCGGCTTGAACATCATTTTTTGTCTAAATTAAAACAATTTTAATCCTGTCCATTTTCATTTCTTTGGAGTATAACAGCAGTTTCATTTAAAACATTCATCTTTTTTCAAATTTCAGTCTTAAATTTGATGTTGAGCATAACAAGAGGAAAGTTAGAGGCAGAGAAGATGAATTTTAAGTCGTTTTCGTATGGAAGAACTGTAAAGGTCACATATAATTTCAGCCAAGCTTGCATGGTCGGTAAAGGTGCGTTTGACAACATTTATCGAGGTACTTCTGTAAGAAGGGCAAAAGAGTAAATTTACCTGTTACGACTATCCGTTTAGTATGTTCAAAACCAAGATCCTTGAAATTACAGAGGTGAAGTTGCTATCAAAAGTGAAGCATGAAAATCTTGTGGGACTCGTTGGGTTCTGCGAAGGAAATGGTAAAAAAATAGGAATTCGTTAAAGATTAATTACATCATCAACTTATTAATTGAAAAGAATTTCTTTAATTTATTCACTAAAAATTATGTCTTGAATACTTTCTGCAGTAACAATACTGGTCTATGAGTATGTGATTAATGGATCAGTACCAGACTACATTATCGGTAAAATCGATCGACTTTTATTAAAACATTTCCAACAAAAACCAAAAAAAAATACTAATAATAAAAACAAAATACGGTATGGATTTGAAGCAAAAGTATCGGATTTCGGGCTCGTTAGATCAGGTCCAGACGGGGATAAATCACATGTAACTAGTCAGGTAAAAGGGACACATGGCTATATGGACCCTTAAAAACTCACATTTTAGGGGATTGTGTGCTAAAAAATGCATTGTAAGGGTTTTTTTTGCTGATGTTTATAATATGAGGAGCTTTTTAGCAATTTGATACAACACAGAGGTACTAAATGCAATAACCTTGAAATTCAAACATTGCACTGGATATATGATAGTTTTGTGAACTAGTTGTAACTACACGTGTAAATGAGTTAAGTTTCTGAGTTTTGTTTATGATCAATCTATTTGAAGCACATTTTTTTTTTACCTTTTATAATTAAGTTCATTGAGCTCAAATTTGAAGGAAACTATTTGAGCTTGATAACTCCAAATGAATCGGTTCAACTCGAATTCGACTCATTTACACACACACACATATATATATATACTAGGTTAGAGCACCGCGCAATGCGCGGTGCCGGTGACCTGTTTACATATTTTTGTAAAATGTGTTTTTTTACGCAAGCGTGAGTTTGAAGGGGATAACGAGATGCTACATCGAAGTTTCTCCCATTTCCTGATCAATATTAGAAGACTGAATATAAGGATCATATTAAAACAAAGCATTGTATATTGTGAGACGGGCTATGAAATAAGAGATACGATTGATATGTAAAAAGGTAAAAGACCAAAAATTATATTTATTAATGATATAGAGCTGATGTTATACAAGTTAATATTCTATGATATGTAAAGGATAGAATGTCCGTACATGATCATTGGAGGACTCATTGTTGCAATGGATGATACTGGTTTATCCCAAGTTTATTATAAATAATTTAATAAATTAAAGTTTTCCTAAATCGTAAATCGTAAAATTTGATCGATTTGTTGATATTTAAGATTTATTTGAACATTTGAATCGGCATAGGTATGAATAAATTGAATCGTAAATCATAAGATTTTTAGCTCGTTGTTGCGGATTTTCGTAAATGAGTCGCACGCGATTACAACCGAGGAGGAGTCGAAGCATGTTGCGTTGGTGGCGGATATTTCGGATATTGCAAGAGAGATCTACTTTGGGGTTAAATTTGCAATTTCGGTGGAGCTGGTGTGAACATGGAGTAAGTATAGGGGCGATTTTGCAATTTTCAGAACTGTTTCAGTCAAGGAGGTGGATTTCGAGAAATTAAAAATTAACCCTCACTTGGGGGGAATTACCGGTTTAGGGTCAAAAATTAAAATGTTATATACTACATGGGCCAAAACTGTAAATATCCGAAGTTTATTATAACTAATATAGTAATTTAAAGTTTTCTTAAATCGTAAATCGTAAAATTTGATAGATTTGTGGTATTGAAGATTTATTTTAACATTTGAATCGACCTAGGTATGAATGAAATTAATCGTACAATTTGAATCTTAAATCATAAGATTTTAGGCTCGGTATTGCATTTTTTTGTAAATGAGTCACACATGGTTATAGCCAAGTACAAGGAGTCGAAGCATGCCGCGTTGGTGGCAGATATTTCGGATATTGCAAGAGAGATCCACTTTGGGGTCAAATTTGCAATTTGGGCAGAGCGGCCGGGAAGATGGAGTAAGTATAGGGGTGATTCTGCAGTTTTCAAAACTTTTTCGTGCATATAGGTGGATTTCTAGAAATTACAAATTGACCCCGGCATGGGGCGCATTTCTGGTTTAAGAACAAAAATACAAAATGGCATATAATATAGGGACCAAAACTATAATTATCGCAAGTTTATGATAAATAATATAATAAATAAAATGTTTCTTAAATCGTAAATCGTACAAATTGATCGATTTGCTGGTATTTAAGATTTATTTTAACATTTGAATCACCTTATGTAAGAATGAATTGAATCGTGAATCATAAGATTTTAAGCTCGGGATTGCGAAATTTCCTGAAGGAGTCACACGCGATTACAGCCGAGGAGGAGTCGAAGCATGTTGCGTTGGTGGCGGATATTTTGGGTATTGCAAGAGAGATCCACTTTGGGGTCAAGTTTGCTATTTGTGTGGAGCGGATGGGAAGATGGAGTAAGTATAGGGGTGATTCTGCAATTTTTAGAAATATTTCAGCCAAGGAGGTGGATTTTCGTAAATTATAAATTGACCCCCATTTGTGGGGAATTGCCGGTTTAAGAACCGAAATTAAAAATTGTATATAGTATAGGGATCAAAACTATAATTATCCCAACTTTATTAAAAATAATATAATAAATTACAGTTTTCTTAAATCGTAGATCGTAAAATTTGATTGATTTGTTGATATTTAAGATTGATTTTAACTTTTTTATCGACTTAGGTATAAATGAATTGAATCGTAAGATTTGTATCGTAAATCATAAGATTTTAAGCTTGGTATTGCGAATTTTCGCAAACGGGTCACACGTGATTACAACTGAGGAGGATTCGAAGCATGCTGCGTTGCTGACGGATATTTCGAATAATTCCAGAGAGATCCACATTGGACAAAATTTGCAATTTGAGTGGAGCAGAAGATGGAGTAAGTATAGGGGTGATTCTGTAATTTTCAGAACTGTTTCAGCAAGAGAGGTGGATTTCCATAAATTACTGATTGACCCCCACTTGGGGGGCATTTCCTCTTTAAGGACCATAATTAAAATTGGTGTATAATATAGGGACCCAATCAGTAATCATCCCAAGTTTATTATAAATATTATAATAAATTAAAGTTTTCTTAAATCATAAATCGTAAAATTTGATCGATTTGTGCTATTGAAGATTTATTTTAGCATTTGAATCGACTTAGGTATGAATGAAATGAATCGTACGATTTGAAGCTTAAATTAGTATAGGGAATTTTCGTAAATGAGTCACACTTGATTACAGCCGAGGAGGAGTCGAAGCATGTTGCTTTTGTGGCGGATATTGCAAGAGAGATCCACTTTGGGATTAAATTTGCAATTTGGGTGGAGCTGGTGGGAATATGGAGTAAGTATAGGGGTGATTCTGCAAATTTCAGAACTATTTCAGTCAGGGAGGTGGGTTTCGAGAAATTACAAATTGACCCCTACTTGGGGGCATTACCGGTTTAGAGACAAATATTACAAATGGTATATAATAAAGGGCCAAAACTATAAATATCCAAAGTTTATTATAAATAATATAATAAATTAAAGTTTTCTTAAATCGTAAATCGTAAAATTTGATAGATTTGTTGGTATTGAAGATTTATTTCTACATTTGAATCGGCCTAGGTATGAATGAAATAAATCGTACGATTTGAATCTTAAATCATAAGATTTTAGGCTCGGTATTGCAATTTTTCGTAAACGAGTCACACATTGTTACAACCGAGGAGGAGTTGAAGTCGGCTGCGTGATGTGGAGGATATTTCGGATATTACAAGAGGGGTCCACTTTGGGGTCAAATTTGCAATTTGGGTTGAGCGGCTATGAAGATGGAGTAAGTATAAGGGTGATTCTGCAATTTTCAGAACTGTTTCAGCAAGAGAAGTGGATTTCCATAAATTACGAATTGAACCCCACTTGGGGGGCATTTCCGGTTTAAGGACCAGAATTAAAAATGGTGTATAATATAGGGACCCAAAGAGTAATCATCCCAAGTTTATTATAAATATTATAATAAATTAAAGTTTGCTTAAATTGTAAAATTTGATCGATTTGTGCTATTGAAGATTTATTTTATCATTTGAATCGACTTAGGTATGAATGAAATGAATCGTACGATTTAAAGCTTAAATTATAAGAGTATAGGCTCGGCATTGCGAATTTTCGTAAATGCGTCACACGTGATTACAGTCGAGGAGGAGTTTAAGCATGTTGCTTTCGTGGCGGATATTTGCGATATTGCAAGAAAGACCCACTTTGGGGTTAAATTTGCAATTTTGGTGAAGCTGGTGGGAAGATGGAATAAGTATAGAGGAAATTTTGCAAATTTCAGAACTGTTTCAGTCGGGGAGGTGGGTTTCAAGAAATTACAAATTGACCCCCACTTGGGGGGATTTACCGGTTTAGGGACAAAAATTACAAATGGTATATAATACAGGGGCCGAAACTGTAAATGTCCGAAGTTTATTATAAATAATATAATAAATTAAAGTTTTCTTAAATCGTAAATCGTAAAATTTGATAGATTTGTTGGTATTGAAGATTTATTTCAATATTTGACTTGACCTAGGTATGAATGAAATAAATCGTACGATTTGAATCTTAAATCATAAGATTTTAGGCCCGGTATTGCGATTTTTTGTAAATGAGTCAGACATTGTTACAGCCGAGGAGGAGTCGAAGCCGTTGCGTTGGTGGCGGATATTTCTGATATTGCAAGAGCGATCCACTTTGGGGTCAAATTTGTAATGTGGGTAGAGCGGCAGGGAAGATGGAGTAAGTATATGGGTGGATCTGCAATTATCATAACTTTTTCAGGTAGAGTGGTGGATTTCTAGAAATTACAAAATTGACCCCACATGGGGTGCATTTCTGGTTTAAGAACCAAAATAAAAAATGGTATATAATACAGGGACCAAAATTGTAAATATCCCAAGTTTATGATAAATAATATAGTAAATAAAATGTTTCTTAAATCGTAAATTGTTAAAATTGATTGATTTTCTGGTATTTAAGATTTATTTTAACATTTGAATCACCTTATGTATAAATGAATTGAATAGTGAATCATAAGATTTTAAGCTCGGTATTGCGAAATTTCCTAAGGGAGTCACACACGATGACAGTGAGTATGAGTCGAGGCACGCTGCGTTGGTGGCGGATATTTCGGGTATTGCAAGAGAGATCCACTTTGGGGTCAATTTTGTTGTTTGTGTGGAGTGGATGGGAAGATGGAGTAAGTATAGGGGTGATTCTGTAATTTTCAGAAATGTTACAGCCAAGGAGGTGGATTTTCATAAATTACTAATTGACCCCCACTTGTGGGAAATTGTCGGTTTGAGGACCAACATTAAAAATTGTATATAATATAGGGACCTAAACTATAATTATCCCAACTTTATCATAAATAATATACTAATTTAATTTTTCTTAAATCGTAAATTGTAAAATTTGATCGATTGTTGATATTTAAGATTGATTTTAACTTTTGTATCGACTTAGGTATAAATGAATTGAATCGTAAGATTTGTATCGTTAATCATAAGATTTAAAGCTTGGTAGTGCGAATTTTCGCAAACGAGTCACAAGCGATTACAACTGAGGAGGATTCGAAGCATGCTGCGTTGCTGGCAGATCGGATATTGAAAGAAAGATCCACCTTGGTGTCAAATTTGCAATTTGCGTGGAGCGGCTATGAAGATGAAGTAAGTATAGGGGTGATTCTGCAATTGTCAAAAATGTTTTAGCAAAGGAGGTGGATTTCCATAAATTACTAATTGACCTCTACTTGGGGGCATTTCCGGTTTAAGAACCAAAATTAAAAATGGTGTATAATATAGGGATCCAAACAGTAATCATCCCAAATTTATTATAAATATTATAATAGATTAAAGTTTTCTTAAATCGTAAATCATAAAATGTGATCGATTTGTTGATATTTAAGATTTCTTTTAGCATTTAAATCGACTTACGTATGAATAAATTGAATCGTAAGATTTGACTCGTAAATCATAAGATTTGAGGGTCGATATTACGAATTTTGTAAGAAAACTTTAATTCATTATATTATTTATAATAAATTTGGGATAATTAGAGTTTTGGCCCCTATATTATATATTTTATTTTAATTTTGGTCCTTAAACAGGTAATGGCTCCCCAAGTGGGGGTCAATTTGTAATTTCTGGAAATCACTTTGTTATGCAAAAGAAAATATAAAATAGTCTACTAAATCTTGCAAAAGAGAATATTAAGTTATTGCAAAAATCCCATCACATGATGATGACTTTGGAAACAACAATTTGGTATTTTAGCCCAAGCACGATAATAGCACCATGCTCATCTATTGAAATCTCAAATTCTGGATAAGTTGTGCAGTTCTTAGACCTGCAAGTATAAATTTATTCATGTAACAGACTTTTTATGTAAGAAAAATTAGAACATTAACTATAACGCCCAAAATCTAAGCATATATTAATCATGCGAACGCAAATGGACGAAGACAACAACATTCAAAGACCAAATAATACGTCTACAAAAAACTAAATCTGAACTGGGGTTCGTTTATTTTAATTAAATCCGTAAAAAAAGAATACGATATATTGATAAAAATGTGATCTTTACCTCAGCTTACGAATAATAGTTCCAAGTGTAAGCAAACTACGGTTAATATGACAGCCTTCTTTTAACCTTGTGCCAGCTGATAACGATTGAGATGCTCGTTCACTTCCAGCCAAATCGACAAAATTCTGTCGATAAAATTAATTTCCGATTAAAAAACATTAAATAATGTTATACAATTATTTTTTTGTTATTAGATAAATTCCATACCACAGCAGCTGTAAGAGTGCTCGCATTGTCCGTTCCTAAAAAGTCACGAGAACAGCTTTCAATAGTCTGCGACAAACCACATTGTTCATTAACAAAAGTTATTGAATAAATAAACAATAAATTAAATAAAATCACAATATACCAATCTAATAATATGGTGGGATCTCGAGCTCATTTCATTAAGCGACGTTTCTCCAATTTGTCTTTGAGCTGCAAGGATTAACAATATTCATAAATGATTATAAAGAAAAATAAGATATTTTTCCCCTTTAAAACGGTCATATGTAGTATAAGATGGTACATATTTTTTTAATTGTGTACCGTACCGTAGTATCATCAGAGAAAAAACCAAATGCATGAACAATATAATAAATTTGCTGGCAACAAATTGTAGGTGGCTAGTAGAGGTGGTCGTTGGGCAGAACCAGCAGACCCTCCTCTAATAAACACAGTCTTGAAGCCCCTTTTACGGGGCAATTTGCAAATCTGAAACTGACCCACCAAATTAGAATCAGAACTACAAAAATTCTAAACGAAAACAAAAGAAAAAAGCACAGACATGATAGATATGTAATTAGAATCAGTACGCTTAACAAGGATTTAACATGAGTTTTTCAGTAAATTAATGAAAGAAAATTGAAAGAATCAGTAAAACAAGTAAATTTAGTGTCCAATGCATATCTCTTTTTTTTACTGAACTCCAAAAGTTCTGAATTTTTTCCAACAATATATCAGTATTTTCATATATAAATATAATGTATTTTAAATCTAATTAATGTAAATAAAAATTTAATATTATGTATAAAATATCAAATGACATGATAAAAAAGCAAATTAATTCATGGAGAGAGAGAGAGTAAAATAGGTTTAAAAAAATTATTTTATTGCATTGAACTGAGAAAACAGTGTAAAAAATTGAGATGACAATCAAGAAGCAAGGGTGACACTTGGTCAGCTATCTACAGCACAAGCCAATATATCTCTATAATCGCGCGATATTCTCAACGAGTCGTAAACCTCTCCATTGCTGCTCTTTTTGTACTCGAGCAACAAATTCGAATGGTCAAACGCAGTCAACTTCACAAATCCGTAATCGGAATCTCAGAAAAGACTCCACCTTGGTGTGAAAGTCGAGAAATCCGACAGGCTGGCACCTCCTCCTCCAGCCACCACGTGTATGGTTCCGTTTAAGCTACCCTTGTAATAATGCTTCTCGTTGCTCGTACATATGTTCTACACCAACAAAAGAGATAAACGGTCAATTGTATTAAACGATTTCGATTTGATGAGAAAATTTGAGAAATAGATTCTCCACTTACCTTTTTCACAGTATAATGTCAATCGTATTGGTTTGTAAAAAATACGGAAATCGTAAATTGGAAAGAAAAGAATTGTTCTGAAATTGGAAACTTTCGAATTGAATCGGCGGAATGGTTAAATATAGTGCAAAATACATAATAATATTGATATTAGAAGTGTAATTTCCAGGGGGGCAAACGGAATTTTTCAAAATATTTTTGGAAATTGAAATCTAATGTGTATTCCAACCTCGTTTCAAAACAGAAATCAAAAAAATCGGAAATCGGAACTTTCGGAATGCAGAATGAAAATATTCTTCCAAAATCGGAATTTTTTGGATCGGATTTATCAGAATCAGCAGAAAATGGAATAAGAGATTAAATTAAAACTTATTACCTGGTAAATAGGACAAGTCCGTTCGTAACTGTGAGCGTGCCCGTAAAAAGCAATGTCAACTTTATACTTCTGCCATAGTTTTTGAAGGTCGTCTCTTCCCATTGGTTCAGCAAAGGAGCCCTCGTTTGCGTAAAAATCTGTGACACCCCCTAGTAATCGTATAGCAAACCGAGAGGGTTTGCCATGCACGGAAGCTTTAAAGGTATTATTTAAGTATTTGGGTATGTGGGTAGACTCCAAGGGGTTTAGTGAACCGATTACATATTATTATTATTATTATTATTTTTTTTTTTCTTTGAGACTTAGAATTTAAAGACGGAGTCGGCTTCGGAAGATATTTCGGCGAAGTGAATTAGTGGGAGGGTGGAGTATACGGCTAACTACCCAATAATTTCGTAATATCGACTTTTTAAGTGGTGTCACCTTGATAAAACATAGAAAAAGGTTAAAGTCCATAATTAAAACTACATATTAATAAGTGGGCCATAGTTTAACAAAAGGGACCCATATTCGGAGGACTTAGTCTCCTTTACCACGGATAATAATACACATGAGCTACTATAGAAACAGTAATTGTCCTAAGGACAATATACACAAAAGATAGCACTACAAGCAAAATAAGTAGATCCTCCATACGAACCAAAAACCCGGAGTCGGCCTCTCGAAACTTCGACTAGTCCAATCCGGTGGAGTGAGTAGTACTAGTACCTGCAAACGGAGAATATCTATATGAGCTAACAAAGCTCAGTAAGGTTATCGAAAGATACCGAGAATTTAAAATATAGTCATACTACATATACTATATAATAATATCACAAGTACAACAACATTTAACACAATTTACATGTCTAGGACATATAATTCATTAACTATAGAAACGTTTTTATCGGATCCGATGAGAAATCAACTTCTTTACTTAGAACATGAGAAGATTATTCTGAGCCCGTTTTGGTGGAATCAAACCACCCAACTGTAGTATCTATGGTTGGAATACCGGCCCCCCGTATCCTTTCTCATCTTTTCTAAGTATTTCATTAATCCCCCAATTTATTTTATTTAATTACAAAAAGGCACGACCGAAGTATTTAGAATTTCGGTTGAGTACATAAAGGTATCAATATTCCACAATAACCCATAAGAAATATAAAAGCCACAAAACATCACAAATATCAATCAAGTGACAATTAAACACATATTTCACAAAAGATTAACCATTATCAAATTGTGTACTCACGCATACTCACCCAAGAATATAACACAAACCTAATAAGGATCAACCTATCTTCTATCTTTCCTTAAGCTACTTAATTTCAATTAAATTCTAGGATCAAGGAACCATATTAGTTTTGGAGGTTTCGGGTATTCAGCACAACACCCCTGAACTTTTGAAAATTACAGTTCTGCCCCCAAAGTTCAAGACTCACACATGCAATATACTCTAAAGTTCAAAAATTCATACTTTCATGAAAATCGACCCTTAAATTAACTGAAATTCAGATTAATGCAGAAAACTCAGTTATAAGTGATTTGATGCAGAATTTCCGGAAATTACATAGTTCACCCTAGCTTCTCAAGATCTAGACATGCAAGACCTCTGAAATGCACAAATTCCATTTTCTAGTAAAACCCCTTAAAAACTGAATATTACCCTTTACTAGATGCTGGAAAACAGACCTGGA
This sequence comes from Erythranthe guttata, assembly GCF_056151865.1. Taxonomy (NCBI): domain Eukaryota; kingdom Viridiplantae; phylum Streptophyta; class Magnoliopsida; order Lamiales; family Phrymaceae; genus Erythranthe; species Erythranthe guttata. The sequence goes on along the minus strand of NC_142543.1, from coordinate 9,249,669 downwards.
ATTCTAATTGGAATCAATTTCTCGAAAATTACAGATTTACCCCAAAACTCTTTCAAATTACACATGCAACAACACTATGATTTCTAAATCTACTTTTTCATGAAAAATCCCCAAAAATCCGAAATCTTTATTCAAAATATGCAGAAAACGAAATTAAGATTTTAATTTATGCAACAACTTTGAAAATTCCATTTTCCACCCCAAAACTTTTAGATCCATACATGCAAGGCCACTAGGAGTTCAAAAATTACTTTTTTCTTAAATATTTTCCTAAATCTGGAATTTCAGTTCAATAAATGCTAAAAACCATCTTTGAAAACTTATATGGATCTGACTTCTCACAAATTGCAGATCTGGCCCGAAAGTATGCCGATTTACACATGCAACCCCATAACTTTTCCCAATTTAATTTCTTCACAATTTTCGAAATAACTGAAACTTCTATGAAGGTAATCAACTCAAATCTACCATTTAAGACCTCTGATCATACATGCAATAACATAAATCATATGAACTAACAAAAAGAAACAAGTAAATGCAAGAATTAACACAAAAACAAGAATTAGGGGTGTCTTTTAATTAATTTCGAAATTTATTCTTGATACTTTGATACCTCCATTTGCAGCAGGGATTTCGATTCCTTACCTTAAAAACAGAAAGGAAATAAAAGGCTAGATGAAGAGGGGAAAGGTTCTTGGGAACCTTCAAAGAAAAACCGAAAGTTAGAAGGGGAAAAACGAAGAAGAAAGAAGAGGTGGAAGAACTTGGGATGGCAGCTTCTTACCTTCTTCAAGCTTGCAGATTTAGCCAAGCTACCTTAATGTGGAATGACACGGTGTAGATTTCAAGGTGAGAAGTGTTCTCATTCGTGAAGGGGCACCATGTATTTATAGTGTTCTTGGAGAATTCAAGGGCAAGGGTGAGATAGGGAATTCTCATTGTTGGTTTGAGAAGTATCTTGCTGATTTTGGGGGTGGTTCGAGCTTTGGTGGAGCTGCTATCAATGGTGGTTTCGGTGGTTTGAAAGAGGAAAGAACAATGAAGAAGGAGAGGGGTTTGGGTGCAGCCGAAATGAGGGGGAGAGAGGGACTCTTGACCTTCTAATTAAGCATGCTAGAGATGGAGTGTAGGATTGGGTTAATAGGGGTTAGGCTAGGCTTAGGATAATCATTTATTTATTTTCTAATTATTTAATAATCCACCCCTAATTATATACACATACACGGCACACACATATATATATTCATATATATTATATATTATGGTAATTTCTAATATGCATGCAAAATTTCCGAAACACATAGGCACATTAGGTCACGTAATAAATTTGATATCTAATAATTCGGATATCAATAATTCACGTATAGCCCTATTTTTGGTAAAATTTAGTATTTACGTGACTAGAGGTTTTATTATCGTGTTTTGAACACGTGGGGTGTTACAATCTTCCCCCCTTTAAAAATTTTGTCCCCAAAATTTGTTACCTGTCCCGAATAATTCGGGATAGAGACTTCTCATTTCTGATTCGCGTTCCCATGTAGCTTCTTCGGGTGTGTGGTTGTGCCACTGCACTTTGACTAGGTGAATCTCGCGGTTTCGGAGTGTCTTGGTTTTGGAGTCGAGAATTCGGAGGGGTTTTTCTTCGTAGGAAAGGTTCGGATTTAGCTCAATAGGTTCGGCCTTGAGAACGTGTTCGGGGCTGGGAATGTATTTGCGAAGCATGGAGACGTGGAATACATTATGGATTCGGGATAGGTTAGGCGGAAGTGCTAGACGGTAAGCGCGACTGCCTATTCTTTCGAGTATTTCGAACGGTCCGATATATCGCGGAGATAGTTTGCCTCGGTTTCCGAATCGCAAAATTCCTTTAAAAGGGGCTACTTTTAGGAATACTAAACTTCCGACTTCGAATTCCAAATCTCGCCTCCTATTATTAGCGTAGCTTTGTTGTCGGTTTTGGGCAACTCGCATATTTTCTCGGATGTCTCGAACTAGATTCACCGTTTGTTGAACTAAGTCGGGTCCGAGAAGTTTTCTCTCTCCAACTTCATCCCAGTAAAGGGGAGATCGGCACTTGCGTCCATAAAGTGCTTCGTATGGCGCCATTCCGATTGATGATTGGAAGCTATTATTATACGCAAATTCGATCAACGGTAGCCGAGATTCCCAGTTGCCTCCAAAGTCGAGTATACAGGCTCGAAGTAGGTCCTCTAGGGTTTTGATTGTACGTTCCGACTGGCCATCGGTTTGGGGGTGAAAGGCAGTACTGAACGATAATTTGGTTCCAAGAGTTCCTTGCAAACTTTTCCAGAACTTCGAGGTGAATCGTGGGTCTCGATCCGAAATAATAGCCGTCGGAATCCCATGGAGTCGGACGATTTCTCGCATATAGAGTTCTGCGAGTTTTCTAGGCTAAACGTCTTGCGGATTGGAAGAAAATGGGCCGATTTGGTTAGCCCGTCGATGATTGCCCAAATTGAGTCGAATCCGCGCTGGGTCCTTGGGAATCCTTGAACAAAGTCCATCGTTACCACTTCCCATTTCCATTCGGGAATTTGGTTTGGTTGAAGTAATCCTCCGGGTCGTTGGTGTTCAGTCTTGATTTGTTGGCAGGTGAGGCATTGGGCAACGAATCGAGTTATATCATTTTTCATTCTCGGCCACCAATATAGTTTCCTCAAGTCTTGGTACATTTTGGTTGATCCGGGATGACAGGTATATGTAGTCTGATGCGCCTCGGCTAATATGAGCCGTTTAATTTCGGCATCGTCGGGAATGCAAGTGCGGTTTTGGAATAGGAGAAATCCGTCTTTGGAAATTCGGAAATTAGGGTTTGCTTCGAGATTTGTGCGAATCTTCTGAAGTTGGGGGTTCTGATCTTGAGTTGTCCTTACGCGGTCTCGGAGATCTGATTCCACCACTAGGGCGTTCATTGACTTCCGACTAAGAGCATCTGCCACCACATTCGCCTTCCCGGGGTGGTATAAGAATTCGCAGTCATACTCTTTAACCAGATCGAGCCATCTCCGCTGCCTCATGTTTAATTCCTTCTGTGTGAAGAAATACTTCAGGCTCTTGTGGTCGGTGTACACGGTGCACTTATCGCCGTATAGGTAGTGACGCCAGATTTTTAAGTGCAAAGACTACTGCTGCGAGCTCCAGGTCGTGAGTTGGGTAATTCTTCTCGTATTCCTTGAGCTGGCGAGACGCGTAAGCTATCACTCTTCCGTTCTGCATAAGTACAGCACCTAGTCCGAGTTTGGATGCGTCGCTATAAATCACAAATCCTCCGGATCCTGCTGGTAGTGACGGAATTGGAGCGGTGGTCAAACGCTTCTTTAGTTCTTGGAAACTAGCCTCGCGGTCTGGGGTCCATCGGTAAGTGACTCCTTTCTTTGTGAGTTGAGTGAGGGGTGATGCGATTTTTGAAAAATCTTGAACGAATTTGCGGTAGTATCCGGCTAAGCCAAGGAACTTCGTATCTCCCTTACATTCTTTGGAGTTGGCCATGTTGAGATTGCTTCTATTTTGCAGGGGTCGACGGAAAGTCCTTCGGCAGAGATGATGTGGCCAAGAAAAGTGACTCGGGATAGCCAAAATTCACATTTACTGAACTTGGCGTAGAGTTGATGATCCCGGAGTGTTTGAAGTACTATTCGTAATTGGGAGGCATGTTCTTCTTGGGTTCTGGAGTATATAAGAATATCATCGATAAAGACGATGACAAACTTGTCGAGGTACTGATGAAAAACTCGGTTCATAAGATCCATAAAAGCTGCTGGGGCGTTGGTTAATCCAAAAGGCATTACTACGAATTCGTAGTGGCCGTACCGAGTTCGGAATGTTGTCTTAGGAATATCAGCTTCTTTGACTTTCAGTTGGTGGTAACCTGACCGAAGGTCGATTTTGGAGAAGACGGATGACCCTTGGAGTTGGTCAAAGAGATCGTCGATGCGGGGTAGCGGATATTTATTCTTTATGGTCACCTTATTCAGCTCTCGATAGTCGATGCAAAGGCGGAAAGATCCGTCTTTCTTCTTAACGAATAGTACCGGGGCTCCCCATGGAGAGTGACTGGGGCGGATGTAACCCTTATCGAGTAATTCTTGAACTTGATTCTTCAATTCTTTGAGTTCCACAGGAGCCATGCGGTACGGAGCCTTCGAGATTGGTTCTGTTCCCGGAATAAGATGAATTTCGAATTCGATTTCGCGATCGGGCGGTAGCCCGGGTAGGTCATCGGGGAAGACGTCGGAGAATTCTTGGACAACGGAAAGTTCGGACATCACCGGTGGAGGTTTTGAGCTAGTCTCCAGAAGGTCGACTAGGTAGCCGATATGTCCCTTGTTGATGAGTTTGGTGGCTTTGATTGCGGATATTATGGGAATTAGAGTCTCGGCGTCGCTTTGAAATTCTAAGAGGGTGTGATTTGGGAGAGAAAAGCTTACGGTTTTTAAGGCGCAGTTGATTTGGGCTTTGAATTTGGTCAACCAATCCATTCCCATTATGAGGTCAAAATTTTCGATTGCTAAGATGATGAGATCGAACCCCATGGGTTGGGATTGAATTTGAATAGGGCAATCCTCCACTATTTTGTCGGTGATCATTTCTTCGCCCGAGGGCATAGAGATGCGATATTCGTGGCTTACTCGAGTTGGTACTAATCCCAGACGTACGCACACATTGGTGGAAATAAAGGAGTGTGTAGAACCAGAATCAATCAAAGCATACACGGGTTCTCCAAGAATAAGGACGGTACCTGCGATCATCGTCGGATCTTGACGAACTTGCTCTCGGGTCATGGCAAACGCGCGGCCGGGGACTCGAGTTTGAGCGCTGGGGCAGTCTCTCGCCTTATGGCCTGGCTTTTTGCATCGAAAACACAATTCGGTGTCCTTTACGCAGATTCCAAAGTGAGCCTTTCCGCAGTTCGAGCAAGTTGGCTTGGTCGTCGGTGTTACCGGTCTAGGGTTTGGACTCTGGACCTTCTTTCCTTTGAATTTATGATTCCCAAAGTTGGCCTTCTTCCATGGTCGTAGTGTGGGTGGTTGGGATCGCTTCCCTTGCTGAATTTCATTTTCGTCTTGAGCAGCCGTTAGTGCCTTGTCCACCATTTGGCGAAAGGTAGTGGCGTCGGACATGCGGATGTCCCTTCGAATTTCGGGTTGTAAACCCCTTGTGAAGTGATTTTTCTTTTCCTCAACGTCCTTGGCGATGAATGGGGCGTACAGGCATCCTCGCTCGAATAACCGAACGTATTCGGTCATGGTAAGATCCCCTTGGCGGAGCTCCAAGAATTCCTTGAGTTTGTTGGCCCGGACGTCCTTGGAAAAGTATTTCTCGAAGAACTGGACCTTGAATGCTTCCCATGACAAGTTCTCGAGTTCAACACCTTCCTTAGCTCCTTCCCACCAGTTCCGGGCTTCGTTGCGAAGAAGAAAGAGGGCACAGTGCACCCGTTCACGGTCATCCATTTGCATGTAATCAAAGATCACCTCCAAGGATTTGATCCACTCCTCGGCTACGACCGGGTCGGGATCACCGTGGAACTCAGAGGGCTTCATACGGAGGAAACGTTTGTATAGGCTTTGGGGGTTTGGCTGAGGCGTAGGTGGGGTGCGTTGGCTTTGAAGGAGTTGTTGGATCTGGTCATGATGATTTTGCGCTTGTTCGCGGATAAGGTTTGAGAGACCGAGAATAATGTTAGCGGTGTCCGGGAGATTATTGGCGGTGGCGGTGTTCCGAGATGGTCTTCCTGTCATGTCTTAGTGTGTGTGTTGCAAAAATAATTTTTAGAACAACAGAAAATAATATAAAACACAAGTAAGCATATAATTACCGGACAGACTGAGTCTTCTTGCTTCGAGGTTTCCGAATTCCGGTTCGATGCTCGTATAAAGTTTCTACAATTTTTGCTCTGATACCATGTCTGTGACACCCCCTAGTAATCGTATAGCAAACCGAGAGGGTTTGCCATGCACGGAAGCTTTAAAGGTATTATTTAAGTATTTGGGTATGTGGGTAGACTCCAAGGGGTTTAGTGAACCGATTACATATTATTATTATTATTATTATTATTATAATTTTTTTTTTTTTCTTTGAGACATAGAATTTAAAGACGGAGTCGGCTTCGGAAGATATTTCGGCGAAGTGAATTAGTGGGAGGGTGGAGTATACGGCTAACTACCCAATAATTTCGTAATATCGACTTTTTAAGTGGTGTCACCTTGATAAAACATAGAAAAAGGTTAAAGTCCATAATTAAAACTACATATTAATAAGTGGGCCATAGTTTAACAAAAGGGACCCATATTCGGAGGACTTAGTCTCCTTTACCACGGATAATAATACACATGAGCTACTATAGAAACAGTAATTGTCCTAAGGACAATATACACAAAAGATAGCACTACAAGCAAAATAAGTAGATCCTCCATACGAACCAAAAACCCGGAGTCGGCCTCTCGAAACTTCGACTAGTCCAATCCGGTGGAGTGAGTAGTACTAGTACCTGCAAACGGAGAATATCTATATGAGCTAACAAAGCTCAGTAAGGTTATCGAAAGATACCGAGAATTTAAAATATAGTCATACTACATATACTATATAATAATATCACAAGTACAACAACATTTAACACAATTTACATGTCTAGGACATATAATTCATTAACTATAGAAACGTTTTTATCGGATCCGATGAGAAATCAACTTCTTTACTTAGAACATGAGAAGATTATTCTGAGCCCGTTTTGGTGGAATCAAACCACCCAACTGTAGTATCTATGGTTGGAATACCGGCCCCCCGTATCCTTTCTCATCTTTTCTAAGTATTTCATTAATCCCCCAATTTATTTTATTTAATTACAAAAAGGCACGGCCGAAGTATTTAGAATTTCGGTTGAGTACATAAAGGTATCAATATTCCACAATAACCCATAAGAAATATAAAAGCCACAAAACATCACAAATATCAATCAAGTGACAATTAAACACATATTTCACAAAAGATTAACCATTATCAAATTGTGTACTCACACATACTCACCCAAGAATATAACACAAACCTAATAAGGATCAACCTATCTTCTATCTTTCCTTAAGCTACTTAATTTCAATTAAATTCTAGGATCAAGGAACCATATTAGTTTTGGAGGTTTCGGGTATTCAGCACAACACCCCTGAACTTTTGAAAATTACAGTTCTGCCCCCAAAGTTCAAGACTCACACATGCAATATACTCTAAAGTTCAAAAATTCATACTTTCATGAAAATCGACCCTTAAATTAACTGAAATTCAGATTAATGCAGAAAACTCAGTTATAAGTGATTTGATGCAGAATTTCCGGAAATTACATAGTTCACCCTAGCTTCTCAAGATCTAGACATGCAAGACCTCTGAAATGCACAAATTCCATTTTCTAGTAAAACCCCTTTAAAACTGAATATTACCCTTTACTAGATGCTGGAAAACAGACCTGGAATTCTAATTGGAATCAATTTCTCGAAAATTACAGATTTACCCCAAAACTCTTTCAAATTACACATGCAACAACACTATGATTTCTAAATCCACTTTTTCATGAAAAATCCCCAAAAATCCGAAATCTTTATTCAAAATATGCAGAAAACGAAATTAAGATTTTAATTTATGCAACAACTTTGAAAATTCCATTTTCCACCCCAAAACTTTTAGATCCATACCTGCAAGGCCACTAGGAGTTCAAAAATTACTTTTTTCTTAAATATTTTCCTAAATTTTGGAATTTCAGTTCAATAAATGCTAAAAACCATCTTTGAAAACTTATATGGATCTGACTTCTCACAAATTGCAGATCTGGCCCGAAAGTATGCCGATTTACACATGCAACCCCATAACTTTTCCCAATTTAATTTCTTCACAATTTTCGAAATAACTGAAACTTCTATGAAGGTAATCAACTCAAATCTACCATTTAAGACCTCTGATCATACATGCAATAACATAAATCATATGAACTAACAAAAAGAAACAAGTAAATGCAAGAATTAACACAAAAACAAGAATTAGGGGTGTCTTTTAATTAATTTCGAAATTTATTCTTGATACTTTGATACCTCCATTTGCAGCAGGGATTTCGATTCCTTACCTTAAAAACAGAAAGGAAATAAAAGGCTAGATGAAGAGGGGAAAGGTTCTTGGGAACCTTCAAAGAAAAACCGAAAGTTAGAAGGGGAAAAACGAAGAAGAAAGAAGAGGTGGAAGAACTTGGGATGGCAGCTTCTTACCTTCTTCAAGCTTGCAGATTTAGCCAAGCTACCTTAATGTGGAATGACACGGTGTAGATTTCAAGGTGAGAAGTGTTCTCATTCGTGAAGGGGCACCATGTATTTATAGTGTTCTTGGAGAATTCAAGGGCAAGGGTGAGATAGGGAATTCTCATTGTTGGTTTGAGAAGTATCTTGCTGATTTTGGGGGTGGTTCGAGCTTTGGTGGAGCTGCTATCAATGGTGGTTTCGGTGGTTTGAAAGAGGAAAGAACAATGAAGAAGGAGAGGGGTTTGGGTGCAGCCGAAATGAGGGGGAGAGAGGGACTCTTGACCTTCTAATTAAGCATGCTAGAGATGGAGTGTAGGATTGGGTTAATAGGGGTTAGGCTAGGCTTAGGATAATCATTTATTTATTTTCTAATTATTTAATAATCCACCCCTAATTATATACACATACACGGCACACACATATATATATTCATATATATTATATATTATGGTAATTTCTAATATGCATGCAAAATTTCCGAAACACATAGGCACATTAGGTCACGTAATAAATTTGATATCTAATAATTCGGATATCAATAATTCACGTATAGCCCTATTTTTGGTAAAATTTAGTATTTACGTGACTAGAGGTTTTATTATCGTGTTTTGAACACGTGGGGTGTTACAATCTTCCCCCCTTTAAAAATTTTGTCCCCAAAATTTGTTACCTGTCCCGAATAATTCGGGATAGAGACTTCTCATTTCTGATTCGCGTTCCCATGTAGCTTCTTCGGGTGTGTGGTTGTGCCACTGCACTTTGACTAGGTGAATCTCGCGGTTTCGGAGTGTCTTGGTTTTGGAGTCGAGAATTCGGAGGGGTTTTTCTTCGTAGGAAAGGTTCGGATTTAGCTCAATAGGTTCGGCCTTGAGAACGTGTTCGGGGCTGGGAATGTATTTGCGAAGCATGGAGACGTGGAATACATTATGGATTCGGGATAGGTTAGGCGGAAGTGCTAGACGGTAAGCGCGACTGCCTATTCTTTCGAGTATTTCGAACGGTCCGATATATCGCGGAGATAGTTTGCCTCGGTTTCCGAATCGCAAAATTCCTTTAAAAGGGGCTACTTTTAGGAATACTAAACTTCCGACTTCGAATTCCAAATCTCGCCTCCTATTATTAGCGTAGCTTTGTTGTCGGTTTTGGGCAACTCGCATATTTTCTCGGATGTCTCGAACTAGATTCACCGTTTGTTGAACTAAGTCGGGTCCGAGAAGTTTTCTCTCTCCAACTTCATCCCAGTAAAGGGGAGATCGGCACTTGCGTCCATAAAGTGCTTCGTATGGCGCCATTCCGATTGATGATTGGAAGCTATTATTATACGCAAATTCGATCAACGGTAGCCGAGATTCCCAGTTGCCTCCAAAGTCGAGTATACAGGCTCGAAGTAGGTCCTCTAGGGTTTTGATCGTACGTTCCGACTGGCCATCGGTTTGGGGGTGAAAGGCAGTACTGAACGATAATTTGGTTCCAAGAGTTCCTTGCAAACTTTTCCAGAACTTCGAGGTGAATCGTGGGTCTCGATCCGAAATAATAGCCGTCGGAATCCCATGGAGTCGGACGATTTCTCGCATATAGAGTTCTGCGAGTTTTCTAGGCTAAACGTCTTGCGGATTGGAAGAAAATGGGCCGATTTGGTTAGCCCGTCGATGATTTCCCAAATTGAGTCGAATCCGCGCTGGGTCCTTGGGAATCCTTGAACAAAGTCCATCGTTACCACTTCCCATTTCCATTCGGGAATTTGGTTTGGTTGAAGTAATCCTCCGGGTCGTTGGTGTTCAGTCTTGATTTGTTGGCAGGTGAGGCATTGGGCAACGAATCGAGCTATATCATTTTTCATTCTCGGCCACCAATATAGTTTCCTCAAGTCTTGGTACATTTTGGTTGATCCGGGATGACAGGTATATGTAGTCTGATGCGCCTCGGCTAATATGAGCCGTTTAATTTCGGCATCGTCGGGAATGCAAGTGCGGTTTTGGAATAGGAGAAATCCGTCTTTGGAAATTCGGAAATTAGGGTTTGCTTCGAGATTTGTGCGAATCTTCTGAAGTTGGGGGTTCTGATCTTGAGTTGTCCTTACGCGGTCTCGGAGATCTGATTCCACCACTAGGGCGTTCATTGACTTCCGACTAAGAGCATCTGCCACCACATTCGCCTTCCCGGGGTGGTATAAGAATTCGCAGTCATACTCTTTAACCAGATCGAGCCATCTCCGCTGCCTCATGTTTAATTCCTTCTGTGTGAAGAAATACTTCAGGCTCTTGTGGTCGGTGTACACGGTGCACTTATCGCCGTATAGGTAGTGACGCCAGATTTTTAAGTGCAAAGACTACTGCTGCGAGCTCCAGGTCGTGAGTTGGGTAATTCTTCTCGTATTCCTTGAGCTGGCGAGACGCGTAAGCTATCACTCTTCCGTTCTGCATAAGTACAGCACCTAGTCCGAGTTTGGATGCGTCGCTATAAATCACAAATCCTCCGGATCCTGCTGGTAGTGACGGAATTGGAGCGGTGGTCAAACGCTTCTTTAGTTCTTGGAAACTAGCCTCGCGGTCTGGGGTCCATCGGTAAGTGACTCCTTTCTTTGTGAGTTGAGTGAGGGGTGATGCGATTTTTGAAAAATCTTGAACGAATTTGCGGTAGTATCCGGCTAAGCCAAGGAACTTCGTATCTCCCTTACATTCTTTGGAGTTGGCCATGTTGAGATTGCTTCTATTTTGCAGGGGTCGACGGAAAGTCCTTCGGCAGAGATGATGTGGCCAAGAAAAGTGACTCGGGATAGCCAAAATTCACATTTACTGAACTTGGCGTAGAGTTGATGATCCCGGAGTGTTTGAAGTACTATTCGTAATTGGGAGGCATGTTCTTCTTGGGTTCTGGAGTATATAAGAATATCATCGATAAAGACGATGACAAACTTGTCGAGGTACTGATGAAAAACTCGGTTCATAAGATCCATAAAAGCTGCTGGGGCGTTGGTTAATCCAAAAGGCATTACTACGAATTCGTAGTGGCCGTACCGAGTTCGGAATGTTGTCTTAGGAATATCAGCTTCTTTGACATTCAGTTGGTGGTAACCTGACCGAAGGTCGATTTTGGAGAAGACGGATGACCCTTGGAGTTGGTCAAAGAGATCGTCGATGCGGGGTAGCGGATATTTATTCTTTATGGTCACCTTATTGAGCTCTCGATAGTCGATGCAAAGGCGGAAAGATCCGTCTTTCTTCTTAACGAATAGTACCGGGGCTCCCCATGGAGAGTGACTGGGGCGGATGTAACCCTTATCGAGTAATTCTTGAACTTGATTCTTCAATTCTTTGAGTTCCACAGGAGCCATGCGGTACGGAGCCTTCGAGATTGGTTCTGTTCCCGGAATAAGATGAATTTCGAATTCGATTTCGCGATCGGGCGGTAGCCCGGGTAGGTCATCGGGGAAGACGTCGGAGAATTCTTGGACAACGGAAAGTTCGGACATCACCGGTGGAGGTTTTGAGCTAGTCTCCAGAAGGTCGACTAGGTAGCCGATATGTCCCTTGTTGATGAGTTTGGTGGCTTTGATTGCGGATATTATGGGAATTAGAGTCTCGGCGTCGCTTTGAAATTCTAAGAGGGTGTGATTTGGGAGAGAAAAGCTTACGGTTTTTAAGGCGCAGTTGATTTGGGCTTTGAATTTGGTCAACCAATCCATTCCCATTATGAGGTCAAAATTTTCGATTGCTAAGATGATGAGATCGAACCCCATGGGTTGGGATTGAATTTGAATAGGGCAATCCTCCACTATTTTGTCGGTGATCATTTCTTCGCCCGAGGGCATAGAGATGCGATATTCGTGGCTTACTCGAGTTGGTACTAATCCCAGACGTACGCACACATTGGTGGAAATAAAGGAGTGTGTAGAACCAGAATCAATCAAAGCATACACGGGTTCTCCAAGAATAAGGACGGTACCTGCGATCATCGTCGGATCTTGACGAACTTGCTCTCGGGTCATGGCAAACGCGCGGCCGGGGACTCGAGTTTGAGCGCTGGGGCAGTCTCTCGCCTTATGGCCTGGCTTTTTGCATCGAAAACACAATTCGGTGTCCTTTACGCAGATTCCAAAGTGAGCCTTTCCGCAGTTCGAGCAAGTTGGCTTGGTCGTCGGTGTTACCGGTCTAGGGTTTGGACTCTGGACCTTCTTTCCTTTGAATTTATGATTCCCAAAGTTGGCCTTCTTCCATGGTCGTAGTGTGGGTGGTTGGGATCGCTTCCCTTGCTGAATTTCATTTTCGTCTTGAGCAGCCGTTAGTGCCTTGTCCACCATTTGGCGAAAGGTAGTGGCGTCGGACATGCGGATGTCCCTTCGAATTTCGGGTTGTAAACCCCTTGTGAAGTGATTTTTCTTTTCCTCAACGTCCTTGGCGATGAATGGGGCGTACAGGCATCCTCGCTCGAATAACCGAACGTATTCGGTCATGGTAAGATCCCCTTGGCGGAGCTCCAAGAATTCCTTGAGTTTGTTGGCCCGGACGTCCTTGGAAAAGTATTTCTCGAAGAACTGGACCTTGAATGCTTCCCATGACAAGTTCTCGAGTTCAACACCTTCCTTAGCTCCTTCCCACCAGTTCCGGGCTTCGTTGCGAAGAAGAAAGAGGGCACAGTGCACCCGTTCACGGTCATCCATTTGCATGTAATCAAAGATCACCTCCAAGGATTTGATCCACTCCTCGGCTACGACCGGGTCGGGATCACCGTGGAACTCAGAGGGCTTCATACGGAGGAAACGTTTGTATAGGCTTTGGGGGTTTGGCTGAGGCGTAGGTGGGGTGCGTTGGCTTTGAAGGAGTTGTTGGATCTGGTCATGATGATTTTGCGCTTGTTCGCGGATAAGGTTTGAGAGACCGAGAATAATGTTAGCGGTGTCCGGGAGATTATTGGCGGTGGCGGTGTTCCGAGATGGTCTTCCTGTCATGTCTTAGTGTGTGTGTTGCAAAAATAATTTTTAGAACAACAGAAAATAATATAAAACACAAGTAAGCATATAATTACCGGACAGACTGAGTCTTCTTGCTTCGAGGTTTCCGAATTCCGGTTCGATGCTCGTATAAAGTTTCTACAATTTTTGCTCTGATACCATGTCTGTGACACCCCCTAGTAATCGTATAGCAAACCGAGAGGGTTTGCCATGCACGGAAGCTTTAAAGGTATTATTTAAGTATTTGGGTATGTGGGTAGACTCCAAGGGGTTTAGTGAACCGATTACATATTATTATTATTATTATTATTATTATAATTTTTTTTTTTTCTTTGAGACATAGAATTTAAAGACGGAGTCGGCTTCGGAAGATATTTCGGCGAAGTGAATTAGTGGGAGGGTGGAGTATACGGCTAACTACCCAATAATTTCGTAATATCGACTTTTTAAGTGGTGTCACCTTGATAAAACATAGAAAAAGGTTAAAGTCCATAATTAAAACTACATATTAATAAGTGGGCCATAGTTTAACAAAAGGGACCCATATTCGGAGGACTTAGTCTCCTTTACCACGGATAATAATACACATGAGCTACTATAGAAACAGTAATTGTCCTAAGGACAATATACACAAAAGATAGCACTACAAGCAAAATAAGTAGATCCTCCATACGAACCAAAAACCCGGAGTCGGCCTCTCGAAACTTCGACTAGTCCAATCCGGTGGAGTGAGTAGTACTAGTACCTGCAAACGGAGAATATCTATATGAGCTAACAAAGCTCAGTAAGGTTATCGAAAGATACCGAGAATTTAAAATATAGTCATACTACATATACTATATAATAATATCACAAGTACAACAACATTTAACACAATTTACATGTCTAGGACATATAATTCATTAACTATAGAAACGTTTTTATCGGATCCGATGAGAAATCAACTTCTTTACTTAGAACATGAGAAGATTATTCTGAGCCCGTTTTGGTGGAATCAAACCACCCAACTGTAGTATCTATGGTTGGAATACCGGCCCCCCGTATCCTTTCTCATCTTTTCTAAGTATTTCATTAATCCCCCAATTTATTTTATTTAATTACAAAAAGGCACGGCCGAAGTATTTAGAATTTCGGTTGAGTACATAAAGGTATCAATATTCCACAATAACCCATAAGAAATATAAAAGCCACAAAACATCACAAATATCAATCAAGTGACAATTAAACACATATTTCACAAAAGATTAACCATTATCAAATTGTGTACTCACACATACTCACCCAAGAATATAACACAAACCTAATAAGGATCAACCTATCTTCTATCTTTCCTTAAGCTACTTAATTTCAATTAAATTCTAGGATCAAGGAACCATATTAGTTTTGGAGGTTTCGGGTATTCAGCACAACACCCCTGAACTTTTGAAAATTACAGTTCTGCCCCCAAAGTTCAAGACTCACACATGCAATATACTCTAAAGTTCAAAAATTCATACTTTCATGAAAATCGACCCTTAAATTAACTGAAATTCAGATTAATGCAGAAAACTCAGTTATAAGTGATTTGATGCAGAATTTCCGGAAATTACATAGTTCACCCTAGCTTCTCAAGATCTAGACATGCAAGACCTCTGAAATGCACAAATTCCATTTTCTAGTAAAACCCCTTTAAAACTGAATATTACCCTTTACTAGATGCTGGAAAACAGACCTGGAATTCTAATTGGAATCAATTTCTCGAAAATTACAGATTTACCCCAAAACTCTTTCAAATTACACATGCAACAACACTATGATTTCTAAATCCACTTTTTCATGAAAAATCCCCAAAAATCCGAAATCTTTATTCAAAATATGCAGAAAACGAAATTAAGATTTTAATTTATGCAACAACTTTGAAAATTCCATTTTCCACCCCAAAACTTTTAGATCCATACATGCAAGGCCACTAGGAGTTCAAAAATTACTTTTTTCTTAAATATTTTCCTAAACTGGAATTTCAGTTCAATAAATGCTAAAAACCATCTTTGAAAACTTATATGGATCTGACTTCTCACAAATTGCAGATCTGGCCCGAAAGTATGCCGATTTACACATGCAACCCCATAACTTTTCCCAATTTAATTTCTTCACAATTTTCGAAATAACTGAAACTTCTATGAAGGTAATCAACTCAAATCTACCATTTAAGACCTCTGATCATACATGCAATAACATAAATCATATGAACTAACAAAAAGAAACAAGTAAATGCAAGAATTAACACAAAAACAAGAATTAGGGGTGTCTTTTAATTAATTTCGAAATTTATTCTTGATACTTTGATACCTCCATTTGCAGCAAGGATTTCGATTCCTTACCTTAAAAACAGAAAGGAAATAAAAGGCTAGATGAAGAGGGGAAAGGTTCTTGGGAACCTTCAAAGAAAAACCGAAAGTTAGAAGGGGAAAAACGAAGAAGAAAGAAGAGGTGGAAGAACTTGGGATGGCAGCTTCTTACCTTCTTCAAGCTTGCAGATTTAGCCAAGCTACCTTAATGTGGAATGACACGGTGTAGATTTCAAGGTGAGAAGTGTTCTCATTCGTGAAGGGGCACCATGTATTTATAGTGTTCTTGGAGAATTCAAGGGCAAGGGTGAGATAGGGAATTCTCATTGTTGGTTTGAGAAGTATCTTGCTGATTTTGGGGGTGGTTCGAGCTTTGGTGGAGCTGCTATCAATGGTGGTTTCGGTGGTTTGAAAGAGGAAAGAACAATGAAGAAGGAGAGGGGTTTGGGTGCAGCCGAAATGAGGGGGAGAGAGGGACTCTTGACCTTCTAATTAAGCATGCTAGAGATGGAGTGTAGGATTGGGTTAATAGGGGTTAGGCTAGGCTTAGGATAATCATTTATTTATTTTCTAATTATTTAATAATCCACCCCTAATTATATACACATACACGGCACACACATATATATATTCATATATATTATATATTATGGTAATTTCTAATATGCATGCAAAATTTCCGAAACACATAGGCACATAAGGTCACATAATAAATTTGATATCTAATAATTCGGATATCAATAATTCACGTATAGCCCTATTTTTGGTAAAATTTAGTATTTACGTGACTAGAGGTTTTATTATCGTGTTTTGAACACGTGGGGTGTTACAAAATCGGTGGAAGAATAACCGAGCACCCGATGCGCAATGAATATTAGACATGGTTGTTTTTGTCTATCTACCGATGCCAAACAGTGCTCGATAAATTTGTATTGTTCAGTTCCTTTTCTCCAATCATGTTCCGTGTCCGCTATACAGAAACGGAACATTCCATAGTCGGTCGAGTACCTACCACAAGAATATAGCTCTCGTTTCAAATTCGGTTAAATAATTACTATAACTTATTCTAAAAAAACGGTTCGTCAACTAATTATAGACTAAATCAATTTGGATATTTTTTTTTGCAAAATTTCATCACAATACACAAAATTGATCCGAAACATAAAATATTCGACGTACCAGAATTTAGCTCGATTTTCAGCAGGAACAAAAAACATAGTTTCAGCCAAGACACCACATTCTCCACCCGAAACCATGTTCCCATAAAACGAACCCGTTCCAGGCCAGTCGCGCTTGTGGTTGCCACTGCAGATATCGTAACCAACCACAACAATATTACATGAAAAAAAAATAAGGTTAAATTACGTGCATTATCATATCAACCAATTAATTTTAATTCCCTAAAAAAAAAACTATAATCCACCTGGCAATCATGTACGGTACTCTCGAAGAAATTGGCTCAACTTGAGAAGTGAACTGATCCCACTGCGAAAGATATCCATTAGCATAACATATATCTCCGATATGAAATACTATATCGTAATTCTTCAAATCGTCAATGAGCTGTTTTGTAGTGTTGAGGGAGCCTCGTTGAAAATTATTATACTCGTTCGAACCATCGGCTTCATCCTGCAGTTATAAAGTGAAGCAAAAAAAGAAGAAAAAAACGAACACTTCTTAATCACGTGACATTAATGTAAATTAAATTATAATAATCGAGTCGAACCTTTCCCATGTCACCAAAAATGATAACTCGTTGCACAGAGTTCTGACCGGGATACGGAGATGCTTTGAACTGGTAATTACCACTCCAGATATACGTACCGTTGAGCAATTTATGCCCCAATTTATACATCCCTAATCTCGGAACTTGAAAAAAAATAGATTCAATACAAATAAAGTACATAGAGTAACAGAAAGAAGAGGTCATTAAGTTAATGAGAATTCCAGGTCTATAAATCCTGGCGCTTGAACAAGTTCGCCCTAATTTTTTTTTTCACCGGGACTAAGTACAATTTCTACAAACATCTCAATAGCAAAAGGGCATTAAATTCAAATAAGCAAAACAGATACGAAAACCTAAACGAACCAAAATAAATCGTAAGAAAAAAACAGAAATATACGATAGACATGTTTTATTCACCGCCTCATCAACACCACATAATTGATAAATATTGGGTTTTCTTCATCTGCTACATCTGCTACAGTTAACACTATATCTATCAATAATCTATCTATCTATTTCACAAGCACATACCTTTGAGTGCAGCAGCAAAATCTTTGTGCGCCTTTTCTAGAGGAATTTTAGCCTGTACATAACATAGCAAATAATGATGCACAAATTTATAGTCTCATTTAAACGGAAAATAGAGAAGCAGATATTTTTTAATCGAAGTATATAACAGTGATACAACATGATACACTTAAACCCAATAAAAAAAATTCAAAAGTATCAACCTGTACTAAATAAACAAGCATCATTTTTTGATATAGAAGAGAACATGGAATCATAGAGCATAGCTGAATTCTAATATGTTTTACCAGACTATGTAAAATGAGGTTAACTTATTAATATGATCAGCATACGAGACCCCACAAGCAGATCTGCAATGAAAGTGTTTACATTTATTAGTTGGAATGGCAGTCGAGAATCGTAGCATAAATTAAACAATCGATAGCAGACCTCATTTGATTAAAGGTAAAAAGAAAAATTGTGCAAAGGAAAAACAAACCATAAATTCAGCTACAGAGGTTTGCTTCACATTTGCTTGTTTGCCACACGCCTCAATTTTCTAAGTTGTAGTTGCCTCATCACTTTCACCTGCTTCAACAATGCATGGTCTTAAAATAAGAAAAAAATCACCAAAACAGAGCAAAACAAAAACAGAGGAGTCGAGGTAAACGAAATGTTGATTTATATGCCTATAGAAATCAATTAACCTAAGTTGTAACAGTTAAGTTGTGGAAACAGTATTCAGTTACAACTATAATTCTTGTGTTAACACAGTTATAAACTACTTAAAGCAAATAAACGAACACAAGGAATTAATGTGGTTCAGACACAAATGTGCCCTACATCCACGTGGACCTGCAAACACGATTTCACTAGTTCAGATTTACAGTGTACATTAATAGGACTTATTAAAAACACTAAAGACTCCCTCTTTATGTAATATGCCGTTCTTGTACACAACTCGAACTTCGTGTTTCTTCCAACAGCAGCTCCACCCGCGTGCCTTGAACTTTCTTCAAGCCTGAACTCCCTTCAGAAAACGCGGCTGATCTCCTTTGAGATCTATACAGCAAATCTGTATATGTTGGCACAGTGCAACGATGGCACAGTCCTGCTCCGCAGAACGCCTTGGCAAAACTTCGATGCTATGAAGAGGTTTTTCTCCCAAATAATGCCCACGGTTCTTGTATGTCTTGGAGGCTTATATAGCCACGAAAATAAGCCCTAAGACCTAACTTGAACCCCAAGAAATCTATTTAACTAGGTAATAGAATCCTAGTTGATTTCTACTTCTATTCTAGATAAGTACAAAACATACCTAACTAGAATAAAATACATGGAAATAAATCTAAGTCCTAATAGAAGTATTATAAGAATAGGACTCTAATAAATTCCAAAATAAATATGGAAAACAAATATTTGCCAATCTTTTAATTCCAAAACTTGGCGGATTTCCTCAATCTTCAATAACCGGAAATATGGCGCCAACAATCTCCCCCTTTGGCATAGATTGGTCAGAATCCATATTTAACAAGAACTCCCCCTGCATATGAGATTTTCTCTCTTTGCAGGAATGATTAACTCCCCCTGCATCACATACTGTTAGTACAACAGAAGTTGCAACACATAGATGTTGTAACAGAGAAATTTCCTGCAGCACAAAGTTATCCAAAACAAAGCCCAAGGCACAAAATAAAGATAACTAAGGTGATATCCAAAAGGCAGGAAAGTAATCATAACTATAACAGTCCTAAATAAGACATAAATTTAAGCAGTTCAAAAAGGACAACAAAAAGGTTTTTCAGAGAAACTTCCCTTAATAATCATAGTCGGAGAGCTGATCATTATCATGAGAACTGTTGGACGCTTTGCCTTGCGGTTGTGGACTGCTGCTTCATCATTGAAGTTTTTGCTGGGGCATGCGGAGTTGCATCTGGAGTTGTTGCTACTCCCCCTTTCTGGCCAGACTGTGCCAAAGTTTTAAGAAGCTGGTCCTGAATAGACGAAAATCCCTGAGCAAGCTGAGCCTGAATAGACTCCTAAAAACGAGTGAGCTCATCATTGGTGACCACATCAACTGGCAGCGGAATAGAGGCAGAGACAATGGGATCCTTTTTCGCGCGAGAGGCCGTCTGAACAACAGAGGGATCGATAGGAGGCAGATCAGCAAAATGTTCAGAAAGGACCTTACCTTGGATAGTGATTGGACGGCCAGGAGGATCCAACAGAGTGGCATCACGAGTGGGCAGGCCTTGTTTGATCAGAAGCTGATAGATCAGAGAAGGAAATGGCAGATGCTCACGCTCGGTGCTGGAATTGGCTAACAACCCAATCTGATTGAAAATCAAATCACCAATATTGATTTTATGGTCATGAGTGTCCATAGAACCAGATGTCATGGGCCCAGAAGCATTAAGTAAACTCTTCTTCGCCTTGAAAGCAACTAAGAAATGTTGTGACAGTGAGTGATAGGTCAACGAGGGAAAAGACAGACACTCCAACTTTTTGTGCGAGAGTTAGCAAGAGCTCCATTTTGAGCATAGATGTACTCCCCAATGTTGATAAATACAGCATGAGTGACGCTTCAGGGAAACTCAGCATACAGTGATCACAACGGTTGTGGTGTACTTGACACAAAGGGCTAAACAGTGATTTGATTCTTACACCGGTAAAATCTTTATTCAATTCAGGAGCCACATTGAAAAATTTCCCTTCGCAAGTAACCGCGAGTCCCATCAACGGAGAATCAACAGAGAGTTAGGACTCTGGTGAAGATTCTGATGACTCAGATCTAGTTGGATGTACGGCAGTAAAGGCAGCATAAGTCTGCTCTGAAAGAGATTGGTGGCCACTCGAAGCGTATGACTCATCCTCAAGACCATAATTGCTCTCAAGCTTCCTTTGAGGCCGGCGAAGCTGCACATGAGAGAGATGGGAACTACAGAGACCACTGTTGTCGTCACAGACTTTGACGTTTTTCCGGACTTCTTGTCGGACGGCGATGCACAGTTGTTTGTGCTTCCTCATTTCAGCCCCCTCGACCGATTTGTCTCTTTCCATAGTAAATCTGTGGAGCACAGAAAAGAGAAGAAACGAGTAGCTTTCGAAAAACATAGAGAGATAGAGTATAAGAAATATTGAGAAATCCTAGAAGCCCTAAAGATAGGATGATAACAGATTCCACAAACATCATGATCAAACAGAAGTATATTCTCACATGCTTCTTTAGAGATTCGAACAGATCACGTATCAAGACAGCCATGTGTCAACAGTCAGCCCGAGGCCACAATAAACTCAGAAACCCTAGAAGGAGCAGATATTTAAAGCACAGAGATCGAGAAAAGAGGCAGAAAAAGAGAGGACTATTCAAATACCGGATATTTTCAAATCAGAAGAAGATCCCACAATCTGTGACCAATAACAAACAAGATATTCTCCACACGAAACATCAAAAAATAGAGAAGGCAGATGACATGGCCATAGCCACGTGGCCAGAGACAACTAGTAGCAAAAAAATTCACAAAGCCCATATAAAAAATCAAGAAAAAATTTTAAAACGAAAAACATGAAAAAATCACATCTTTTAAGGAAAAGAAAATCATGAGGATCACAAGATTAAAAGTTGAGGGCTTGGTTTTCATGAATTAATTTGATAATCTTAAAGAAAATCACAATAGAAGGCCACCGAGCAAACTCTTGGATGCACGATATAACTATAACCCCATGACCATACTCAAGAAACCATAATTTAGGTAATTTTCTTAGGGTTATGAATGCGTATGCGATTAGCACAGCAATTCGATCGTGGACTTCAAGGAGAATTTCCTAATATATGCTTGAATATCATCCCAACTTTTCTCTCTCTCTTTTTTTTTTTTTTTTATTCAATTTGGACTAATCTCCTCCTCCCTTTTTTTTTTTCTTTTTCTTTTTTTTTTTTTTTTTTTTTTTTTTTTTTGAATTCGAACCATTTTTCTTCTCCTCCTTTTTGTTGATATGATGTTCAAGCAAACATTAGGAGGGCAACCTCCTTAAGAATCCACATAACTTTTAAATAGAAGTCAGGGATGCATATGCGCGGTAGCATAATTCTCCCAATAGATGTATGATCTTTGAGATGAATGAGGTCATAGACATTGATCACTCCCGATAGAGGGGGCAGCACACTTCTATTATGGCTAACTGTGGAAACAAAAATTAATTCACAAAAACTAACACACAAACAATTAGTCAAAATGAACCTCCCATCATTCCTATTCCAAAAACAATGATGTCACATTTAGGTGACACATATAATGTCCGATTAAAAAATTCAAGTGCAATCCGGACACAAATATTAATTGCACTATCATAGAAAATTCAGTTTAGCACATGGCAAATTCCAAGCGCTTTACGCAAGGAATCAAACCTAAGGAAGTCGAGGGGCTTTGTGAAAATATCAGCTAATTGATTGTCTGTGGACACATAATCTATAGTCACACGTTTCTGCTCAACTAATTGTCTGATGAAATGAAGACGAATATCTATATGTTTTGTCCTAGAATGTTGAGCATGATTTTTTGAAATATTTATGGCACTCTCATTATCACAAAGAACATGCAACTCTTTTTCACGAAAGCCATAGTTATTTAACATATGTTGCATCCAAAAGAGTTGAGTGCAACAGCTACCTACAGCTATGTATTCACACGCAGCATTAGATAAGGAAATGGAATTTTGTTTCTTACTGTACCAAGATACCAAATTGTTACCCATGTAGAAACAACCTCCTGTGATGTTTTTTCTGTCATCCACATCTCCTGTCCAGTCAGCATCACCGTTCCCTGCAAGACAATTGTGAGTATCTTTTGAATACCATTTTCTCAATTCGGGTGTTCCACTAACATATCGGATAATGCGCTTTACAGCACTCAAATGACTCTCTTTAGGGCTTGCTTGGTACCTAGCACAAATACCTACACTGAAACGAATATCATATCTGTTAGCAGAAAGGTAAAACAAACTTCCTATCAAGCTCCTGTATAATGTGGAATCATCGTCTGTGCCATCACAATCTCGTCCCAACTTCTCAATTGAGGTCATTGGTGTTGTTAAAGGCTTTGCCTTTTGCAACCCAAATTTACTTACCACGTTCTTGGCATATTTGCTCTGTGAGATAAATACCTCATCCTCTAGTTGCTTTACCTTGTCATTGCTCAGAACCAGTTCCCACATGTCATTTCGAGAAAACTGCTCAAGTTCCTCAAGCTTGGCTAATACCCAAAATTCATCAAGAATTGCTTCTTTGATGTTTTTTGGTTCAACAATGGAAGTGAGATAGACATACCTGACCATTTCCTGGTAGTCAACCTTGGGTTTATTGCAAGTTTTCATACCTTCTTTACCAGTGGTAACATCTTCAGTTGTGACATAAGATGTCGGCACTGATACTTCTGTGATTTTGTCTTCTGGTATTTCTCTTCCAATGCTCTCAGTTTGTTTCCCCATTAGAAATTCACCACATAAATCTGGTGTATTGGAGTTTAGTTGGGGAACACCTTTCACACAACCTGCATTGATATTTCGTATTAGATCCTGAAAATTCAAATTCCCCAGTCGATGATAACACATATCTGTGATATCAGAGGTGCCGAGGGGACACTGTTCAACTTGGTCAGTTTGATCAATTTTATAACAATTATCAGAGGATCTATAACCAGATAGAACACACCTGTGGTTTCGATCAAACACTTCACACTTACGCTTGGTGAACAACACTGAGTCGTATAGATCACATAGCTGACTTACGCTGAGTAGGTTTGATTTCAAACCCTCTACATACAGAACGTTGTCAAGGTTAGGTAATCCTCCAACATCCAAGTTACCTTCTCCTTTCACAAAGGCCTTGTTTCCATCACCAAGAGTAACTTGTCCACCAGACACATTTTGCAGGTTCTTTAAGTAATTAGGTACACCTGTCATATGCTTGGAGCAACCACTATCAAAATACCAAGAGTTCGTAGTACATGCTTTTAAAGAAAGAATAGCAGGAAAGCAGTTTGCATTATACTTATTCATCCATTTATTATCAGAGTATCTTCTTTGGGAATTGTGATCCCATGCAGCGGAATTGGATGATTGATATGCTAAACTCTTATTTATCAACTTCCATCTTTTAAAGCATTTTGGCCTAACATGTCCTACTTTGTGACAGAAATGACAAGTTGGCACAAACTTTTTTGTATAAGACTGTGGGGCAACATGTTGTGGAGTAGGTTTGACAGTATTATTCACAAAATTAATTTTTCGATTTGGATTAGGTTTACCATCGAACTTACTCCCAATATAGCCAAGACCAAGTTTATCAGGATTTGAGGGATGAGCATTTAAAATTTCATCTAACCTGTTTGAAGGAAAAATCGTAGTGCGATTTAGCTTACTGGTTGATGCCTCTAATGTTGTTGCAACAGGGGCGTTGCCACACTTCAGGTTGAGGCAGGGTTCAGCATTTATCTTTGGAGCAGGATTTTTCTTGATCTCCCTTGCTTTATTGCAATCGTTGTTTCGCAAATGTCTCAGCAATTCTTTTAGATTGTCAATATCCTTCAAAGCAAAATCCTGTTTTACCTCCAGTACCTCATTTTCCAATTCTAGCTCATCGATTCTGGCCTTGAGATTGACTTTAATTGCTTCATTCTCCTCTTCTAGTTCCTTCACTTTCTCCTTCAAACACCTGTTTTCATCACCAACCTCATGACATTGCTTTAGAAGATCATTCAGTTGCTGTTGAATCTTCTCAATGGAGCATTCTTCATCATCTTCTGAATCTTCTTCTCCTGTGGGCAAAAAAACAGTGTTTAAATTTCTATGATTCTCGAGATTACGAGTAGCATACCTGAGGTGTGGTGGCTCAGTGCATGTGACATCATCTTGTGTCACGCCAGTAACCCTGCATGTACCACAGAAGTCAATACTTGTTTCAGCATCACTTGCTTCACTGTCATCATCAGATTCAGAGTTATCGTCACTCCAGGTTGTGGCAAGTGATTTTCCTTGCTTCTTCTGAGTGTTTGCACATTCAGATTGAATATGACCATAGCCACGACATTCTCTACATCGAATCCCCTTCCTAACTTCTCGCTTGTTTGTAGGACTTCTGGGATGTCCATTCATTTTCACGAGTTCTCCGAAGTTTTTGGCTATTAGAGACATGGATTTTGTTAGCTTGACTTCGAGTGCTGTCATGGGAGCTGAGGGCACGGATGGTGTCACAACAGACACAGTTTGTAAAGCGATTTTTCTCTCTTTATCCATTCTACTGATGTTCAGCTTGTTTTCAAAGGTCTGTAGATTTCCGATCAGATCTTCAAGCCGCAATGAGTCCACATCACTTGCTTCCTCTATAGCAGTGACCTTATATGCGAACCGGTCTGGCATAGATCTCAGCACTTTACGAACAAGTTTTACTTCAGGGTAAGTTTCACCGAGGCCATGGGCTTCATTTGCGATGTCGCATAATTTGGAGTTGAAATCGCTCACGGTTTCAGTTTCCTCCATCCGAAGATCCTCAAAACGAGTAGCAAGCATCTGAAGTTTTGATAATCTAACAGAGGTAGTCCCCTCATAGGCTGTTTGAAGTTTTTCCCATGCTTCCTTGGCACACTCACATGCTGAGATGATTTTGAATTGATTGATATCAATTCCATTGAATATGGCATTCAATGCTTTGGAATTCATATTTGCGGCAATCTGTTCAGTTTTGCTCCAGTCTTTTTCATGTTTCTCAGTTTGAATTCCTTTTTCATCTGTGGCAACAGGTCGTTTCCAGCCAGTCAGAACTGTGCGCCAAGCATCTTCATCCATTGACTTGATGAACATCTTCATCTTGGTCTTCCAATAAGAGTAATTGGTTCCAGTAAGCGGTGGTGGGCGAGTCGTGGAACCGCCTGCCATATGAGCATTCATAGTACCTATGGAAGAAAATGGCAAATAAATCAAATTCCCAAAATCACACACTATGTTTATCTAGTGAGAGGCTCTTGATGCCAATTGTTGATTTATATGCCTATAGAAATCAATTAACCTAAGTTGTAACAGTTAAGTTGTGGAAACAGTATTCAGTTACAACTATAATTCTTGTGTTAACACAGTTATAAACTACTTAAAGCAAATAAACGAACACAAGGAATTAATGTGGTTCAGACACAAATGTGCCCTACATCCACGTGGACCTGCAAACACGATTTCACTAGTTCAGATTTACAGTGTACATTAATAGGACTTATTAAAAACACTAAAGACTCCCTCTTTATGTAATATGCCGTTCTTGTACACAACTCGAACTTCGTGTTTCTTCCAACAGCAGCTCCACCCGCGTGCCTTGAACTTTCTTCAAGCCTGAACTCCCTTCAGAAAACGCGGCTGATCTCCTTTGAGATCTATACAGCAAATCTGTATATGTTGGCACAGTGCAACGATGGCACAGTCCTGCTCCGCAGAACGCCTTGGCAAAACTTCGATGCTATGAAGAGGTTTTTCTCCCAAATAATGCCCACGGTTCTTGTATGTCTTGGAGGCTTATATAGCCACGAAAATAAGCCCTAAGACCTAACTTGAACCCCAAGAAATCTATTTAACTAGGTAATAGAATCCTAGTTGATTTCTACTTCTATTCTAGATAAGTACAAAACATACCTAACTAGAATAAAATACATGGAAATAAATCTAAGTCCTAATAGAAGTATTATAAGAATAGGACTCTAATAAATTCCAAAATAAATATGGAAAACAAATCTTTGCCAATCTTTTAATTCCAAAACTTGGCGGATTTCCTCAATCTTCAATAACCGGAAATATGGCGCCAACACGAAATATGAGAGAAAATAGATTTTTACCCGGTAAATAGGTATGGACATGGCACCTGTTGCTGGAGGAAGATCGGTGACCATCTTGCCATTATCCAGAAAACCTCTCGAAGTGGTGAATATAGGTAAATCAGGGGATCTCGTTTTCGCTGCATTTGAATTCCAAGAAGCATAAGAATTTTTAATCGTTGAACCTATCGGTTGTGTTTCAGCAGCCCTTCTAGAAGGTGGTGTAGCTCTTGATGCCTTCTCGTGTAGTTCCATCTGTTTACGCCTCTCGTTTTCGAGCTATATATGCTTTGACATTCTCCTGCGTGTTAATTTCAGGCGAAGATCTTTT
This sequence comes from Erythranthe guttata, assembly GCF_056151865.1. Classification (NCBI taxonomy): domain Eukaryota; kingdom Viridiplantae; phylum Streptophyta; class Magnoliopsida; order Lamiales; family Phrymaceae; genus Erythranthe; species Erythranthe guttata. The sequence continues at coordinate 9,222,678 of NC_142543.1, read as the reverse complement.
GAATCTACAGCAATAAAGTTTAAATAAACCATGAAATTTATTGATTAAAAAGAGACGAAAAAATGTAACACAAGAGAGCATCTATTTTAGAAAATTAACTATTACCGTCTAAACGGCTGTTGTACCCGTAGCTCCGTGCACTCACGCCCACTCTTATTCTGAATCAACAAATCATACAAACAAAAATTGTTAATTTCCACTTATACAAATGCATAAGCTAGAAAGTAAATTGAAATCAAATACCAGTAGAAAGGTGAAAGCAACAATCACCTTTTGGCATTGCTAAATCGACGATCGTCACTGCTCCGAAAAGACTCCGACGACGGTCTTTTGCTTCCGGATAGCGCCAAAGCATTCCGGTGAACTCCATTAGAATCTCTCGACGAATCCTTCACCACCTTCTGCGCATCACGAAAAATGCAAACACCCGCAGAATTAGCTTAAGTATCAAAACGACGACGATCGGAAATCTCGTTTCAGATGAAAAGTAATTAAGACAGGATTGCAAAATTAAGTAGTCCACAGTCATGGACAACGAAAACAAAAAGGGGCAAATTTACATGAGTCTCTAAGCATACTGTAAACGCTGTTCTTACACAATCGAAATCGAATGTAAATATTAATTAGTCTATTTTACGAAATTAACTATTACCGTCTAAACGGCTGTTGTACCCGTAGCTCCATGCACTCACACCCACTCTCATTCTGAATCAACAAATCATACAAACAAAAATTGTTAATTTCCACTTATACAAATGCACAAGGTACAAAGTAAATTGAAATCAAATACCAGTAGAAAGGTGAAAGCAACAGTCACCTTTTGGCATTGCTAAATCGACGATCGTCACAGCTCCGAAAAGACTCGTACGACGGTCTTTTGCTTCCGGATAGCACCAAAGCATTCCGGTGAACTCCATTAGAATCTCTCGACGAATCCTTCACCACCTTATGCGCATCACGAAAAATGCAAACACCCGCAGAAATAGCTTAATTATCAAAACGACGACGATCGGAAATCTCATTTGAGATGAAGAGTAATTAATACAGGATTGCAAAATTAAGTAGTCCACAGTCATGGATAACGAAAACAAAAAGGGGCAGATTTACATGAGTCTCTAAGCATACTGTAAACGCTGTTCCTACACAATCGAAATCGAATGCAAATATTAATTAAATCGAACAATTTAAAGAGGCAGCAATACGGAGAAAAAACGAGGAAGAAAAGAAACAGACAATTCTTACAAAATTGAAGCTCTATTAACGGTGATACAAACATCATTATATCAACACCTTAAAACAGATAAGAACGAAAAAAAATGCAACCCTTTTCAGCAATTTGAAATAAAACCTGGGAACTTAGGTGGCAAAGAGAAGAAGGAGGTGGGGGTTGCACAGAGAACTTAGGTGGCGGAGATGCGGGATAATATTAAACAAAGATAGAGGGCGGCGTCTGCAATTGGTTGAAAAAAGAGGTGGGAAGTGATGTTGGCGGCAGGGGCGGTGGGCATCGGACGAAGCGCCAGCGGCGGACGTGGAAGCGGCGAACGGTGGAACGGTGGAGGTCAACAATTGTGGCCAGATGTGGAGGCCCACCCTGAAACGACGCCGTTTTCAAGCAATCGGATTAAAAGAAAATGGAAAAAAGAAGCAGAGGCGTCGCGGTCGAGCAACTTGGGAAGAAAAGGGAAAAGAAAAGAACGCGGCCAGCTGATTGGAGAGGAAGACGAGAACAACGACGTTTGGTATTTAAATAGGGCAGAAAAAAAGCAAAAAGAAAGACATAAAAAAAAAGGGGACGATCCCCATATATATGTACTTATATATATATATATATATATACTAGTGTAGAGCACCGCGCAATGGGCGGTGCCGGGTGCCTCGGGTGAATACAAGAACTTATCGTATTATGTTTTTCGATATACTTTCATAAATCGATTTTTAGGCTGCATCTTTTTTTATCTTTTTTTTTACGATTAGGTAAAATTTTGGTGGAGCGACTGGGAAGATGGAGTAAGTATAGGGGTGATTCTTCAATTTTCAAAACTGTGTCGGACGGGAGGTGGATTTGTTGTCTTAAATATCAACAAATCGATCAAATTTTACGATTTACGATTTATGAAAACTTTAAAGGTATTATATTATTTATGATAAACTTGTGATAATAAATGTGGCGAATATTTTGGATATTGAAATCAAATTTGTAATTAGGGTGGAGCGGCTAGGAATATGGAGTAAGTATAGGGGTGATTCTTCAATCTTCCCAACTGTTTCAGCCAGAGATGTGGATTTTCGGAAATTACAACTTGATTTCCACTTGGGGGCATTTCCGGTTTAAATACTTTAAAATGGTATATAATATAGGGACCAAAATAGTAATTATAACACGTTTATTATAAATAATATAATAAATTATTGTTTTCTTAAATCGTAAATCGTAAATCGTAAAATTTGATCGTTTTGTCGATATTTAAGATTTATTTTAACATTTGAATCGACTTAGGTATGAATAATTGAATCGTAAGATTTGAATCGTAAATCAAAAGATTTTAAACTCGGTATTGTGAATTTTCGTAAATTCGCAATACCGAGTTTAAAATCTTTCGCATATTGCAAGAGAGATCCACTTTGGGGTTAAATCTGCAATTTGGGCGGAGCGGCTGGGAATATGGAGTAAGTATATGGGTGATTCTGCAATTTTCAAAACTATTTCGGCCAGGGAGGTGGATTTCCAGAAATTACAAATTGACCCCAACTTGGGGTGAATTTCTTGTTTAAGGACCAAATTAAAAAAAAATGTATGTAATATATAGGGACCAAAAATCGTAAAATTTGATCGATTAGTTGATATTTAAGATTTATTTTAACATTTGGATCGGCATAGATAAGAATGAATTGAATCGTAAATCATAAGATTGTATGCTCGTTATTACGAATTTTCGTAAATGTGGCGGATATTTTGGATATTGAAAGAGAGATCCACTCTTTGGGGTCAAATTTGCAATTTCAGCGAGGGAGGTGGATTTTCGGAAATTACAAATTGACCTCCACTTGGGGGCATTTTCGGTTGAAAGGCCGATATTAAAAATGGTATATAATATATGGACCAAATCTGTAATTATAACATGTTTATTATATATAATATAATAAATTAAAGTTTTCTTCAATTGTAAATTGTACAATTTGATCGTTTTGTCGATATTTAAGATTTATTTTAATATTTGAATCGACTTAGGTATGAATAAATTGAATCGTAAGATTTGAATCGTAAATCATAAGATTCTAAACTCGGTAATGCGAATTTTCGTAAATGAGTCACACGCGATTATAGCTAAGGAGGACTTGAAACATACTGCGTTGGTGGCGGATATTTAAGATATTGCAAGAGAGATCCACTTTGGGGTTAAATATGCAATTTGGGTGGATAGGCTGGGAAGACGGAGTAAGTATAGGGGTGATTCTGTAATTTTAAAAAATGTTTCGGCCAGGGAGGTGGATTTCCAAAAATTACAAATTGACCCCCACTTGGGGTGCATTTCTGGTTTAAGGACCAAAATTAAAAATAGGTATAATAATATAGGGACCAAAAATCGTAAAATTTGATCGATTTGTTGATATTAAAGATTTATTTTAACATTTGAATCAACATAGATATGAATGAATTGAATCGTAAGATTTGAATCGTAAATCATACGATTTTACGCTCGCTATTGCGAATTTTCATAAATGTGGCGGATATTTTGGATATTGAAAGAGAGATCCACTTTGGGATCAAATTTCCAATTTGGGTGGAGCGGTTAGGAAGATTGAGTAAGTATAGAGGTGATTATGCAATTTTCAGAACTGCTTCAGCTAGGGAGGTGGATTTTCGGAAATTACCAATTAACCTCCACTTGGGGGCATTTTCGGTTTTAGGACCAAAACTAAAAATGGGATATAATATAGGGACCAAAATAGTAATTATAACACATTAATTATAAATAATATAATAAATTATTGTTTTCTTAAATCGGAAATCGTAAAATTTGATCGTTTTGTCGATATTTAAGATTTATTTTAACATTTGAATCGACTTAAGTATGAATAATTGAATCGTAAGATTTGAATCGTAAATCATAAGATTTTATACTCGGTATTGCGAGTTTTCGTAAATGAGTCACCTGCGATTATAGTTGAGGAGTCGAAGCATACTGCGTTGGTGGCAGATATTTCGGATATTGCAAGAGAGATCCACTTTGGTGTTAAATTTGCTATTTGGGTGAAACGACTGGGATAATGGAATAAGTATAGCGGTGATTCTGCAATTTCCAAAATTGTTTCAGTCAAGGAAGTGGATTTCCAGAAATTACAAATTGACCCCCACTTGGGGTGCATTTCTTGTTTAAGGACAAAAATTAAAAAAAAAAATGTATGTAATATAGGGGACCAAAAATCGTAAAATTTGATAAATTTGTTGATAGTTAAGATTTATTTGAACATTTGAATCGACATAGATATGAGTGAATTGAATCTTAAGATTTGAATCGTAAATCATAAGATTGTTTGCTCGTTATTGCGAATTTTAGTAGATGTGACGGATATTTTGGATAGTGAAAGAGGGATCCACTCTTTGGAGTCAAATATGCAATTTGGGTGTAGCGGTTAGGAAGATGGAGTAAGTATAGGGTTGATTCTGCAATCTTCACAACTATTTCAGCCAGGGAGGTGGATTTTCAGAAATTACAAATTAACCTCCACTTGGGGGGCATTTCCGGTTTAAGGACCAAAATTATAAATGGTATATACTATAGGGATCAAATATGTAATTATCGCAAGTTCATTATAAATAATATAATAAATTAAAATTTTCTTAAATTGTAATTCGTAAAATCTGATCGTTTTGTTGATATTTAAAATTTATTTTAACTTTTGAATCGACTTAAGTATGAACATACTGAATCGTAAGATTTGAATCGTAAATCATAAGATTTTAAACTCGGTATTGCGAATTTTTGTAAATGAGTCACACACGGTTATAACTGAGGACGAGTCGAAGCATACTGCGTTGGTGGCGGATATTGCAAGAGAGATCCAATTTGGAGTCAAATTTGCAATTTGGGTAGTGCGGCTGGGAAGATGGAGTAAGTATATAAGTGATTCCGCAATTTTCAAAAATGTTTCAGCCAGGGAGGTGCACTTCCAAAAATTACAAATTGACCCCCACTTGGGGTTCATTTTTGGTTTAAGGATCAAAAAAAAAAAGGTTTAATAATATAGGGACCAAAAATTGTAAAATCTGATCAATTTGTTGATAGTTAAGATTTATTTGAACATTTGAATCAATATAGATATGAATGAATTGAATCGTAAGATTTGAATCGTAAATCATAAGATTGTATGCTCGTTATTGCGAATTTTAGTAAATGTGACGGATATTTTGGATAGTGAAAGAGAGATCCACTCTTTGGAGTCAAATATGCAATTTGGGTGTAGCGGTTAGGAAGATGGAGTAAGTATAGAGATGATTCTGCAATCTTCACAACTATTTCAGCCAGGGAGGTGGATTTTCGGAAATTACAAATTAACCTCCGCTTGGGTGGCATTTCCGGTTTAAGGACCAAAATTATAAATGGTATATAATATAGGGATCAAAACTGTAATCATCACAAGTTTATTAAAATTAATATAATAAATTAAAGTTTTCTAATATCTTAAATCGTAATTTGATAGTTTTGTTGATATTTAAGATTTATTTTAACTTTTGAATCGACTTGGGTATGAAGGGATTGAATCGTAAGATTTGAATCGTAAATCATAAGATTTTAAACTCAGTATTGTGAAATTTCGTAAATGAGTCACAAACGATTATAGCTGAGGAGGAGTAGAAACATACTGCCTTGGTGGCGGATATTTCAGATATTGCAAGAGAGATCCACATAGGGGTTAAATTTGCAATTTAGGTGGAGTGGCTGGGAAGATGGAGTGAGTATAGGGGTGATTCTGCAATTTTCAAAATTATTTCAGCCAGGAGGGTGGATTTCAAAAAATTACAAATTGACCCCCACTTGGGGTGCATTTCTTTTTTACAGAACAAAATTAAAAAAAAAAGGTTTAATAATATAGGGACCAAAAATTGTAAAATTTGATCGATTTGTTGATATTTAAGATTTATTTTAACATTTGAATCGACATAGATATGATTGAATTGAATCGTAAAATTTGAATCGTAAATCATAAGATTTTATGCTCGTTGTTGCGAATTTTCGTAAATGTGGCGGATATTTTGGATAGTGAAAGAGAGATCCACTTTGGCCTCAAATTTGCAATTTGGGTGGAGCGGAAAATAGAGTAAGTATAGGGGTGATTCTGCAATCTTCACAACTATTTAAGCTAGGGAGGTGGATTTTCGAAAATTACAAATTAACCTCCACTTGGGGGGGGGGGGGGGGGGGGGGGGGGGGCATTTCTGGTTTAAGGACAAAAATAAAAAAAAAATGTATTTAATATAGGGACCAAAACTGTAATTATCATAAAAATAATATAATAAATTAAAGTTTTCTTAAATCGTAAATCTTAAACTTTGATCGTTTTGTTCATATTTAAAATTTATTTTAACATTTCAATCGACTTAGGTATGAACAAATTGAATCGTAAGATTTGAATTGTAAATCATAAGATTTTAAACACGGTATTGCGAATTTGCATAAATGAGTCACACGCGATTATAGTTGAGGAGTAGAAGCATACTGCGTTGGTGGCAGATATTTCAGATATTGCAAGAGAGATCCACTTTGGGGATAAATTTGCAATTGGGCTGGAGCGGCTGGGAAGATGAAGTAAGTATAGAGGTGTTAGAGTCAGGGAGGTGGATTTCCAAAAATTACAAATTGACCCCCATTTGGGGTGCATTTATAGTTTAAGGACCAGAATTAAAAAAAAAATATATAATAATATGGGGACCAAAAATTGTAAAATTTAATCGATTTATTGATATTTAAGATTTATTTTAACATTTGAATCAACATAGATATGAATGAATTGAATCGTAAGATTTGAATCGTACACCATACGATTTTATGCTCGGTGTTGCGAATTTTCGTAAATGTGGCGGATATTTTGGATAGTGAAAGAGAGATCCACTTTGGGGTCAAATTTGCAATTTGGGTGGAGCGGTCAGGAAGATTGAGTAACTATAGGGGTGATTATGCAATTTTCAGAACTGCTTCAGCTAGGGAGGTGGATTTTCGGAAATTACCAATTGATCTCCACTTGGGGACATTTCCGGTTTTAGGACTAAAACTAAAAATGGTATATAATATATGGACCAAAATAATAATTATAACACGTTAATTATAAATAATATAATAAATTATTGTTTTCTTAAATCGTAAATCGTAAAATTTGATCGTTTTGTCGATATTTAAGATTTATTTTAACATTTGAATTGACTTAGGTGTGAATAATTAAATCGTAAGATTTGAATCGTAAATCATAAGATTTTAAACTCAGTATTGCGAATTTTCGTAAATGAGTTATGCGCAATTATAGTTGAGTCGAACCATACTGCGTTGGTGGCTGATATTTCGGTTATTACAAGAGAGATCTACTTTGGTGTTAAATTTGCTATTTGGGTGGAATGGATGGGAAGATGGAGTAAGTATAGCGGCAATTCTACAATTTTCAAAACTGTTTCAGTGGATTATCAGAAATTACAAATTGACCCCCACCTGGGGTGCATTTCTTGTTTAAGGATCAAATCTGTAATTATTCAAATTGTTACTCGGAAGCAGTACAAACCTAAAAACAAAACTTAAACGTACGCTACGAACATGATAGACGATTCAAAAAAAAAATTTATGCGACATACAATCAAATTTTTGGTTTTCAAATTTACCAAGAGGTATGAAAATACGAGAAAGATCGGATTACAAGTGTCGACATACATAAAGCTGTGAATACCTTCAAGTGCTTGAAATCTTCTTGTAATCTGATATATAGGAAATTGAAAAACAAGAAGAAAATAATAAATGGGAAAACAGAGAATGAATATGAGGTGAACGTGTGATTCCTCACCCGATTTTGTTGCATTCAAAAGTTCTGAAAATGCAATTATACGATCCAGGTTGCTTAAATTAAAGACCTAATAGCCCCAACTACGAAAACAAATATTCATAGAAGAGAGGGAGGGCTTTTTGCGATCGAGCAGCGATTTCATCCGCTTTCTTCAACAAAAGAAACAATCATAGAAGGAAATAGGGAAGGCCTTTTGAGATCGAGCAGCGATTCATCCACTTCCCTAAAGCACCAATATGCGCAGAGAAAATTGGAAAATATGAGAACACAAATCGAAAACTGCCGGAATTTATGCCTCGTGTGTCCAGTCGACGGAGGCCGGGAAATAAGGAGGTGGTGGAGAGAGGGAGCGAAAATTTTGAAGGATAATGTACAAGAAGTAAATCGTAAGGAAAAAATACAAATGAAGTCCAACGTCAAACGAAGTCGTCGGAAGCGCAAAGCTACTCGTTAGAGTGGCGCCGTCTACAGATGTGGACGAACTCAACTCCAGCTGAGAATTCACTCGGCCAAATAAAATCAGCTATAAGAAGTAAACTTCACTGGAAGACATCAATATAATTCTTGAAAAAGCGGCAAACCTGTATACGAACAGAGAGAGCAACAGCAAATCGAAGCCGAAACACCAAAAAAGGGCTAACCTGTAATTGAACATAGAAAACACGAAGAAAAAGAAAACAAAGGAAACAATGGCTGCGAATGAAGAAAGTAATAAAATTAGATTGGTTGAACACAAAAAAGAGAAAATTACAGGAAAATAGAAGAGAGTCACCTGCACCACGACTCAACCTTTGGAAGCCATAAGCAAAGAATCCCTTGCATAAGAGGCATCGTGCTGTTTCATCTCCTATATCTATGTGTAAGGGAACTAAAACTTAAACCCTAAATAGGTTTTATAAAGGTGTTGAAATCAAACAAATCCAAATGCTAGAAGAACACATTAACCAATTACATCGGTGTATATTCTGCAGATCATTTCAATATTATCATACCCTACTCACCATACCAGAACATTAATCATAAAGAAGTAAAACAAACTTTTACCTTTCCTCTCTTCTACCAGCAAATTTACTTAATTTTTTTTTCTCAAACGACTAAATGGCTATGTTCTCCCTTTCCTTCAGTTCTTCAAATTATCCCAACTTGCGTGAAAAGAAAAAAATATATATATATAGGCAGAAAAAATCCCCAAAATAAATGGAAAATGAAAAATTACCTCGTACCAAGACATATACAAATAAAACGCAAAACACACAGACGATTCAATCTGCTGTCCAGGCCTCACCTGACCGATCGCAAACCTTAAACAAAACGAATTTGAGCAAAAAGGTAAAGGCTGGTTTAAAAAAATATCTAAATATATTTTTGCTGAAAAAAAGAGAGTGCTTAAGTTGAAAAACCAATGAATGAATTTGAGTAGAAGGAGACGATAACAGTGAAAGTTAGGTTTTCTGTAATAGATAACTAATTGAATCCAAAAGGGGGAAAAAACAAAATTGGATTAAAGATAAGGAATAAAAGAAAAGGGAAAAGAAGGAGCAAGAACGTCGATCAAAGACCTCTCGAAAGAAAAATGAAGAGAAAAGACAGGAATTACGCAATTGGAGGAGACAAATATACACAGATGACGATGACATAGCACGAAATTGTTAAATTGGACAAACCTACTTCGAATTCCAAGTAAATAATGTCTCCAAGTTTGTTGATACCTTCAAATCCATGTTGACCTGTACATTAGGAAAATCCTCGTTAAAGAAATAAAATTTCCGAATATTATTTTATAATTGAAAAAAAGAATCCCAAATCTTCAATATCTGTTCCAATCTGATGAAACATATATCACGAAGAATTAATACAACATCCAATAACGAAGACGGGTTTTTTTTTTTTTTAATAATTATTATTAATGCGCGGACAATGACCTCACCTTCCCAATCTTTTCAGGCTCACCGAAGCAATCTAAGTAGTCATCCTGAACAGATATGTCAAAAGTATAAAAATGATGAAGTTTGTTAAAAACAAGTTAGTTGCGCAGACATCTCTCGTGCATGCAAAAACTAACACATGTACATACATTCAAGTAACCACATAAAAATTCGAAAACAGTTGAAAGATTCAAACAAGTCGCACAGAAAATACGAAAAATGTCCTGCAAGAAAACTGTGAAAGAAAGATAAATCCTGATCATCTTGATATGTAAGTAACTGTATTAATGGCTTTCACAGGTTTGGTTAACTAATGAAAACCAGAGATTGCATAACCTATTTTCTTAATGATTTTCCGACACAGAAATGTGGCAGACAAACTCACCTGTACTTGAAAGTAGATTCCCATATCAATAAGCACGTTTTGCACGGTTACATGGTTGTCTAGGTCCTCACCAGCCATGAGCAATGCGCATGCAACCTATAAAAATATAAGAAATTTAAAACTGAAACACTGTTCGTCTTTTGATAAAGGTTAATTAAGCGAAATTACAACATATCCCACTGACTGGAAGGTAAAATGAGTAGTAGGCAGTCTTGTACTGAACAATGCGGCGGTGACTGCAGAAATCAAACCAGAAAATCTTAAAGACCAAAAAAAGACGAGAAGGAAAATAAGTCTAAATGTTGGAAACTGTTATAATTGGTTCGGCATACTACAGCAGGCTTGAAATCGTTCAAAGGGCTTGGTTTATGGAAGGACCGGACTTGATAATTAAGGTAGTGCTGATCTAAGTAGTTATTTTGTAACTTTATTTAGACTATCTTTTTTTTTTCAATGTCAGAAGTTTGAGTATTATATACTCACAGTGGTAATGAGTATTTTGACAAATCCTTTTCTCCTTCATTAGTGGTAATTAAATCTATCATCTGTCCTGAGGCAGTTTGAAATTCAACCTGAAAACAGGGCAAATATTGAATTCAACAATTGCAAACAAATATTTTTGTTGGATCATCATAACTGAGTAGTTAATTTACCTCATTGAACAAATCAAGCAGATCCACATAAAAGAGACTTACTGGATTGTTTCTAAGATCCAATATGTATGATTGAACACCTTGACTCTCCACCTCATGAACCGTATTCTCCATCTCCAATGCTGCGGTCTATATAACACGATCGAAATTACCTTAATTAAGTGCATTTTGTCTCTATATTATATACCATTTTTGATTTAATAATACACCATTTTTTAATTTAGTCCTTAAACCGGAAATGCCCCCAAGTGGAGGTCAATTTGTAATTTCTGGAAATCCACCTCCCTAGCTGAAACAATTTGATAATTGCAGAATTACCCTATACTTACTCCATCTTCCCAGTCGCACTACCAAAATTGCAAATTTGACCCTAAATTAGAGCTCTCTTGCAATATCCGAAATATCTGTCACCATCGCAGTATGCTCTGACTCCTCCTCAGTTATAATCGTGTGTGACTCATTTACGAAAATTCGCAATACCGAGTATAAAATCATATGATTTACGATTCAATTCGTTCATGCCTAAGTCGATTCAAAAGTTAAAATAAATCTTAAATATCAACAAATCGATCAAATTTGACGATTTAGGAAAACTTTAATTCATTATATTATTTATAATAAACTTGTGATAATTACGGTTTTTGTCCCTATGTTATATACAATTTTTTATTTTGGTCCTTAAACCGGAAATGCCCCCAAGTGGAGGTCAATTTGTAATTTCTGAAAATCCACCTCCCTGGCTCAAACAGTTCTGAAAATTCCAGAATCACCCCTATACTTACTCCATCTTCCTACCCGCTCCATCCAAATTGCAAATTTGACCCCAAAGCGGATATCTCTTTCAATATCCAAAATACCCGCCACATTTACGAGAATTTGCAATGCGCGGTGCCGGTGCCTCGGGTGAATACAAGAACTTATCGTATTATGTATTTTCGACATACTTTCATATATCGATTTTTAGGTTGCATTTTATTATCTTTTTTTTATGATTAGGCAAAATTTGTGTCGAATGTGGCGATGGGAAGTGACGATTTGAAGTTGTCTACGAAGGGTGATGTGGGGTCCACTCCCTTAGAAACAAGGGAATTTGCTGGTGCACAAATGATTGTCAAAATATAAACTCGTTTCTGTGTTAACGAAAGCTGATTAATAAGGACTTAATTTTTCTTCCTTCCGTTAAAGGCTATCTGAATGACGGCGCGTGCGATGCGAAATAGGTATATAATATAGGGACCAAAAATCGTAAAAATTGATCGGTTTGTTGATATTTAAGATTTATTTTAACATTTGAACTGACATAGATATGAATGAATTGAATCGTAAGATTTGAATCGTAAATCATAAGGTTTTATGCTCGGTATTGCGAATTCTCGAAATTGTAGCGGATATTTTGGATATTGAAAGAGAGATCCACTTTGGGGTCAAAATTGCAATTTGGGTGGAGCGGATAGGAAGATGGAGTAAGTATAAGGGTAATTCTGCAATTTTCAGAACTGTTTGAGCCAGGGAGGTGAAATTTTTGAAATTACAAATTGACCTCCACTTGGGGGCAATTTCCGGTTTAAGGACCAAAATTAAAAATGGTATATAATATAGGGACAAAAATGTAATTATCACAAGTTTATTATAAATAATATAATAAATTATTTTTTTCATAAATCGTAAATCGTAAAATTTGATCGATTTGTTGATATTTAAGATTTTTTTTTAACTTTGAATCGACTTAGGTATGAACGAATTGAACCGTAAGATTTGAATCGTAAATCATAAGATTTTAAACTTAGAATTGCGAATTTTCGTAAATGAGTCACACACGATTATAGGTGAGAAGTCGTAGAAGCACGCTGCGTTGGTGGTGGATATTTCGGATATTTTAAGAGAGATCCGCTTTGGGGTTAAATTTGCAAATTGGGTGGAGCGGCTGGGAAGATAGAGTAAATAGGGTGATTCTGCAATTTTCAAAACAATTTCAGTAAGGGAGGTTATATATATATATATATATATATATATATATATATATATATATATATATATATATATATATATATATATATATATATATATGGACCAAAAGTCTTAAAATTTAAGTATATATATATAGGGATCTGCTATTTTCTTTTTATGCCTTTTCTTATTCCTTTTTTTTTGCCCCATTTAATTCCAAAACTGCACCGTTTCAATTCCTTCCTCCAATCAACGTCTCCTATTATTTTCTTTTTCATTTATTTTCCAAGTAGCTCGACCGTGACACGCCTGCTTGCTTTCAGTTTTTTTTTTTATTCCGCTTATTGCCAGACGACGGCGTTTAGTTTTCTTTTATTCTGCTACCTGCAACCCGGCCTCACACAGCGCCCACAACTGTTGACCTCCGCCACCCGCTTCGCCGGGCGTCCGCCGCCGCTTCGCCCGATGTGCCTATCACATGGCGCCGCTTTTTTCCTCCAGTAGTATGCCTCGCCGCCCTCCTCGTCTATATCTTTTCTACGGTTCAAGTTCCAACGGAGCCCTTTTTCTTAGCCAGTTCCCTATTTCCTCCCACTTCCATACGTGCGTTGTCCTCCTCCTGCCACCGCTGCAGAAATATTTATTGTTGATTCTTGCTTGGCGGAGGCAGCTTTGTTTCAGGATCCACATTGCTTGCGTGTGTTATTTGCGTTGCTCCTTGTGTACGGAATCACCTCGGATCTACAGGTTTTATGGGATAAATATTATTCTTCTTTTTCTAATGATTTTGCCCATTCTGGGATTTTGACCGAGGCTGAGGTGTTAAAAGAAACTGTTGCAGCTATAGACATGGTTCTTACTTCTATGGATAAATCTATAGCAGATTTTCCATTTCGTTTCTCCTCTACATATCGCCGTGGCGATGACCGCCTTAGCAGAGATTATGAGCATGAGTGTTCTATGGTTGTTTCGCATGAGGATATGCTCTCTATAGGTCGTCTGAATAGCGAGCAAAAATATGCATTCGATCAAGTTGTAGTGCAAATTGATGCAGGTGGGAGTGGAGTTTTTTTCCTTGACGGTCCTGGAGGTACGGGTAAGACATTTCTATATCGTTCATTGTTGGCGTATGTCCGTCATAAGGGGGGTATTGCTTTGGCTGTTGCAAGTTCGGGTGTAGCTGCATCCTTATTGCCTGGTGGTAGAACAGCGCATTCGCGGTTCAAACTACCATTTGATGTTGACGATAGATCCATTGGTAGGATCAGCAAGCAGAGCGATGTTGCTAAATTGATCAGGGCAGCAACACTTATTATATGGGATGAAGCGTCAATGGCGAATCGACATTCTATTGAATCATTTGAAGGGCTACTCACTGATATATGTGACGGGGCATCAGCTTTTGGTGGCAAGATCGTTTTATTTGGTGGAGATTTCAGGCAGACTTTACCAATAGTTGTGGGTGGTTCAAGAGATACCATGATTGGCGCCAGTTTAGTAACTTCTACTTTGTGGAGGGGTATAACTAGGCTTCAGCTCCGAAAAAATGTTAGAGCTAAAGAGGATCCTGAGTTTTCTGAATTTTTACTCAGAATTGGTAATGGAGTTGAGCCATTTATATTTGACGAAAATGTGCAGATCCCGGCATCCATGCTTATTCCTTTTCTCGATCTTCATGCTTCTTTGGATTGTCTTATTCGTCATGTTTATCCTGATTTGGACTATTTCTTGACACATCCTCTATGTTTAATAAATAGAGCCATCCTAACCTCCAAAAATGACTGTGTGGATGAACTCAATGACCTAATAATAGAGCGCTTTCCAGGACAAATCAAGGAGTACGTTAGCTTTAATAGAACAGATGATCCATTGCAACAGGGGGAGTACGAAGACTATTTAGGAACTGTTTCTGCAAACGGGCTTCCTCCCCACATATTAAGGTTAAAGGAAAACTGTCCAATTATGTTATTACGAAATTTGAATCCACTCCAGGGCCTCTGTAATGGCACACGGCTTATTTGTCGACGGTTAGGCGATACTTTTATCCATGCCGAGATAGCTGTTGGCGATTTTAAAGGAAACTTAGTATTTATTCCTCGTATACCTTTGGAGCCATCAAGTAAGTTAAAGTGTCCGATTCCTTTCAAACGGATGCAAATTCCTGTGAGGCCCTGTTTTGCTATGACAATAAACAAATCGCAAGGACAGACTTTACAGCTTGTGGGCATATACCTTAGGGAACCTGTATTTTCTCATGGTCAACTTTATGTTGCACTTTCGCGGGCGAAGTGTGCGAGCGCTGTTAAGGTGCTTATTCATCCAGATTCGAGAGCAAAAAGTTCGATTGATTATACAAAAAATGTTGTGTATCATGAGATTTTTAAATTGGCCGAAGGTGCGTTGCAGTACATTTTTCGGGAATCTTATATTTCCATATTCGTACTTTAGTACACTATTTTTTACTCTCTGCATTTCTATTTTGTTCTATACAGGTGCGCGTTCCTCGGGTTTACCAAATCCACATGTATGTCTTCAGTGATATTTAGTTCTCGGAATCAATTTTTGTGTTTGCTACTTTTGGCCATTATAGATGGTGCAGGTACATACATTTTCTTCATTCTCTATTACATAGTTTATACTACTACTGTGGCCGCTAATATTCGATAATCTCTATTATAGTTATCCCTGATTAATTATAAAAGTTAAAAAATTGCAGCCTAATTTTGTTTGTCGTGAAGAGTTATGTTGAAATGTCTTTCCCCCTGAAGTTTACTCATCGCTATCGCTGCTTGGAGTACACCTAACAATATTAGCATGCCTCTGGATTGCGCCACCAGTATATCCATATTCTGCAACTACAAAGTCAGATTTAGCAAATATATAAAAGAGGCTTTCGTAGGTATACTTATATATTTATATAATTATAATAATATAGTTATAGATATCTTGACTTATTTATAACATGTTTGATTAATTACTTTCATTTGACTGTCGGAAAAAAACGAAGGTGACAACTGGTCATTTGATCAAGAGTCCCAATTGCCTGCAAAGAGGCTATAGCAATCTTGTTCATGTTTGATCTTACCAGTACATGTACCTTCAATAGGTAACGTACAGATAAATTTTTATTAATAAGATTACCCTGTCTGATTTGTTGTTAATTCTGCAAATGAAACTTGTTTAATTTAATTAATGCAGTATAATTGGATAGTACATCGAAGCAAGACAGTGGAATCAGGTACGAATCTGGCTTTGCACCCTTTAATTAACAAATTCAACGTGGTCGTTTCTTAAGAGTAACACGATCTTCTCACATTACAAAAAAGTTGCTACATGAGTGAAATTGTAATAATTATTGTACTACAAAAAAGTTACTACAAAAGTCAAAATGTACATATTTCAGAGTATTTAATTATACTTAACATAAAATACATGAATTCAATACTTAAGATAACGAGAGTATGATCGTAGTTACAAGTTTATGTTAATTAATTTGATCATTCTTTTTAAAACTTTCACGATCAATCATTCATTGACCTTTTGAAATGCACTGTAAATTATATTAGGATGTTGTGCTTCAAATGTAGATAGTAAATTATAATAAGTGTTTCTTCTTTTGTAGGGATTGAATTTGCTGCTTTTGTTCAACTTCCACTACATATTCAGTGGACTGTCGTAATGGAAGAAAAATTGACTTTAAAAGGTTCTTGAGGAGAAAAAGTGTTGGAAGAAAAAATTGGAGCTACGGCGCCGACCCCGAACGGAGTGGCAGTGGCGGTGCGAGGGTTGGCCGAGATTTGAAGCAAGTCAATGGAACACCTGGACAATCGCCGGAAAACAGGTTTAATCGAAATTAAATAAGAAATCAGAAATGGGTGAGGAAGAAAACATCGTATTCAATTCAATGAACCTCAGTTCTGAGGATTAAGAGATATAGATGGGGAAAAAATATATTTCTGAAGCAGTGGCAGAAGGAGGACAACACATGTAGAGGAAAAAGGGAGTGGCTGGAGATATAGACGAGGAGGGCGGCGAGCCATACTACTGGAGGAAAAAAGCGGCGCCACGTGATAGGGGCATCGGTCGAAGCGCCGGCGGACGCCGGGCAAAGCGGGTGGCGGAGGTCCACAACTTTATAATTACTATTTTGGTCCCTAACCCAAATTGCAAATTTGACCCCAAAGTGGATCTCTCTTTAAATATCCAAAATATCCGCCACATTTATCATCACAAGTTTATTATGAATAATATAATAAATTAAAATTTTCCTAAATCGTAAATCGTAAAATTTGATCGATTTGTCGATATATGAGATTTATTTTAACATTTGAATCGACTTAGGCATGAAAAATTGAATCGTAAATCATAAGATTTTAAACTCGGTATTGCGAATTTTCGTAAATGAGTCACGCGCGATTATAGTTGAGGAGTCGAAGCATATTGTGTTGGTGGCGGACATTTCGGATATTGCAAAAGAGATCCACTTTGGTGTTAAATTTGCTATTTGGGTGGAACGACTAGGAAAATGGAGTAAGTATAGTAGTGATTCTGCAATTTTCAAAACTGTTTCAGTCAAGGAAGTGGATTTCCAGAAATTACAAATTGACCCCCACTTGGGGTACATTTCTTGTTTAAGGACCCAATTAAAAAAAATGTATGTAATATATGGACAAAAAATCGTAAAATTTGATTGATTAGTTTATATTTAAGATTTATTTCAACATTTGAATCGACATAGATAAGAATGAATTGAATCGTAAGATTTGAATCGTAATCATAAGATTGTATGCTCGTTATTGCGAATTTTCGTAAATGTGGCGGATATTTTGGATAGTGAAAGAGAGATCCACTCTTTGGGGTCAAATTTGCAATTTGGGTGGAGCAGTTAGGTAGATGGAGTAAGTATAGGGTTGATTGTGCAATCTCCACAACTATTTCAGCCAGGGAGGTGGATTTTCGGAAAGTACAAATTGACCTCCACTTGGGGGCACTTCCGATTGAAAAACCAAAATTAAAATTCGTATATAATATATGGATCAAATCTGTAATTATCGTAATTTTATTATAAATAATATAATAAATTAAAGTTTTCTTCAATTGTAAATTGTACAATTTGATCGTCTTGTTGATATTTAAGATTTATTTTAACTTTTGAATCGACTTAGGTATAAACGTCGTAATATTTGAATCGTAAATCATAAGATTCTAAACTCGGTAATGCGAATTTTCGAAAATAAGTCACACGCGATTATAGCTGAGGAGGACTTGAAGCATACTGCGTTGGTGGCGGATATTTAAGATATTGCAAGAGAAATCCACTTTGGGGTTAAATATGCAATTTGGGTCGAGCGACTGGGAAGATGGAGTAAGTATAGAGATGATTCTGTAATTTTCAAAATTGTTTCGGCCATGGAGGTGGATTTCCAAAAATTACAAATTGACCCCCACTTGGGGTGCATTTCTGGTTTAAAGACCAAAAATAAAAAGAGGTATAATAATATAGGGACCAAAAATCGTAAAATTTGATCGATTTGTTGATATTAAAGATTTATTTTAACATTTGAATCAACATAGATATGAATGAATTGAATCGTAAGATTTGAATCGTAAATCATAAGATTTTATGCTCGTTATTGCAAATTTTCGTAAATGTGGCGGATATTTTGGATAGTGAAAAAAAGATCCACTTTGGGTTCAAATTTGCAATTTGGGTGGAGCCGAAGACGGAGTAAGTATAGGGGTGATTCTGCAATCTTCACAACTATTTAAGCCAAGGACGTGGATTTTCGGAAATTACAAATTAACCTCCACTTGGGGGGCATTTCCGGTTTAAGGACCAAAATTAAAAAAATGTATATAATATAGGGACCAAAACTGTAATTATCATAAAAATAATATAATAAATTAAAGTTTTCTTAAATCCTAAATCGTAAGCTTTGATCGTTTTGTTGATATTTTAGATTTATTTTAACTTTTGAATCGATTTAGGTATGAACGAATTGAATCGTAAGATTTGAATTGTAAATCATAAGATTTTAAACACGGTATTGCGAATTTGCATAAATGAGTCACACGCGATTATAGTTGAAAAGTAGAAGCATACTGCGTTGGTGGCGGATATTTCAGATATTGCAAGAGAGATCCACTTTGGGGATAAATTTGCAATTGGGCTGGAGCGGCTGGGTAGATGGAGTAAGTATAGGGCTGATTCTGAAATTTTCAAAATTGTTACAGTCAGGGAGGTGGATTTCCAAAAAATTACAAATTGACCCCCACTTGGGGTGCATTTATAGTTGAAGGACCGGAATTATATATATATATATATATATATATATATATATATATATATATATATATATATATATATATATATATATATATATATATATATATATATATATATATATTAATAGGGACCAAAAATCGTAAAATTTAATCGATTTGTTGATATTTAAGATTTATTTTAACATTTGAATCAACATAGATATGAATGAATTGAATCGTAAGATTTGAATCGTAAATCATACGATTTTATGCTCGGTGTTGCGAATTTTCATAAATGTGGCGGATATTTTGGATATTGAAAGAGAGATCCGCTATGGGGTCAAATTTGTAATTTGGGTGGAGTTGTTAAGAAGATTGAATAAGTATAGGAGTGATTATGTTATTTTCAGAACTGCTTCAGCTAGGGAGGTGGATTTTCTGGAAATTACCAATTGATCTCCACTTGGGGCATTTCCGGTTTAAGGACCAAATTAAAAATGGGATATAATATAGGAACCAAAATATAAATTATAACACGTTAATTATAAATAATATAATAAATTATTGTTTTCTTAAATCGTAAATCGTAAAATTTGATAGTATTGCGAATTTTCGTAAATGAGTCATAGGCAACTATAGCTGAGGAGTCGAAGCATACTGCTTTTGTGGCTGATATTTCGGATATTACAAGAGAGACCTACTTTGTGTTAAATTTGCTATTTGGGTGGAACGAATGGGAAGATGGAGTAAGTATAGCGGCAATTCTTCAATTTTCAAAACTGTTTCTGTAGATTACCAGAAATTACAAATTGACCCCCACTTGGGGTGCGCATTTCTTTTTTAAGGACCAAAATTAAAAAAAAAATATATGTAATATAGGGACCTAAAAACAAAAATTAAACGTACGCCACGAACTTTATAGACAATTCAAAAAATTATGCGACGTACAATCAAATTTTTGGTTTTCAATTTTACCAAAGATATGAAAATTGTCTACATACATAAAGCTGTGAATACCTTCAAGTGCTTGAAATCTTTTTGTAATCCGATGTATAGGAAATTGAAAAACAAGAAGAAAATAATAAACGGGAAAACAGAGAATGAATATGAGGTGAACGTGTGATTCCTCACCTGATTTTGTTGCATTCAAAAGTTCTGAAAATGCAATTATACGATACAGGTTGCTTAAATTATAGACCTAATAGCCCCAACTACGAAAACAAATATTCATAGAAAAGAGGGAGGGCTTTTTGCGATCGAATAGCGATTTCATCCGCTTTCCTGAACAAAAGATACAACCATAAAAGGAAATAGGGAAGGCCTTTTGAGATCGAGCAGCGATTCATCCACTTCCCTAAAGCACCAATATGTGCAGAGAAAATGGGAAAATATGAGAACACAAATCGAAAACCGCCGGAATGTGTGCCTCGTGTGTCCAGTCGACGGAGGCCGGGAAATAAGGAGGTGGTGGAGAGGGAGCAAAAAATTTGAAGCATAATGTACAAGAAGTAAATCGTAAGGAAAAAATACAAATATAAGAGGCATAAACCAAAGTAATATAAAGAAGTCCAACGTCAAACGAAGTAGTCGAAAGCGCAAAGCTACTCGTCAGAGTGGCGCCGTCTACAGATGTGGACGAACTCACTCAGCCGAATAAAATCAGCTATAAGAAGTAAACTTCACTGGAAGACATCAATATAATTCTTGAACAAGCGGCAAACCTGTGTACGAACAGAGAGAGCAACAGCAAACCGAAGCCGAAACACCAAAAAAGGGCTAACCTGTAATTGAATATAGAAAACACGAAGAAAAAGAAAAGAAAGGAAACAATGGTTGCGAATGAAGAAAGTAATAAAATTAGATTGGTTGAACACAAAAAAGAGAAAATTACAGGAAAACAGAAGAGAGTCACCTGTACCACGACTCAACCTTTGGAAGCCATAAGCAAAGAAGTTCCGACTTTTTATACAGCATATGAAAAGAATATTAAACAATAGTAACAAATGAAATTGTTGTGTGAGTTTGGAGTCAAAGAAGAGAATTTGTAAGATATATAAATAACAAAGATCACATAATTCAAAATTCCTTGTAATAATCCGTCTGAAGCTGAATTTTAGCGACGTACCTCGGATCCAAATAGAGGTATGTATGCAACCCCAAGTTTGAAAAATTGTCGTGAGGGAATCATGGTCGAATTTTTTGACATAATTTCAAAAGTTCCATAGAAGTAGATAGTACAAACGGAGTCCAGAATAAAGGAGAAGCAAACAAAAGTGTTCCTTACAAAAGTGATGGATCGACAATGTTTTGTTATTCAAACTTTCAAACATCCACGTCTTCGTGACTAATAAGAAATTCCAAACTTCACAAACAAAAACATCAAAACCACAAAAGAGTACACAAAAATAGAGATGTTTCGGCAAAGACATACAATTATAACTCTTTACCTAGTAATATTGCCGAGTTGAACAATTGGCGGTGTAGCACAAACACCATCATAAAGTAGCAACAATACCAGTTTTTGAAGAACTTGTACCCTCTTGGCAGATTCGCAGCCAAAAAACAATAACCGATTACAATTTCAAAGAATAAATTGTAAATAATAAAAGAGCATAACGGAAACAAAAAATGTGCAACTCCCTATACATTTCAGAAAATTATGGTATTGGATAAAGAAATTTACTAATTCTGCAACTCCCTATACATTTATAAAAAATGATATTGGATAAAAAAATGTACATATTTAGAACCATATGCCAACGAGCAAGACTATGCGCTAAACAAACAAAAATAAAATCAAAATTACTCAATGAGCAAGAAAAATTCTTAAATACTCAAACTCACTCGTTTTTTCTGATATCTTGTAATAAACAAAACCTGGTGATAACGAAATGATTTCTTCCTTCCGTGATATAACATGGCACGAAGCACTTATAGGGGAACGAATATCTGAAGCAGAGTCATTCTCATTAGTTGGTGTATCTACCTTTGGCCTCTCCAGATTTTGCACCGATCCATGGTGTACAAAAATTCGAAATACAAAATAGATAAGTTTATTAAACGCCAAAAAAAGTAAGGAACAAAACAAATCAGTAAATCCATAAACTAAAAAATAATGAAAAATGAGCGGTAGCTAAAGTTTTGCTGGCGAAGATAAGAGCAGGAGATATGCAATTAATGAGTGAAAATATTTTAAAGAATTAAAGGAGGACGTATAACATATATATGTCGAAATGAACATATATGTACAGAGGAATAAGATTATACGCTGTACACCCTCTTCTTCTCCGGTGATGGATCCACATAAACTGATTGAGAAGAAAGAATCATAAATAAGTTGTAGCTATAGAGTAAGATAAATGGTGCATAAACCAAGATCAGAAACTAACAAGATAGGAAAACTAATGGAATTTTTCAAGACAACGGTTGGTGCTAATAACAAATTAAATGTCGCAATCTATTGTTCTTTTAAACAATCATAAAGCGAAAACATGAAATGCCATTTGTAAATAATTAATGAAGGTGGCTAAAGGTTTTATATAGTAACATCCGGTTCCTTAATTAGTTGCTTCACACAGAATCGTGATTGAGATGTCGGAGTGAATTTTCTTTTAAAATCATATACCAAAACACACGAAAATATAATTTCAAATTTCAGATCAATTAGGTATCTTGGAAGGTAAAATGCAAGCATAAAAGTACAATTTGACTTACATCAGACTTGAGTAACAAACAAAGAACAGACATAGTCTAATAAACAGGATGTGAGAGAAGAGATGCAACTCTCCAACCTCCTTCATACTGGACATAAACCTTTCCGAAGCCATGCGTTTTAATCTGTGCCAAAAATAAAGTGTTTAAATATGCGTAAACACCGATAGGTATCAGGAAAATAAGTTTGCAACTCGAAATAGGCACATAAAAATAGCTGCATCATTACCAAACAAAACAAGAACGGATAGACATCGCGCTTCAATGATTCGTTAAAGATTGTAGGAAATCCAATTCAGACCCGGGAACTGGCACCCACAGAGAAGAACCAAAATTGTAAGCAAAATCGATAAATATTCAACGGCGATTCAGCAATTGTGGGCGACGAGTGAGGACAAAGAAGCAAGAGAAGAAAAATAAAATCGAGAATAAAAGAAAAGAGAAAAGAAGAAGCAAAGAGGTCGATCATACACCTCGTGAAAAGAAGGGAAAAGAAAAGAAAAGACAGAGGCGTATAATAACACGGACAAACTGTAAGAAGGAGATAATAAAAATGAACCAATAGTATTCATCAGTAAAGAATCAAAAGATAATAAATAAGATCGACTCATACGATGGAGGATATCTAGGAATGTCTCGGCAGCAACCTTGCAAATATCAGGAAAATCAGGGAAATAGAAACCTTACTTGCTGTAGCATGAGAAAAATAAAATAAATGCTCACAATAGAACATAAGTGGAAATACATCAGAGGCAGTAGGCAATTCGATTAAATACAAGATACTACTAATAATAAAGATACGAACCCGTGAACAAAATTAGTGGTTCCATATAGCGGATCGACAATCCAAGTCGGTTCATCGGTCAATTCTGTGGTGCCAAAAGCAGCAGTAGTTTCTTCCCCAACGAACTAACATGAAACAAAAGACTAACGTCAAGATACGGAGTTCACTATAGCGAGCATCCAACTGGAAAAAAAAACGTTACCAAGAAATCCAAAACTGTAGTTTGAGAAAATTGAAAATGAGTTCTTCGCATTTCTTGTCAGTCTCTGTGACCAAATGTACCTACACGGAACGATCGACACACATCAGCATATAAAAAAATTAAAAACAAACAAACGCGTCCCAATATATAAACTCCTAACATCATCATTCATCAGAACAAATTTCCGAAACCCGAAGAAGCAATCGAAGCATTACCGAAGTCGACAATCGGAAAGCTGTGCTTAACAGTGAGCATAAATAGCACAGTCCCAACAGTTTTTAGAGTAATACGATTTACGAAACAGATACCAATTAATTACGATTTATGTAACAGTAAACAAATCTATTACAGATTACTAAAGATATACCTGTAGCAACAAATTCTTATCTGCGAATTTAACAAACAAGAAAATACTTGCACAAAGATAATTTATTGAATTAAAATAAAATATTGCGGGTTACAAACTCTAATTTAATCCTCTGATTATTCTCTCAAGAAAAATATATGATTGACTTTGAATTTCGGAGACGAGTCGTTGATTTGATCTTCTCCGGATTTGATTTGGATTTGAATAACGTCTTCCGAGGGTCTTGCGACTTGAATCTCGGATCGAACGCTGAACTTTGACGGATTTTGACTTGAAGATCTTGGAGTTCTTGATGGATTTGGCCCTTCAATCTTCCTTCGATCTTGATTTGATGTTAATAACGTTAATTCGAGGGTTTAGCACCGTAATCTCGAATTAAACGCTTTAACGCCTTGATTTGATGAAGAACACCTTCGATTTGATGAACTCCTTCGATGTGATGAAGAACGCCTTGAATTTGATGAAGAACGACTTGAATATTGTAGAGAGAATTTTCTCCTACGGTTTTTATTCTTCTTGAGTTGTGCTTTGAATTGTGTAGAGAGGGTCCCTATTTATAGTGGTAGAATAAGAGTCCTACTTAAAGTCTACTTGATGACGTGGCGCGATTCGATTGGCTCTCTTTAAATTGATATTTATCTCTTATAACTTGGAAGAGAAGAAATAATCCTATTGGCCAATAATTAATTGATAATTATCCCCATAACTTATTTTGTTAGATCAATTATAATTTAATTTAGACACAATTTAATTGGCTAATTTAATTAACCAATTAATTAATTTTATGCGTCTACAAATGCCCCCTCGAGACTTGTTCACGGACAATGCATCTTGGAGTGGATGAGTCTCGATAATTGCTCAACTTTGATTGCAGCTTGATCTAACAAAGAACATATATCTTTTGAAATCATGACTGAACTTAGAGAGATTCAAAGTTGCCTACGTACCCTATAAAGGGATCAAGTCATAACGTAGTTCAAAATATATCCTTTTGAGGGATGTCGTGCACAATTTATACTCATGTGGACAATGAGAAATATTTGCAGTTTAAGCTCGTATTGAAGGAGCATTTGACTTGAATTTGTAGATAGTTTATGCTCGTATCAAGGAGCCTTGACTTGATTTGAATATATAGATAGTTTATGCTCGTATCGAGGAGCCTTGACTTGATTTGGATATATAGATAGTTTATGCTCGTATCAAGGAGCTTTGATTTGACTTGGATATGTAGATAGTTTATGCTCGTATCAAGGAGCATTGATTTGACTTGGATATATAGATAGTTTATGCTCGTATCAAGGAGCCTTGATTTGACTTGGATATGTAGATAGTTTATGCTCGTATCAAGGAGCCTTGATTTGATTTGGATATATAAATAGTTTATGCTCGTATCAAGGAGCCTTGATTTGATTTGGATATATAGATAGTTTATGCTCGTATCAAGGAGCATTGACTTGACTTGGATATATAGATAGTTTATGCTCGTATCAAGGAGCCTTGATTTGACTTGGATATGTAGATAGTTTATGCTCGTATCAAGGAGCCTTGATTTGATTTGAACTTGTAGACATTTTAAACTCGTGTCATGGAGTACTTCATTTGATTTGGACATGTAGACCTTTTAAACTCGTGTCAAGGAGTACTTCATTTGGTTTGGACATGTAGACCTTTTAAACTCGTGTCAATGAGTGCTTCATTTGATTTGGACATGTAGACCTTTTAAACTCGTGTCAAGGAGTGTTTCACTTGATTTGGACTTGTAGACCTTTTAAACTCGTGTCAAGGAGTGCTTCATTTGATTTGGACATGTAGACCTTTTAAACTCGTGTCAAAGAGTGTTTCACTTGATTTGACTTGTCGTATTGCATAGGGTGTTGGTTCCTCAAAAGACTTGTCCCCATCCTCATGATCTTCTTGTTCTTCTTCAATATGTTCTTCATTGAGCTGGTACGTCTTTTGGAATGGTGGTTCTTCAATTTGATTTGCAAGTATGCTCAACTGTTAGAGTAGGTGACCAACAAGCCAACATGTGGCTGTGGTCTTTCGTATTTATTATTGTAATAAACGAACCTTTATTCGTATTAATGATAAAACACCTTGGCATTCTATATCTTTGTCCCTTTGTCACAAGCATAGATATAGTCCTTACAGTTATTACAAGTACTAGTAATTGATCGTTAGGATCGTGAGATATTTACTCAAGTATTATAACTGTTAAACATGTTCCTAGTCGAAGGGTTACGCCACTAATGAGGATATCGGCCTTTCCCATTAAGACTAGCACTTAGTGTGTGTGTACTGCATCTCATCAGTAAACGGTATTGTGATATCGGCATGCATAAGTGGGTGCTCGTAAGTTGACGAGTTCACTGAACTCCCTCACCCTAGAAATCTCTAAGTGGTTCCCAATAATCGAGTAGAGATATATCTATGGTATAGTTGTACACCATTAGTCCTTATGACCTAGACATCACCGTGACTTCACTAGAGGACCAGCTGTATCGTGACCTGTCTCTGAGTTCCACCGAGGACCATCCCAAGGGCCAGTGTTCGTGCAGTCCGAAATCTAGTGGGAGGTCTGTGCATTGTAGTCGGGGATTCGATCGCTAGAATAGTCTTGGATGTCCTGTGTGTTCTGATAGTTTGTAATCATTCTAAGTCTCTGGCCAGAGCTGACTAAGTGATGATTAGAGAATTCGATTCTCTAAGTCATGCACGTAAGGATTACAACACTTAGAACGATCGCACCGTCATCGAACACATAAAGAGGTCTCGATGAACCAATGCCTCTAGTTCGATCGGGACATATGAATCGAAGGGACCGTACTGTACGTTAACTATATCTGAAGGTTCTTGCAGGCACTTCATTTGTATCTAGGGAATCATGACGCGTAGTTGCTAGACGCCAATCTTGATTCGTTGGGTGATTAAGGTGAAACGAGTTTCATCTTAATCGTAACTCTAAGGGGACGAGTTTTGACCACAAAGGGTTGTGGGCCCACGGCTAGCTTACACCTGAACCATCGAGGGTCACACTGCTCGTGCACATGAGATCTCTGAATAAACGGTCAGAGATAAAATGGTTTATCTTTGCATGATTGGAAGTCAATATGATTGGGTCCAACATTCGTAATTTGGAATTATGAATGAGAATAAGAAAAGGAAAAGAATAGGCAAATGTATTAGTGGACTTTCTAAATCGGGAAGTTTCCAAATTTAGAAAGTGCACTGAATTAGGGTTTCCACTTTTGGAAAGTTGGAAATTGAGAGTTGGCACTCGTAATGACGAGGACATTATAATGATTCCGAAAATGTAATCGTTACAGTTTTCCGATGATCGAATTGAGAGAGATGAGCAAGTAAAAGAACTAACGAACTTAAGCTGTTGGGCCCGGTCCAACTTAAGCCCGTTAGGGTTTTATGCAAGACATATAAATACTTGATTTATAGGTCTTGCACACACACAACTAAGAGAACACACGTTCATAACCCTAGCCGCTGCCTCTCTCGATCAGCCACCCTCTCCCACGGCCACCACCACCGCGCCGTCGCCAGAAATTCGCCGGAATCGGCCACCCGTTGTGCCACGTGTTTAGTAGATCGAAGTATACGAGGTGAAATCCAAGAGGAGGAAGATCGAAGAATCGAAGATGCGAGAAGGTAATTCCGAAAAACTGCTCTCGGATTTTCTGCGCTGCCCAGCGAGAAAATTCGCCATAAATCAACCGGTCATCCGATGGACGTGAAATTTTGACAGCAGCTTCACGACTCATAAATCTACCATCGTCCAGAAGGAATTGTTCATCCAGTAAATACGCATGGAGATACGGAAGTCGGAGCAAGGCTGTAATTTCAGATCAGCAAACAGGTTGGATCAATAGGAGTGGGAAGAGCAGCTAGCCATCTTCTCTGCGTGTGAGATTCACGCGCCGCCGTGGCCGTCTCGCCGCTCTTGCCGCTGCACCGCTGCTGCCCCGATTGTACGGATTGGTTTCCGTAGCAATCTCGACTTGCTAAGCGCTCCTACCTCACGCTTCAAGAGGTAAACACACGAATCCCTTGTTTCGGTTCGTTTACGTTTAAACAATGTATATTCATGTTCGTTTTCGTACGATTTTATGTGATTACGTGAAATCGTTTTAATCGTTGCGAGCATGTTATTTGGTTTAAACGCGAGCATGTTAATTGATTTAAATTCGGTTAAATTATTTAGCATGTATGTTGTTTTTAATTTCGCTGGAAGCGCAAAGGTACGCAATTAATTGATTTAATTTGTCGGGCATGTGCTTGTGTGCTTTAAAGTTGTTTAAATCACATTAAATTTTTATTTTCCGCTGCGTACACGTGCCCGAAACCCAACAGTGGTATCAGAGCTCGTTGCGCAATTAATTGCGTTCGTTTTTTTATGCTATGAATTTATGCATGATTTGATTTATTAAAGTAGTGATTGTTGTAGTATGTAATTGGGAGTTTTCGTAAGTTTAAAATATTTTTGAAATATTTTTTAGAATTTTTCCAGCTTTAAAATTGTTTAAAATTGGAAAATCGGATCTGAAATTATTTTTAAAACGTCGGTTTTTTTAATTGTTCGGATCGAACCGGTCAGACCGGCCGGTTCGATGGTTGTGCACGATACAATTGACCGAATCCAAGTGGATTAGGGTCGGTCAGACCGGTTCTCGGTCCGACTGACCCAGCCCACTCATTTGGGTCAACTGGATCGGGCATAACCGGACCACTTCGGTCCGAACCGGTCAGACCGGTTGGGCCGAACCGGTTCACTGAAAAAAAAAAAAAAAAAAAAAAAAAAAAGTTTATTTCAGATTTTCTAAAATTAAACTTAAAACAAATTGATTTTAATTTTTGGAAAATTATTTTCAATTAATCCCAATTAGATAATTGAGTCAACAATCATCTATTTTAGTAAATAGGTGTTAGATTAATCAGATTGATTTAAATTGTTAAATTGATTTCAATTAATAGAACACAAATATAATATTGATTATAGTTCAACTTAATTACTAGTTCCTCAACGTTATTTGAATGATTTATGCTAGTTGAGGTTCTATAATTATTTTGAAAAACTCGATAATTAATTAATGTAATTAATTATATAGTTAGGTCATATGTTCCTCTTAGGACAATATGCGTTTCCATATACCTTTAGAGAACATAGATGTAGGAATCACATAGACCAATCCGAACCTTCTGATGAGATAAAACATTTTAATAAAAATCCCTCATTCTTAATTTAATTAAGAATCATTTCAAGCTATAAAGAAAAACCCAATCTGTTGAGTTATTTCTTTCCTTCTGCCAACGGTTGGATTATGTGTAGCCCTTTACTGTAGTGCAGTAAGCCGTGTTAGCGGGGAGTGCTATGGTAGAGTAAGCTGTAATTCAATTGACATAGCGATGAAGGTAGCCATAGAAAAGGGTTATGTTGGATTAACGTGGTCGGCTAGATTAACTAGGGACTGCATTAGTTTGGCATAATCAAGTTCTATGAGCATCTTTGATTGGTAGGTTAGACTTGACACACGACGATTTTGATATTCGCGAGATTAACTTAGGTCATTATCGAGTGTGAGGAAAATTAATTTAGGGTCATATTGTGGATATGATTGATTGTGATCTACCTTTGGGCAAATATAATCGGGCTAGATTAACTACGGGTTATATTTGTCTATTGGACCTAAAGCCCATTAAGAAAAATCAGTTTTCTCGTTTGTCTACTAGAGGGAAGTGGAACTCGATAAAATTAGTGGGAGAACAATTAAATAACATAAGTCCAAACATTTAATTGTAACAATCATTTAACGCGAATCTCTAATAATCCTCTTCTCTATACCTCTCAGATAATCATGTCTAAGAATCCTATAATGTCAATCCTCGACAATAAACTCAATGGCCCTAATTACCTAGATTGGTTGCGTAGTCTTAAGCTTGTGCTAACCGTTGAGGGGCGTCTCTATGTTTTGAACGAGAGACTTCCCGCCACTATACCTGCCACAACAACTGATGCTGAAAAGGAAACTCATGAAGCATGGAAGAAAGATGACACACATGCTAGGTGCTATATGATAGCCGCCATGGAGCCCGCGCTTGCGAGGAAATATGAGTCTCACATGCATGCTTTCGATATAAAGGCTCATCTCGATAGCATGTATAGTGAGAATATTAGGGCATCGAGGTACGCTGCTACAAAGGAGTTGATCACGGCGAGACTGCGCGAAGGGACTTCGGTCCACGAGCACTGTCTCAAAATGATCAGTCTCCTTGAAAAGCTAGTGAATCTCGATGTCACCCTCCCAGCCGAGCTCTTGTTGGATTTGATCCTGTTGTCTCTTCCTAATTCCTATGAATTGTTCATAGTGAACTTCAACTTGAACAAACTAGATCCTCCCTTGGATTAGTTAATGAACATGTTGGTCAGTTTCGAGTCCACCATTAAGAAAGAGAAGTCTGTTCTCATTGTTGTTACTTCTGGAAAGAATAGTTCTCCCCAAAAAGAAGAGAAAGGAAAGAGTTCCCTTTCCAAACAGCAAGTTCGAAGTGGGTGAAGGTAGTGGGGGCCCCTAAGGCGAAATTCAGCAAAACGTAGTGAGATATTAATGATAAAGAACTTTGGCATTCCCGGAAACCCAACTATAAACATATTAGGATATGGGGTTTTCCCGCTTATGTGAAGCGATTAGTGGGAGATAAGTTGGATAGTAAATCCGACTTGTGCTATTTTGTGGGGTATCCCGAAGATTCAATGGGATACGAATTCTATTATGTCAAGGAAGCAAAGACGTTTGTTTCAAGAAATGCCACCTTTTTGGAAAGGGAGTTTCTATCCGATAGAAAAGGCAGCATGATAGAACTTGAAGTAGTTCAAAAACCACCAAGTGAAGTTCAAGCGCAAGAACAAGTAATCGAACCAATACAACAATACACTAATATACCTCCTGAACCTACGGTACGTAGATCCAAAAGAGTTCGGAAAATGCCGGATAGGTTATTCCTCCTCGAATGATGAAGATCATGTTGATCTTGGACAAGATCCAAGAACATACAATGAGGCCGTATCGGATGCGGACATGGGACATTGGCTAACTGCCATGAAATCCGAAATGGACTCCATCTACTCCAACAAGGTGTCGACCTTGGTAGATCCACCTAAGGGAATTGTTCCTATTGGCTGCAAGTGGATCTATAAGAAGAAAATTGGAGTGGATGGAAAGGTATCGACCTATAAAGCTAGATTGGTAGCGAAAGGTTACACTCAAAGGCAAGGCGTTGACTATGAGGAAACTTTTTCGCCAGTCGCGATGCTGAAGTCCATTAGGATTTTGCTGGCCATAGCTGCGTGGTACGACTACGAGATATGGCAAATGGATGTGAAGACCGCCTTCCTTAATGGAGATATTGAGGAAGAAATTTACATGGCGCAGCCGGAAGGCTTCATATCTTCTGGAAGTGAGCAAAAGGTTTGCAAGCTCCAGCGATCCATTTATGGATTGAAACAAGCATCCCGAAGTTGGAACATTAGGTTCGACTCAACTATCAAAGAGTTTGATTTTGAGAAGAATCCGGAGGTACCTTGTGTATACAAGAAGGTTAGTGGGAGGGCAGTGATATTTTTAGTGCTTTACGTTGATGACATTCTACTCATTGGGAATGACGTAGGAATGTTGCAGCAAACGAAAGCATGGTTGTCCACACGTTTCTCAATGAAGGATTTGGGAGAAGCATCTTATGTATTAGGAATACACATCTATAGAGATAGAGCGAGAAAGATGCTTGGCTTATCCCAAAGCCTGTACATAGACACCGTTATGAAACGGTTTAGCATGGAAGAATCCAAGAAGGGATTCTTGTCAATGTCCCATGGAGTTCGTCTCTCGAAATCTATGTGTCCGCAAACACCTAGTGAAATCGAGGAGATGAAAAGGAAACCCTATGCTTCTGCCATAGGAAGCATAATGTATGGCATGCTATGTACGAGACCCGATATTGCGTATGCTGTGAGTGTCACAAGAAGCAGATATCAGTCTAACCCCGGCCCGGCTCACTGGAAAGCCGTGAAAGATATCCTCAAGTACTTGCGAAGGACTAAGGATATATTTTTGGTCTATGGGGGTGCCGAGTTGAAATTAGAGGGTTTCACCGACTCTAGTTTTCAATCGGACGTGGACGACTCAAAGTCGAATTCTGGATTTATATTCACGCTTAATGGTGGTGCCGTGTGTTGGAAGAGTTCCAAGAAAAGCACGACGGCCGATTCCACTACCGAAGCAGAATACATTGCAGCGTCCGAAGCTGCAAAAGATGGGACTTGGATAAGGAAGTTCATCCAAGAGTTGGGTGTCATTCCTAATGCTAGTGATCCAGCACCGTTGTACTGTGATAACACCGGAGCCTTGGCGCAAGCTAAGGAGCCGAGATCTCATCAGAAGTTGAAGCATATTCTGAGAAAGTATCATGTGATCCAAGAGATCATTGATAGAGGTGAAGTTAAAGTAGAACGAGTCACCTCGGAAGAGAACGTTGCAGACCCCTTTACGAAGCCTTTACCGAGATCGGTCCATGAGAAACATCCAGAGTCGATGGGATTGCGATTCATGGGTAGTTGGCTTTAGGTCAAGTGGGAGATTGTTAGAGTAGGTGACCAACAAGCCAACATGTGGCTGTGGTCTTTCGTATTTATTATTGTAATAAACGAACCTTTATTCGTATTAATGATAAAACACCTTGGCATTCTATATCTTTGTCCCTTTGTCACAAGCATAGATATAGTCCTTACAGTTATTACAAGTACTAGTAATTGATCGTTAGGATCGTGAGATATTTACTCAAGTATTATAACTGTTAAACATGTTCCTAGTCGAAGGGTTACGCCACTAATGAGGATATCGGCCTTTCCCATTAAGACTAGCACTTAGTGTGTGTGTACTGCATCTCATCAGTAAACGGTATTGTGATATCGGCATGCATAAGTGGGTGCTCGTAAGTTGACGAGTTCACTGAACTCCCTCACCCTAGAAATCTCTAAGTGGTTCCCAATAATCGAGTAGAGATATATCTATGGTATAGTTGTACACTATTAGTCCTTATGACCTAGACATCACCGTGACTTCACTAGAGGACCAGCTGTATCGTGACCTGTCTCTGAGTTCCACCGAGGACCATCCCAAGGGCCAGTGTTCGTGCAGTCCGAAATCTAGTGGGAGGTCTGTGCATTGTAGTCGGGGATTCGATCGCTAGAATAGTCTTGGATGTCCTGTGTGTTCTGATAGTTTGTAATCATTCTAAGTCTCTGGCCAGAGCTGACTAAGTGATGATTAGAGAATTCGATTCTCTAAGTCATGCACGTAAGGATTACAACACTTAGAACGATCGCACCGTCATCGAACACATAAAGAGGTCTCGATGAACCAATGCCTCTAGTTCGATCGGGACATATGAATCGAAGGGACCGTACTGTACGTTAACTATATCTGAAGGTTCTTGCAGGCACTTCATTTGTATCTAGGGAATCATGACGCGTAGTTGCTAGACGCCAATCTTGATTCGTTGGGTGATTAAGGTGAAACGAGTTTCATCTTAATCGTAACTCTAAGGGGACGAGTTTTGACCACAAAGGGTTGTGGGCCCACGGCTAGCTTACACCTGAACCATCGAGGGTCACACTGCTCGTGCACATGAGATCTCTGAATAAACGGTCAGAGATAAAATGGTTTATCTTTGCATGATTGGAAGTCAATATGATTGGGTCCAACATTCGTAATTTGGAATTATGAATGAGAATAAGAAAAGGAAAAGAATAGGCAAATGTATTAGTGGACTTTCTAAATCGGGAAGTTTCCAAATTTAGAAAGTGCACTGAATTAGGGTTTCCACTTTTGGAAAGTTGGAAATTGAGAGTTGGCACTCGTAATGACGAGGACATTATAATGATTCCGAAAATGTAATCGTTACAGTTTTCCGATGATCGAATTGAGAGAGATGAGCAAGTAAAAGAACTAACGAACTTAAGCTGTTGGGCCCGGTCCAACTTAAGCCCGTTAGGGTTTTATGCAAGACATATAAATACTTGATTTATAGGTCTTGCACACACACAACTAAGAGAACACACGTTCATAACCCTAGCCGCTGCCTCTCTCGATCAGCCACCCTCTCCCACGGCCACCACCACCGCGCCGTCGCCAGAAATTCGCCGGAATCGGCCACCCGTTGTGCCACGTGTTTAGTAGATCGAAGTATACGAGGTGAAATCCAAGAGGAGGAAGATCGAAGAATCGAAGATGCGAGAAGGTAATTCCGAAAAACTGCTCTCGGATTTTCTGCGCTGCCCAGCGAGAAAATTCGCCATAAATCAACCGGTCATCCGATGGACGTGAAATTTTGACAGCAGCTTCACGACTCATAAATCTACCATCGTCCAGAAGGAATTGTTCATCCAGTAAATACGCATGGAGATACGGAAGTCGGAGCAAGGCTGTAATTTCAGATCAGCAAACAGGTTGGATCAATAGGAGTGGGAAGAGCAGCTAGCCATCTTCTCTGCGTGTGAGATTCACGCGCCGCCGTGGCCGTCTCGCCGCTCTTGCCGCTGCACCGCTGCTGCCCCGATTGTACGGATTGGTTTCCGTAGCAATCTCGACTTGCTAAGCGCTCCTACCTCACGCTTCAAGAGGTAAACACACGAATCCCTTGTTTCGGTTCGTTTACGTTTAAACAATGTATATTCATGTTCGTTTTCGTATGATTTTATGTGATTACGTGAAATCGTTTTAATCGTTGCGAGCATGTTATTTGGTTTAAACGCGAGCATGTTAATTGATTTAAATTCGGTTAAATTATTTAGCATGTATGTTGTTTTTAATTTCGCTGGAAGCGCAAAGGTACGCAATTAATTGATTTAATTTGTCGGGCATGTGCTTGTGTGCTTTAAAGTTGTTTAAATCACATTAAATTTTTATTTTCCGCTGCGTACACGTGCCCGAAACCCAACATCAACTCCATATCATGTGCTCGAGTGGCCAACTCTTCAAAACTTTTAGGTTGAATTACTTGAAGGATATATCGGAGTCCCCATTGCATTCCTTGGATGCACAGTTCAATAGCTGATGTCTCAGACAGTCGATCCTTGCAATTAAGACTCAAATTTCTCCAACGGTTGATGTAGTCGATGACTCAAATTGGTGAGCTCAATCATGCTGACTGTTCTTCGAGTGCTGTAAAAGCGGTTGAGAAATTCTTCCTCTAAGTGCTTCCAACTATCGATGGAGTTTGCCCCCAAATCAATGTACCAATCAAACGCATTGTCTTTGAGCGATCGGACGAATTGCTTGACGAGGTGATCTCCGTACGTCCCGGCATCATTGCAAGTCTCGACGAAGTGTGCCACATGTTGCTTGGGGTTGCCTTTGCCGTCAAATTGTTGAAACTTTGGAGGTATATAGCCCATTGGCATCCTTAGATCATCAATCCTTTGCGTGTATGGCTTGACATAGGTTGATGGAGACTTCGAGCTTCCTTCCAACTTGTCTTTGATGGTTCCACTGATCAGCGTTATCACTTGATCTACATGAATCATCCCTTCTGGAGAAACTTGAAGTTCTTGAGCTGGAGCCTTCTCGTTTTCAACTGGTTGTTGCTTTGTGGATGTCTCGACTTCATCTTGAACTTCTATCTGATTCTCCACAGCTTGACTAGCATCGGCTTTGTCCATCTTGTTGATCAACTCGGCAATTTGAGAATCTCGTTGTTGAACATGCTTTGTGAGTCCCTCAATTGCCTTTGTCAAACTTGCAATTTGCTCCTCCATGGTTGTAGCGTTTGTTGTCATGACGGATGCCACCTCTGAGTAGCTTGATGTTGAACGAGGCGTGGGCTGTGAAATCTTTCGTTTTGAACCTTCCACGTCTGCGCTTGTGTTGACAAGAGGTGGTAAGCCTTTCTGAATGGTTTGAGGCGTCGAGTTAGTCTCGGAGGAGGATGCTTGCAGCTGCAACACTTCGAGGATCTTCGAGAGAGAAGAGATGAGAGGTAGAGATGTCCCACCGGGCGTGCCAAAATTTGTAGCAACAAATTCTTATCTGCGAATTTAACAAACAAGAAAATACTTGCACAAATATAATTTATTGAATTAAAATAAAATATTGCGGGTTACAAACTCTAATTTAATCCTCTGATTATTCTCTCAAGAAAAATATATGATTGACTTTGAATTTCGGAGACGAGTCGTTGATTTGATCTTCTCCGGATTTGATTTGGATTTGAATAACGTCTTCCGAGGGTCTTGCGACTTGAATCTCGGATCGAACGCTGAACTTTGACGGATTTTGACTTGAAGATCTTGGAGTTCTTGATGGATTTGGCCCTTCAATCTTCCTTCGATCTTGATTTGATGTTAATAACGTTAATTCGAGGGTTTAGCACCGTAATCTCGAATTAAACGCTTTAACGCCTTGATTTGATGAAGAACACCTTCGATTTGATGAACTCCTTCGATTTGATGAAGAACGCCTTGAATTTGATGAAGAACGACTTGAATATTGTAGAGAGAATTTTCTCCTACGGTTTTTATTCTTCTTGAGTTGTGCTTTGAATTGTGTAGAGAGGGTCCCTATTTATAGTGGTAGAATAAGAGTCCTACTTAAAGTCTACTTGATGACGTGGCGCGATTCGATTGGCTCTCTTTAAATTGATATTTATCTCTTATAACTTGGAAGAGAAGAAATAATCCTATTGGCCAATAATTAATTGATAATTATCCCCATAACTTATTTTGTTAGATCAATTATAATTTAATTTAGACACAATTTAATTGGCTAATTTAATTAACCAATTAATTAATTTTATGCGTCTACATAAATACAAGACAAGAAAAATTTAGGAAAAAACAAATAAATATATTATCAAACGAAAGCGGATTACAATCTCCGTAATTCCCCTGATTCTTCTCTCCTATTCTAATTTTGATTCAAGGGCTTAAAAGCTTGTTCTTGAATCGAACATATGATTTCCTATCACGAACATCTCGAATTCAAATATGTTATGAATTCGAGGAATCGAATATATGATTTCCTATCACGAACATCTCGAATTCAAATATGTTATGAATTCGAGGCGGAGGCTCGAGACGTGAGCTTGAGAGCTCGATATGTGTCTGTGTGAGTCTGATTTTTAGATGCACCAATGATCTTCTTTTATAGGCACATGCTAGGGTTAGGGTTTCTCGACTTGTAGAGTGGGCCAGACATTTTAAAGCCCAAATATGTTATGGACTTTAATTTGAGACCTAAATTAATAACCGATTTATTTTGGTTATTAATTAGTAATTTATCTCAAATTTTCGATGTCTACAAATGCCCCCACTTCTAGTCTCGGCGAAGAACATGTTGAATATTTGTAAGACGAGACTTGAAGTAATCGAATTTTCTCTCATTTGTTGGCTTCCAAACCTCTTTCCTCAACTTTGGGGTTTAATTTGATAAATCCTTCACCTTGAGGGACTTAAATGATAAGTCCTATTCTTTGATAAGGGCTCAAACGCAATTTATTGCTTCTTGATTTGGGGATCTAACTAATCCATCCGCAGCACTTCACAATTACTCCGACGGCCGCTCACACTTTGGTCTCACCATCTCTCTTTGTAACTTTGAAAATTTCTCCATATGCATATGTTTCACATATTCACGACCACACCATGGGCGATGGTAATGAAGAGCGGCGCCGTAGCATCTTTGGATTCGCCGGAAGAGTTCAGCGCAACACCTAGACGATGGCGAGCTTGGACTATAGGCAGCATCTTTGTTGTCATCGGAGGAATAGGTGGCGCGGCTCTTCAGTCTACTTTGAGTTTGACTGGTGGATTTGAGCGGCCAGCGGTTTGCGGCGGCGAAAGAGGATATAACACCGTCGAGGGCTTCCGGCGGCAAAAATTGAAACGGGATTCATCAGGCGACGATTTTGTCGGCGGGCATATTCCGGCGGCCTCCAGGATTTGACATAGCGGGGAGAATTGTTGGCAAAGGCAAATGATCGCCATGGCTGGCCCCTTTTTTTTTTTTTTTTTTTTTTTTTTTTAATTCATTTAGGAACAAAGATTGTGGATCTGTATTTTTCTTTCTGCTGCCAAAGAGAGGATTTGCTGGAGATTTTCTTCCTTCGTCAATACTCCAAATCTTTTGGCAACTCAATCGGTCGAAGCATAGTAGATTGGAGAAGAAATTGTGCCACTGCGTCTTTGCCCCCAAGCGAATAAAGAGTTTTACCCTTTTTTTTTCGTCCGTATTCACGAGTAGCAATGGTTTCTTAGCCGCCATTGGACAGTTGAATGGACTTAATTTTGACATCGGAGGAAGAGATGAGGGGTGAAGATAGTCCCACCGGGCGTGCCAATTTGTTAACCTCAAATTTTTCGAATCTGTAAAACATAAATACAAGACAAGAAAAATTTAGGAAAAAACAAATAAATATATTATCAAACGAAAGCGGATTACAATCTCCGTAATTCCCCTGATTCTTCTCTCCTATTCTAATTTTGATTCAAGGGCTTAAAAGCTTGTTCTTGAATCGAACATATGATTTCCTATCACGAACATCTCGAATTCAAATATGTTATGAATTCGAGGAATCGAATATATGATTTCCTATCACGAACATCTCGAATTCAAATATGTTATGAATTCGAGGCGGAGGCTCGAGACGTGAGCTTGAGAGCTCGATATGTGTCTGTGTGAGTCTGATTTTTAGATGCACCAATGATCTTCTTTTATAGGCACATGCTAGGGTTAGGGTTTCTCGACTTGTAGAGTGGGCCAGACATTTTAAAGCCCAAATATGTTATGGACTTTAATTTGAGACCTAAATTAATAACCGATTTATTTTGGTTATTAATTAGTAATTTATCTCAAATTTTCGATGTCTACAATACCCCTTGTTCATAAATTGAAGGGTTACACAAAATGTTTAAACCTAGGAATATGAAATGATATTATACATAAATCAATAAATCAAAATAAGCTAATATTTTACCTCGCGTTTGTGCTCCACGTTTTTCGTCTCGTAAAACCCATAATGAATTACCTGTTTACCCAAAACAAAAAAATTAAATAAAAATAATAATAAAAACAGTGAAATGTGGGCGAAAGCTGATCTAATTATGTCCTCAAAAAATCGCCGAAGAGCACCTCCCAGCACTCTTACCAGCATCCACCGCCGCCGCCAGGAAATCCTCCACTGAACCTGAAAATCAAAGAAGAATTCTGATGAATAAACCACTGAAAAACAAAGATGCTAATCAAACTGACCTCGCTCCGATGGCAGCTCTGGAAGAAAAATTGACTTTAAAAGGTTCTTGAGGAGAAAAAGTGTTGGAAGAAAAAATTGGAGCTACGGCGCCGACCCCGAACGGAGTGGCAGTGGCGGTGCGAGGGTTGGCCGAGATTTGAAGCAAGTCAATGGAACACCTGGACAATCGCCGGAAAACGGGTTTAATCGAAATTAAATAAGAAATCAGAAATGGGTGAGGAAGAAAACATCGTATTCAATTCAATGAACCTCAGTTCTGAGTATTAAGAGATATAGATGGGAAAAAATATATTTCTGAAGCAGTGGCAGAAGGAGGACAACGCACGTAGAGGAAAAAGGGAGTGGCTGGAGATATAGACGAGGAGGGCGGCGAGCATACTACTGGAGGAAAAAAGCGGCGCCACGTGATAGGGGCATCGGTCGAAGCGCCGGCGGACGCCGGGCAAAGCGGGTGGCGGAGGTCAACAGTTGTGGGCGATATGTGACGTCGGGCGCTAAAACGGCGTCGTTCTGTACCGAGCAGAGTAAAAGAGAAAGGAACGACGTCGTTTTTCAATTAGCGGAATAAAAGAAAAGCCAGAAATTAAGCAGGCGTGTCGTGGTCAAGCTACTTGGAAAATAAATGAAAAAGAAAATAATAGGAGACGTTGATTGGAGGAAGGAATTGAAACGGTGCAGTTTTGGAATTAAATGGGGCAAAAAAAAAGGAATAAGAAAAGGCATAAAAAGAAAATAGCAGATCCCTATATATATATATACTTAATCCAAAATATCCACTACATTTTCGCAATACCGAGCATAAAACTTTATGACTTACAATTCAAATCTTACGATTCAATTCATTCATATCTATGTCGATTCAAATGTAAAAATAAATCTTAAATATCAACAAATCGATCAATTTTTACGATTTTTGGTCCCTATATATATATACTTAAGTTTTTTGAATTTTCCTTATCTTTCTATGTGCTCCATGCCCTGTTACATGACAGGTGTCGTAAATTATTTCATTATGTATTCTTCACGAAAAAATTCAGTAAAATGCATTCGACTGTTGTTGGTTCTGCCTGAAGCCTTTTTTTTAGCCATTTGTATGTTTTGTGCGAATCGCAAACATTGTCCCATAGGCGGCTGTGTTCAGCCTGCAGAGAGTATACATTACTAATTACACATGGTTATTAATTTTAGACTAAAGTTGTGGTATTGAAAATAACCAAATCAAACTTATCTTATGTTTTCCTCAGCTAAGGTTTCTTCTTCTTTATTGTTGTGCACGTATCTGTAACAAAAACAACTTCACCAATTTGCGCCGTGAGCAGGTTGCCGCAATTGAAATTTGGGCTCTTTATCCTCCGCCGTGACTTCACCAGAGCTCCACCAACCAAGAAGAATCCGAAGATTCGATCGGCGGGAAGTGGTCTGTATGTGCCTTAATTCTTTCACATGTTTTTGCTTTAATTGTTTCTCCTCGTAATAGAGCTCAGTGGTGATCTTCGTTCTCGTCCTCTTCTCCGGCATTCCAAACTCATGGGTGTGTTGTGCTGCTATTTTGCAACTGATGCGGGTGCCCAATTTGGCCACTCGAATGTTGGGGGACTAAACGTGGTCGTCGCCAGAAGAAGTGAGTGTTAAGTTTTGGTTGATTCTTGACTCTTGATTCTTCATTGCAAGTGTCTTATGCTAGTGGGGATTTAAATTTGAAATTGTTTTTGTTTTAGTTTTGATTGTGTCGATTTTATGAAATGCATTGCAGTTGGTTTTAGTTTCAATTTCCACCAATTTTACGTTACGTCTCTCTTTCTTCCTCTCCATTACAATTAAATATTTTCTTAGTCCGCCCGCAACAAGGGCTTGTTGTGCGTTACAAAACCAAAGCCCAGTCATGTCTTTTGGACTGTTGCTCAACATGTTTCGTCAACTGCTGATTTATGCTCTCTTCCTACTGGTATGTCTGTGTCGTTAGTGGAAAGCAGTTAAATGTTTAGTTCTTACTTTTTATTCTGCGTTTTTGCTGATTTGTTCACCTTTAACGACAAATGGGATTCTTTTTGTTTCTCCAAATAATTCACAATCGTTTTTTGTAATACTTTTTCCAGTATTCATTTTCATAGCTTTTGTGCTGTTTTCAATTGGGCTGTTGCAGCTGATGGTTAGTATCATTTCAATGCATCCATGTGTTTGCAACTCTTTCACGAATTTGTTAAATTGTTCTTTTTACCCCAGTTGATCAATATGCACAAAAGAAATGTACTCTTCTTATTTCTTGACCACTTATTTATCTGGTATTTTCTGTACGAGTATGAGTAATTTTTAGTTAATTGATAATTAAATAGAAAAACACTTGATTTATGACAATTTAACTGCCAATAAAAGTTGATTACTTAGAGGTTATTATAACTATACTTTGCTTGTCTCAGGCTATAAGAAAATAGGCAAATTACTTCTTATGCGCATAGGCCTTCTTCCAAATTTTTCCTTCAAATTTTGTTATGTGCATCCCAATTCTATGTATATTGGTGTCCATTGAAGTAGATATTTCAACTGCAGATTAATAAAAATAAATGGAATTTCTTGGCAGACTACTAAGGAGCTTTGAGATTTCCATGTTTGAGATGTACTAATTTTTTGGCTGATCCATGCTACACTCAAGACTTATATATTATGTTGGCGAGGAATTCCTCTTCTTTTAATGCCTAAAGAGGATTATATTTTTTAACGACAATAGTTATGTTGGATTCAAATAGTCATTTGTAAATAATTTGCTTCTAATTGTTTCATAGTTTTGGGTATTACACAGTATTACATTGCGCATTTCCATCATCAACCCTGTCGAAATAACCAATCGACTCGTGCTGATATGATGGCTGGGCACCGTGTCTTGCGCGGTTGACCCCAAAGTGGATCTCTCTTGTAATAATCCGAAATATCCGCCACCAACGCTTTGACTTCTCCTCAGTTATAATTGCGTGTAACTCATTTACGAAAAACTGACCTTTAAATCTTATGATTTACGATTCAAATCTTACGATTCAATTCATTTATACCTAAGTCGACTCAAATGTTAACATAAATCTTAAATATCAAAGAATTGATCAAATTTTACGAGTAACGATTTAAGAGAACTTTAATTTATTATATTATTTATAATAAACTTGGGATAGTTACATATTTGGTCCTTATATTACATACATTGTTTTTTTAATTTTGGTCCTTAAACAAGAAATGCACCCCAAGTGGGGGTCAATTTGTAATTTCTGGTAATCCACTAAAACAGTTTTGAAAATTGCAGAATCGCCGCTATACTTACTCCATCTTCCCAGCCGTTCCACCCAAATAGCAGGTTTAACACCAAAGTAGATCTCTCTTGTAATATCCGAAATATTCGCCATCAACGCAGTATGCTTCGACTCCTCAACTATAATTGCGTATGACTCATTTACCAAAATTCGGAATACCAAGTTTAAACTCTTTTAATTTACGATTCAAATCTTAAGATTTAATTCATTCATACCTAAGTCGATTCAAATGTTCAAATAAATCTTAAATATCGACAAAACGATCAAATATTACGATTTACGATTTAAGAAACAATAATTTATTATATTATTTATAATAAACGTGTTATAATTACTATTTTAGTCCATATATTATATACCATTTTTAATATCAATCCTTAAACCGGAAATGCCCCAGGTGGAGGTCAATTGGTAATTTCCGAAAATCCACCTCCCTAGCTGAAGCAGTTCTGAAAATTGCAGAATCACCCATATACTTACTCCATCATCCTAGCCGCTCCACCGAAAATGCAAATTTGACCACAAAGTGGATCTCTCTTTCAATATCCAAAATATCACATTTATGAAAATTCACAATACGGAGCATAAAATCTTATGACTTACGATTCAATTCATTTATATATATGTCGATTTAAATGTTAAATAAATCTTAAATATCAACTAACCGATAAAATTTTACGATTTTTGGTCCCTATATTATTATATACTTTTTTTAATTATGGCCCTTAAACCAAAAATGCACCCCAAGTGGGGGTCAATTTGTAATTTTTGAAAATCCACCTTCCTCTGTAACAGTTTTG
This sequence comes from Erythranthe guttata, assembly GCF_056151865.1. NCBI lineage: Eukaryota > Viridiplantae > Streptophyta > Magnoliopsida > Lamiales > Phrymaceae > Erythranthe > Erythranthe guttata. The sequence continues at coordinate 9,178,986 of NC_142543.1, read as the reverse complement.
AAAATTGCAGATTCACCCCTATACTTACTCCATCTTCCCAACCGCTTCAGCCCAACTGCAAATTTAACCCCAAAGTGGATCTCTCTTGCAATATCCGAAATATCCGCCACCAACGCAGTATGCTTCTACTCATCAGCTATAATCGAGTGTGACTCATTTACGCAAATTCGCAATACCTTGTTTAAAATCTTATGGTTTACGATTCAAATCTTACGATTCAATTCGTTCATACCTAAGTTGGTTGATTCAAATGATATAATAAATCTTAAATATCAACAAATCGATCAAATTTTATGATTTACGATTTAAGAAAACGTTAATTTATTATATTATTTATAATAAACTTGGGATAATTACAGTTTTGTTCCGTATATTATATATAGTTTTAAATTTTGGTCCTTAAACCGGTAATACCCCAAGTGAGGGCCAATTTGTATTTCTGGAAATAAAGGTAGAGCTACTAAAGGAAGGGTATACTAAAATCGACAATAAGGCACATGATACACAGATGAAAAGAAGTGGTGCCACAAACAGCGGCAATAATTCGATCAAAATAAATTGAGAAAATTAATACCCCGCACACCCTAAAAGATGAAGTAGAGGACAAAGTGGAGCTGCAAGCTTATGGAAAACAAATATAAGCAACGAAAGGAAGGAAGATAACCCAGTCGAAATGGAAAGCTAATTCAACCTGTGGTCTTCCAAATCAGAAAGAAGAGTAACAGAGAAAAACTCCAAATGTGTTGGAGGTTTTAAGAAATAAAGACAATTTTACAATACCCAAATTGCTTGGTATAAATTGTAAAAGGACGAGAAATAAGCTACCTCGTTTACACTAAACTCTATTTTTGTCAATGAAGGCCGCCATTGTATATGACATTAACGGTAGGTAATAGCTACACTTACGAAAACAGTAGGCCTAATGATTGAAATAAACAAATAAATACATCTATGGCCTTTTTTAGCTACGAAGTTAGTGAAGGGGTACTGCAGGAATTTGTCTTGTAATGGACCATTCTGCAAAGCAGACAATTTCCAAATCTCTGTAACTGGACAAGGACAACGTAATATGCATGCACACAGAAAATGCCGCATACATACACACATACGAAAATCCATCATAGACGTAACACACACAAAAGAACTCAAAACTGCAAATCCTTTAATATATATAATGAAAATGAAAAGAAGAAAAGGGGAAGGGAGAAACCACGGGCAACAGGTGAAAAGCAATTCAATTTCCCAAAACCGAAACCGAAAATGAACCTAAACCAAAAACGAACCTAAACCGAAACCGAAACCATGAGATGAGGAGCATGCTTACAAAACAAAAACAACTTTCAGTGTATATTTATGCAAGTAACATATTAAAAAGAAGGCATATATGGCATCCAACAAAATCATAAATTTAAGTAGACATGAAACACAGAGCCCAAAACATATGTTCGCTTCTAAACAACACCGAAGTTGAACCAATCTACAAATCACATAACATCGCCTAAACTAAAACCGAAACCGAAACAAAAACCAAAAACATGAGATAAGGAGCATGCTTACAAAATAGATATAATTTACGATAGGAAGACCAAGTTTCAAAAAATAACATCACACTGCACAAACGCCAAAGCAGTTGATCATCCACACAACTTTTCACTTACCTTGTTCCTACTCACCCGTCAGCTGCTGGTTCTTTTGCATTGAACACAAAAACATCAGAAATTAGCAAAAGTTTACTGAAATAAATTCAATTGAACTTGATAAGATATGTATACCGAGATACTTAATAGAACAAAACATCTGTTGCTCAAATGACTCGTGCTGAATTTTCATTCCAGAAAGACAACAAACAAAAGCACCTGCATCAAGCTGAACAAGTGTTGACTATCCCACAAATAATTAAAAAAAAAAAAAAAAAAACCAACCTCATATGATAAAAAAACCGAATAATTATAAACAACAGATGAGGCATTAACGTCATACCAATCCTTTTAGGCAAACAGGTCAATACAAAATAATGGGCTGCAAAAATGTAATGAAGGAACCACAAGTATCACGTAAAATGGAAAAAATAAAATAACATAATGCTGTAAAAGATAATAAATACTTGCGCTTTCTTCGTGCCTCTTTTCTCCCGTTTGGAAATTCTCTTGTGCATTCTACATCAAATGAGGAGACAAAAGTGTTCAAAAATTTCAATCTAGAATTGTAATACAAATTTAAAATTACAGACATCCAAAGATAAACGTATATCAGTCCAAAATTTCTGTAAAAATCCCCAACGAAAAACGATAAACGTATATCAGTCCAAAATTTCTGTAAAAATACGATATTTGTTGTCTAATAGAACAAACACTAAACAACCCCCAACCATAATTGTAGAACTGACTCAGGCCGACCAACGAAAAACAAGATCTTACCGGGTATAGAATATGCTCCAAGAGTAAGAATATTAGCGTACGTGAGCCATAAACCGTGGTCACACTTCAGATGACCCAATTCATGTGCCAAAACAGCTTGTATGTGATACAACAAGTAAAGGTTAAAGTACAACTCAAGCACTACCAGAAGTAAGGTTTAGTACCTGCAATTCCTTTCTTGACAAAAGCTCCACTAAGCTTGTATGAACGACAACAAATGGCTTTTTCCCACTGATAGCCAAAGTATATGCATTAGACACAGGACTTTGGCGCAAATATAAGTCGGGCGTGTCAATGTTCAGTATACTGGCAGCCTCTACCATCAATGCATGAAGTTCAGGGAGCTATACAAACAAAACAGACACAGTTATACGAGTAATATCTAAAAGAATATAACAATTGCCGCAAATTGAATCAAAAAATAAATATATTTACACAGTACTCAGACTCCCAGAGGTATCATAAAACAGAAGTTCAAACATTTAATGCATCCATAATTTGATACGAAAATATTAGTATAAACAGAACGAATTAAGAGCTTGTATCGTGTACTAAACCTGATTTCCAGAAACAAGAACAGATGTCCCTATATTCTCCAGAAGCATGACTTGCTCAGCAACAGTTCCTACAACCAAATTATCGTTAGCTGAAGAACAAACGATCACTCAGAATTTACTTCAGAAGCGAAATTTTCAAACAGCAGAATAAGATAATCATCAGAAATAGCTTAGTACCTCCTCATATTTCAAACTAAATTCCCAATAAATCAGGGAGACACTATTTTAAACCAATAATTTTTTAAAAGATAAATTAATTGAATTACCTAATAAAGCCTTTCTGATTTCATTTAACCCCGGAATCGCTCTCAAAATCAACGTATTCTGCGATCGCATAAAAACATAGAAAAATGAATTTACAAAAATAATTGATTATCAACTAAAAATAGAAAACCATTAGTGCATCACACCACCACTACCGGAGCCATGAATATTTGCGCTAGGCCCGGAATGCCCGGAATTAACAGAACCACCAGACCCTCCTCTAATAAACACAGTCTTCAAGCCCCTTTTACGGCGCAATTTGCAAATCTGAACTGACCCACCAAATTAGAATCAGAACTACAAAAACCCTAAACGAAAACAAAAGAAAAAAGCACAGACAAGATAGATACGTAATTAGAATCAGTTCGCCTAACATGAGTTTTGCATTAATTTATGAAAGGAAGTTGAAAGAATCGGTAAATAAGTAAATTTAGTGTCCTAACCTGTGACAGTAACCAAATGGTTATCCAAGAATCGGAAAAAAGGTTGAATCTTGAAACCGATTGAATGCCAAGAGAAAAGATCGAAGCTTGTTCAGAAAATGCAGAAAACCCATGTAGGTACTACCTACCCACTTGAACTTCTACGCTGTGAAATTTAAAAGAAAAATAGCAGCACAACACGGCCATGAGTTTGGACGGCCGGAGAAGGGGACGAGAGCAAAGATCACCACAGAGCTTTATTAGGAGGAAAAACAATTAGAGCAAAAAGATGGGAAAGAATCGAGTCCGAGGCGGAAAGGATTTACACAAACCAATTGCACTTCACCCATTTTCGTCCACATCCAAAACCTCAATTTTCTCCCATTTTCATCCTCATCCAAAATTGTGATTCGTTATTTCTTGTGCATCCGCCCCTTTGTCCGATACTCTCTTTTGTGAAGGTAATATACTCCTTTTGTTCTTTTCATTTTCCCGTTTGAATTTTTTCCCTGATTGTGTTTCAATTAGCAACTGAATTAATCTCGATTCCGCCTTGTCGAATATCTCACTGCTCTCCAAATTCCACTCAAATCTCTTCTCTTCTTTCAGATTATCGAGTCTCAACAGCCGGAGAAGAAACAAGAATCATCTTTCTCCGAACCTCGTTTTCTGTAATAAGAACATCTGCCCACAAGCCGATAATCAATATTTTACAGCTGAAAACAAAGATTTGATTAAAAGGGTCGGCCGAGGATTGCTCGGTTTCGCCGCCGCCGTGTCGTTGTTCTGTGATTCGCCGGCGTTTGCTGAATCACTGACTGTAACTTTTCCTGTTTCTCACAACCGTGAGGTAATATTTAAAAAAAAAGAAGTTATTTATTTATTTATTTCATATTACTAAATATTATTTTAATCAGACTCTTACCTCTGTTTTGAAACAGGTAAATACTGTACAAAGAACACTTGTGGAGGCATGGGGTTTGATTAGAGAAACCTTTGTGGATCCAACTTTCAATCATCAGGGTAAGAAAGACCAAAATGCCCCTCGTTGAACTTCTTTCGTTTGATTAGTTTTTCAAGTTTTGAAAATGAATGTAGTTGTGTTCTTGAATCAATAGTTGCCAACATTAGGATGAGAGCTTCGTGTTTGTCGTTTATCGGTTTTATCCTTGTCCGAATCAATGAACTAATAATTCGAAGGGGACTTATGTTTTACAGATTAGGACTTAAAATTACAACAAACGATGGTCGAAATGTTTCCACTTACATCAGAAGATGCTGCGTATAATAAAATTAAAGGGATGCTTTCGACTGTTACAGATCCTTTTACGCACATAATCAGTCGTAAGGTATTTTTTTTCTTGTCTTAATTAATTAATTATTTCAAATTTTACTTATGATCCATTTTTCGTACATTAATGGGCTGTGTGTATATATTTGTTACATGCAGGAATATCAAAGTTTTAGAATAGGAAGCGACGGAAATTTGCAAGGTGTCGGCTTATTTATCAACGTTCAACCGCAGACAGTACACGTGGTGGGTTGACTTTACGCATTTCCGTACTTTTTTTTTATAAATTATAATATCGAATATTGATTTGCTTTATTTTTTTGGTTAATTATGAAGTTTTTTTTTTCCCAAGATTGGCATGTAATTTTCTATTTTACTTTATTTCAAGTTGTTTTATCGTGCATAAAGAATAGCCCAGCTGCGAGAGCTGGTATACGCGAAGGAGATGAGCTAATGGAAATAAATGGTAATTTACATTAGTACTTAATAAACTAGAACAATAGTTTATTGATGAATAGTTTTAATAAAAAATAATAAACAAAATTTCTAATAATCGGTTTGATGATTTTTTTTTTTTTTTTTTGTGGTGCATAATAGGTAAAAGACTCGACTGAGTGGCAAGTGAAGCAGCTGCACAAAAGCTCAGGGGACATGTCGGAACAACTGTTACAGTAAAAGTTCACACTGTAAGAACACTTCACTTGCATTTAAAAAATAAATACTGTTTTTCGAATAATTTTTTTTAATATAATTGTAAATGTCGATTGTGAAAGCTGGTTAATTAATTTTGAACTTCATTGGTGCATTTATGTTTATCCAGGTTGATGACTTCGGGAGTTCTTATATCAGAGAGGTTAATATACCCCGTGAAGTAATCAAGCTTTCACCGATATCGAGTGCTATAATTCCTCACAAATTGCCAGACGGACATTTATCGAAGACGGGATATGTGAAATTAGCAACTTTTTCTCAGGTATTTCATTTTCTCGAGCATTTTTTCAACTCATGAAAATCGATAGAATTTAGCCGTATTATTGACGAACGAGGGTAAAAAGGTAATTTCGATCGTGTTATATAGACCGCAGCATTGGAGATGGAGAATACGGTTCATGAGGTGGAGAGTCAAGGTGTTCAATCATACATATTGGATCTTAGAAACAATCCAGTAAGTCTCTTTTATGTGGATCTGCTTGATTTGTTCAATGAGGTAAATTAACTACTCAGTTATGATGATCCAACAAAAATATTTGTTTGCAATTGTTGAATTCAATATTTGCCCTGTTTTCAGGTTGAATTTCAAACTGCCTCAGGACAGATGATAGATTTAATTACCACTAATGAAGGAGAAAAGGATTTGTCAAAATACTCATTACCACTGTGAGTATATAATACTCAAACTTCTGACATTGAAAAAAAAAAGATAGTCTAAATAAAGTTACAAAATAACTACTTAGATCAGCACTACCTTAATTATCAAGTCCGGTCCTTCCATAAACCAAGCCCTTTGAACGATTTCAAGCCTGCTGTAGTATGCCGAACCAATTATAACAGTTTCCAACATTTAGACTTATTTTCCTTCTCGTCTTTTTTTGGTCTTTAAGATTTTCTGGTTTGATTTCTGCAGTCACCGCCGCATTGTTCAGTACAAGACTGCCTACTACTCATTTTACCTTCCAGTCAGTGGGATATGTTGTAATTTCGCTTAATTAACCTTTATCAAAAGACGAACAGTGTTTCAGTTTTAAATTTCTTATATTTTTATAGGTTGCATGCGCATTGCTCATGGCTGGTGAGGACCTAGACAACCATGTAACCGTGCAAAACGTGCTTATTGATATGGGAATCTACTTTCAAGTACAGGTGAGTTTGTCTGCCACATTTCTGTGTCGGAAAATCATTAAGAAAATAGGTTATGCAATCTCTGGTTTTCATTAGTTAACCAAACCTGTGAAAGCCATTAATACAGTTACTTACATATCAAGATGATCAGGATTTATCTTTCTTTCACAGTTTTCTTGCAGGACATTTTTCGTATTTTCTGTGCGACTTGTTTGAATCTTTCAACTGTTTTCGAATTTTTATGTGGTTACTTGAATGTATGTACATGTGTTAGTTTTTGCATGCACGAGAGATGTCTGCGCAACTAACTTGTTTTTAACAAACTTCATCATTTTTATACTTTTGACATATCTGTTCAGGATGACTACTTAGATTGCTTCGGTGAGCCTGAAAAGATTGGGAAGGTGAGGTCATTGTCCGCGCATTAATAATAATTATTAAAAAAAAAAAAAACCCGTCTTCGTTATTGGATGTTGTATTAATTCTTCGTGATATATGTTTCATCAGATTGGAACAGATATTGAAGATTTGGGATTCTTTTTTTCAATTATAAAATAATATTCGGAAATTTTATTTCTTTAACGAGGATTTTCCTAATGTACAGGTCAACATGGATTTGAAGGTATCAACAAACTTGGAGACATTATTTACTTGGAATTCGAAGTAGGTTTGTCCAATTTAACAATTTCGTGCTATGTCATCGTCATCTGTGTATATTTGTCTCCTCCAATTGCGTAATTCCTGTCTTTTCTCTTCATTTTTCTTTCGAGAGGTCTTTGATCGACGTTCTTGCTCCTTCTTTTCCCTTTTCTTTTATTCCTTATCTTTAATCCAATTTTGTTTTTTCCCCCTTTTGGATTCAATTAGTTATCTATTACAGAAAACCTAACTTTCACTGTTATCGTCTCCTTCTACTCAAATTCATTCATTGGTTTTTCAACTTAAGCACTCTCTTTTTTTCAGCAAAAATATATTTAGATATTTTTTTAAACCAGCCTTTACCTTTTTGCTCAAATTCGTTTTGTTTAAGGTTTGCGATCGGTCAGGTGAGGCCTGGACAGCAGATTGAATCGTCTGTGTGTTTTGCGTTTTATTTGTATATGTCTTGGTACGAGGTAATTTTTCATTTTCCATTTATTTTGGGGATTTTTTCTGCCTATATATATATATTTTTTTCTTTTCACGCAAGTTGGGATAATTTGAAGAACTGAAGGAAAGGGAGAACATAGCCATTTAGTCGTTTGAGAAAAAAAAATTAAGTAAATTTGCTGGTAGAAGAGAGGAAAGGTAAAAGTTTGTTTTACTTCTTTATGATTAATGTTCTGGTATGGTGAGTAGGGTATGATAATATTGAAATGATCTGCAGAATATACACCGATGTAATTGGTTAATGTGTTCTTCTAGCATTTGGATTTGTTTGATTTCAACACCTTTATAAAACCTATTTAGGGTTTAAGTTTTAGTTCCCTTACACATAGATATAGGAGATGAAACAGCACGATGCCTCTTATGCAAGGGATTCTTTGCTTATGGCTTCCAAAGGTTGAGTCGTGGTGCAGGTGACTCTCTTCTATTTTCCTGTAATTTTCTCTTTTTTGTGTTCAACCAATCTAATTTTATTACTTTCTTCATTCGCAGCCATTGTTTCCTTTGTTTTCTTTTTCTTCGTGTTTTCTATGTTCAATTACAGGTTAGCCCTTTTTTGGTGTTTCGGCTTCGATTTGCTGTTGCTCTCTCTGTTCGTATACAGGTTTGCCGCTTTTTCAAGAATTATATTGATGTCTTCCAGTGAAGTTTACTTCTTATAGCTGATTTTATTTGGCCGAGTGAATTCTCAGCTGGAGTTGAGTTCGTCCACATCTGTAGACGGCGCCACTCTAACGAGTAGCTTTGCGCTTCCGACGACTTCGTTTGACGTTGGACTTCATTTGTATTTTTTCCTTACGATTTACTTCTTGTACATTATCCTTCAAAATTTTCGCTCCCTCTCTCCACCACCTCCTTATTTCCCGGCCTCCGTCGACTGGACACACGAGGCATAAATTCCGGCAGTTTTCGATTTGTGTTCTCATATTTTCCAATTTTCTCTGCGCATATTGGTGCTTTAGGGAAGTGGATGAATCGCTGCTCGATCTCAAAAGGCCTTCCCTATTTCCTTCTATGATTGTTTCTTTTGTTGAAGAAAGCGGATGAAATCGCTGCTCGATCGCAAAAAGCCCTCCCTCTCTTCTATGAATATTTGTTTTCGTAGTTGGGGCTATTAGGTCTTTAATTTAAGCAACCTGGATCGTATAATTGCATTTTCAGAACTTTTGAATGCAACAAAATCGGGTGAGGAATCACACGTTCACCTCATATTCATTCTCTGTTTTCCCATTTATTATTTTCTTCTTGTTTTTCAATTTCCTATATATCAGATTACAAGAAGATTTCAAGCACTTGAAGGTATTCACAGCTTTATGTATGTCGACACTTGTAATCCGATCTTTCTCGTATTTTCATACCTCTTGGTAAATTTGAAAACCAAAAATTTGATTGTATGTCGCATAAATTTTTTTTTTGAATCGTCTATCATGTTCGTAGCGTACGTTTAAGTTTTGTTTTTAGGTTTGTACTGCTTCCGAGTAACAATTTGAATAATTACAGATTTGATCCTTAAACAAGAAATGCACCCCAGGTGGGGGTCAATTTGTAATTTCTGATAATCCACTGAAACAGTTTTGAAAATTGTAGAATTGCCGCTATACTTACTCCATCTTCCCATCCATTCCACCCAAATAGCAAATTTAACACCAAAGTAGATCTCTCTTGTAATAACCGAAATATCAGCCACCAACGCAGTATGGTTCGACTCAACTATAATTGCGCATAACTCATTTACGAAAATTCGCAATACTGAGTTTAAAATCTTATGATTTACGATTCAAATCTTACGATTTAATTATTCACACCTAAGTCAATTCAAATGTTAAAATAAATCTTAAATATCGACAAAACGATCAAATTTTACGATTTACGATTTAAGAAAACAATAATTTATTATATTATTTATAATTAACGTGTTATAATTATTATTTTGGTCCATATATTATATACCATTTTTAGTTTTAGTCCTAAAACCGGAAATGTCCCCAAGTGGAGATCAATTGGTAATTTCCGAAAATCCACCTCCCTAGCTGAAGCAGTTCTGAAAATTGCATAATCACCCCTATAGTTACTCAATCTTCCTGACCGCTCCACCCAAATTGCAAATTTGACCCCAAAGTGGATCTCTCTTTCACTATCCAAAATATCCGCCACATTTACGAAAATTCGCAACACCGAGCATAAAATCGTATGGTGTACGATTCAAATCTTACGATTCAATTCATTCATATCTATGTTGATTCAAATGTTAAAATAAATCTTAAATATCAATAAATCGATTAAATTTTACAATTTTTGGTCCCCATATTATTATATATTTTTTTTTAATTCTGGTCCTTAAACTATAAATGCACCCCAAATGGGGGTCAATTTGTAATTTTTGGAAATCCACCTCCCTGACTCTAACACCTCTATACTTACTTCATCTTCCCAGCCGCTCCAGCCCAATTGCAAATTTATCCCCAAAGTGGATCTCTCTTGCAATATCTGAAATATCTGCCACCAACGCAGTATGCTTCTACTCCTCAACTATAATCGTGTGTGACTCATTTATGCAAATTCGCAATACCGTGTTTAAAATCTTATGATTTACAATTCAAATCTTACGATTCAATTTGTTCATACCTAAGTCGATTGAAATGTTAAAATAAATTTTAAATATGAACAAAACGATCAAAGTTTAAGATTTACGATTTAAGAAAACTTTAATTTATTATATTATTTTTATGATAATTACAGTTTTGGTCCCTATATTAAATACATTTTTTTTTTTTTGTCCTTAAACCAGAAATGCCCCCCCCCCCCCCCCCCCCAAGTGGAGGTTAATTTGTAATTTTCGAAAATCCACCTCCCTAGCTTAAATAGTTGTGAAGATTGCAGAATCACCCCTATACTTACTCTATTTTCCGCTCCACCCAAATTGCAAATTTGAGGCCAAAGTGGATCTCTCTTTCACTATCCAAAATATCCGCCACATTTACGAAAATTCGCAACAACGAGCATAAAATCTTATGATTTACGATTCAAATTTTACGATTCAATTCAATCATATCTATGTCGATTCAAATGTTAAAATAAATCTTAAATATCAACAAATCGATCAAATTTTACAATTTTTGGTCCCTATATTATTAAACCATTTTTTTTTTTAATTTTGTTCTGTAAAATAGAAATGCACCCCAAGTGGGGGTCAATTTGTAATTTTTTGAAATCCACCCTCCTGGCTGAAATAATTTTGAAAATTGCAGAATCACCCCTATACTCACTCCATCTTCCCAGCCACTCCACCTAAATTGCAAATTTAACCCCTATGTGGATCTCTCTTGCAATATCTGAAATATCCGCCACCAAGGCAGTATGTTTCTACTCCTCCTCAGCTATAATCGTTTGTGACTCATTTACGAAATTTCACAATACTGAGTTTAAAATCTTATGATTTACGATTCAAATCTTACGATTCAATCCCTTCATACCCAAGTCGATTCAAAAGTTAAAATAAATCTTAAATATCAACAAAACTATCAAATTACGATTTAAGATATAAGAAAACTTTAATTTATTATATTAATTTTAATAAACTTGTGATGATTACAGTTTTGATCCCTATATTATATACCATTTATAATTTTGGTCCTTAAACCGGAAATGCCACCCAAGTGGAGGTTAATTTGTAATTTCCGAAAATCCACCTCCCTGGCTGAAATAGTTGTGAAGATTGCAGAATCATCTCTATACTTACTCCATCTTCCTAACCGCTACACCCAAATTGCATATTTGACTCCAAAGAGTGGATCTCTCTTTCACTATCCAAAATATCCGTCACATTTACTAAAATTCGCAATAACGAGCATACAATCTTATGATTTACGATTCAAATCTTACGATTCAATTCATTCATATCTATATTGATTCAAATGTTCAAATAAATCTTAACTATCAACAAATTGATCAGATTTTACAATTTTTGGTCCCTATATTATTAAACCTTTTTTTTTTTATCCTTAAACCAAAAATGAACCCCAAGTGGGGGTCAATTTGTAATTTTTGGAAGTGCACCTCCCTGGCTGAAACATTTTTGAAAATTGCGGAATCACTTATATACTTACTCCATCTTCCCAGCCGCACTACCCAAATTGCAAATTTGACTCCAAATTGGATCTCTCTTGCAATATCAGCCACCAACGCAGTATGCTTCGACTCGTCCTCAGTTATAACCGTGTGTGACTCATTTACAAAAATTCGCAATACCGAGTTTAAAATCTTATGATTTACGATTCAAATCTTACGATTCAGTATGTTCATACTTAAGTCGATTCAAAAGTTAAAATAAATTTTAAATATCAACAAAACGATCAGATTTTACGAATTACAATTTAAGAAAATTTTAATTTATTATATTATTTATAATGAACTTGCGATAATTACATATTTGATCCCTATAGTATATACCATTTATAATTTTGGTCCTTAAACCGGAAATGCCCCCCAAGTGGAGGTTAATTTGTAATTTCTGAAAATCCACCTCCCTGGCTGAAATAGTTGTGAAGATTGCAGAATCAACCCTATACTTACTCCATCTTCCTAACCGCTACACCCAAATTGCATATTTGACTCCAAAGAGTGGATCCCTCTTTCACTATCCAAAATATCCGTCACATCTACTAAAATTCGCAATAACGAGCAAACAATCTTATGATTTACGATTCAAATCTTAAGATTCAATTCACTCATATCTATGTCGATTCAAATGTTCAAATAAATCTTAACTATCAACAAATTTATCAAATTTTACGATTTTTGGTCCCCTATATTACATACATTTTTTTTTTTAATTTTTGTCCTTAAACAAGAAATGCACCCCAAGTGGGGGTCAATTTGTAATTTCTGGAAATCCACTTCCTTGACTGAAACAATTTTGGAAATTTCAGAATCACCGCTATACTTATTCCATTATCCCAGTCGTTTCACCCAAATAGCAAATTTAACACCAAAGTGGATCTCTCTTGCAATATCCGAAATATCTGCCACCAACGCAGTATGCTTCGACTCCTCAACTATAATCGCAGGTGACTCATTTACGAAAACTCGCAATACCGAGTATAAAATCTTATGATTTACGATTCAAATCTTACGATTCAATTATTCATACTTAAGTCGATTCAAATGTTAAAATAAATCTTAAATATCGACAAAACGATCAAATTTTACGATTTCCGATTTAAGAAAACAATAATTTATTATATTATTTATAATTAATGTGTTATAATTACTATTTTGGTCCCTATATTATATCCCATTTTTAGTTTTGGTCCTAAAACCGAAAATGCCCCCAAGTGGAGGTTAATTGGTAATTTCCGAAAATCCACCTCCCTAGCTGAAGCAGTTCTGAAAATTGCATAATCACCTCTATACTTACTCAATCTTCCTAACCGCTCCACCCAAATTGGAAATTTGATCCCAAAGTGGATCTCTCTTTCAATATCCAAAATATCCGCCACATTTATGAAAATTCGCAATAGCGAGCGTAAAATCGTATGATTTACGATTCAAATCTTACGATTCAATTCATTCATATCTATGTTGATTCAAATGTTAAAATAAATCTTTAATATCAACAAATCGATCAAATTTTACGATTTTTGGTCCCTATATTATTATACCTATTTTTAATTTTGGTCCTTAAACCAGAAATGCACCCCAAGTGGGGGTCAATTTGTAATTTTTGGAAATCCACCTCCTTGGCCGAAACATTTTTTAAAATTACAGAATCACCCCTATACTTACTCCGTCTTCCCAGCCTATCCACCCAAATTGCATATTTAACCCCAAAGTGGATCTCTCTTGCAATATCTTAAATATCCGCCACCAACGCAGTATGTTTCAAGTCCTCCTTAGCTATAATCGCGTGTGACTCATTTACGAAAATTCGCATTACCGAGTTTAGAATCTTATGATTTACGATTCAAATCTTACGATTCAATTTATTCATACCTAAGTCGATTCAAATATTAAAATAAATCTTAAATATCGACAAAACGATCAAATTGTACAATTTACAATTGAAGAAAACTTTAATTTATTATATTATATATAATAAACATGTTATAATTACAGATTTGGTCCATATATTATATACCATTTTTAATATCGGCCTTTCAACCGAAAATGCCCCCAAGTGGAGGTCAATTTGTAATTTCCGAAAATCCACCTCCCTCGCTGAAATTGCAAATTTGACCCCAAAGAGTGGATCTCTCTTTCAATATCCAAAATATCCGCCACATTTACGAAAATTCGTAATAACGAGCATACAATCTTATGATTTACGATTCAATTCATTCTTATCTATGCCGATCCAAATGTTAAAATCAATCTTAAATATCAACTAATCGATCAAATTTTACGATTTTTGGTCCCTATATATTACATACATTTTTTTTTAATTTGGTCCTTAAACAAGAAATTCACCCCAAGTTGGGGTCAATTTGTAATTTCTGGAAATCCACCTCCCTGGCCGAAATAGTTTTGAAAATTGCAGAATCACCCATATACTTACTCCATATTCCCAGCCGCTCCGCCCAAATTGCAGATTTAACCCCAAAGTGGATCTCTCTTGCAATATGCGAAAGATTTTAAACTCGGTATTGCGAATTTACGAAAATTCACAATACCGAGTTTAAAATCTTTTGATTTACGATTCAAATCTTACGATTCAATTATTCATACCTAAGTCGATTCAAATGTTAAAATAAATCTTAAATATCGACAAAACGATCAAATTTTACGATTTACGATTTACGATTTAAGAAAACAATAATTTATTATATTATTTATAATAAACGTGTTATAATTACTATTTTGGTCCCTATATTATATACCATTTTAAAGTATTTAAACCGGAAATGCCCCCAAGTGGAAATCAAGTTGTAATTTCCGAAAATCCACATCTCTGGCTGAAACAGTTGGGAAGATTGAAGAATCACCCCTATACTTACTCCATATTCCTAGCCGCTCCACCCTAATTACAAATTTGATTTCAATATCCAAAATATTCGCCACATTTATTATCACAAGTTTATCATAAATAATATAATACCTTTAAAGTTTTCATAAATCGTAAATCGTAAAATTTGATCGATTTGTTGATATTTAAGACAACAAATCCACCTCCCGTCCGACACAGTTTTGAAAATTGAAGAATCACCCCTATACTTACTCCATCTTCCCAGTCGCTCCACCAAAATTTTACCTAATCGTAAAAAAAAAGATAAAAAAAGATGCAGCCTAAAAATCGATTTATGAAAGTATATCGAAAAACATAATACGATAAGTTCTTGTATTCACCCGAGGCACCCGGCACCGCCCATTGCGCGGTGCTCTACACTAGTATATATATATATATATAAGTACATATATATGGGGATCGTCCCCTTTTTTTTTATGTCTTTCTTTTTGCTTTTTTTCTGCCCTATTTAAATACCAAACGTCGTTGTTCTCGTCTTCCTCTCCAATCAGCTGGCCGCGTTCTTTTCTTTTCCCTTTTCTTCCCAAGTTGCTCGACCGCGACGCCTCTGCTTCTTTTTTCCATTTTCTTTTAATCCGATTGCTTGAAAACGGCGTCGTTTCAGGGTGGGCCTCCACATCTGGCCACAATTGTTGACCTCCACCGTTCCACCGTTCGCCGCTTCCACGTCCGCCGCTGGCGCTTCGTCCGATGCCCACCGCCCCTGCCGCCAACATCACTTCCCACCTCTTTTTTCAACCAATTGCAGACGCCGCCCTCTATCTTTGTTTAATATTATCCCGCATCTCCGCCACCTAAGTTCTCTGTGCAACCCCCACCTCCTTCTTCTCTTTGCCACCTAAGTTCCCAGGTTTTATTTCAAATTGCTGAAAAGGGTTGCATTTTTTTTCGTTCTTATCTGTTTTAAGGTGTTGATATAATCATGTTTGTATCACCATTAATAGAGCTTCAATTTGTAAGAATTGTCTGTTTCTTTTCTTCCTCGTTTTTTCTCCGTATTGCTGCCTCTTTAAATTGTTCGATTTAATTAATATTTGCATTCGATTTCGATTGTGTAGGAACATCGTTTACAGTATGCTTAGAGACTCATGTAAATCTGCCCCTTTTTGTTTTCGTTATCCATGACTGTGGACTACTTAATTTTGCAATCCTGTATTAATTACTCTTCATCTCAAACGAGATTTCCGATCGTCGTCGTTTTGATAATTAAGCTATTTCTGCGGGTGTTTGCATTTTTCGTGATGCGCATAAGGTGGTGAAGGATTCGTCGAGAGATTCTAATGGAGTTCACCGGAATGCTTTGGTGCTATCCGGAAGCAAAAGACCGTCGTACGAGTCTTTTCGGAGCTGTGACGATCGTCGATTTAGCAATGCCAAAAGGTGACTGTTGCTTTCACCTTTCTACTGGTATTTGATTTCAATTTACTTTGTACCTTGTGCATTTGTATAAGTGGAAATTAACAATTTTTGAAGAATTATAGAGGCCCTTTACGCGGCCTGATTAAAGTGGACGCAAAGTAAGAAGAGGAGTGGTACCATTAACAAACGTGGTCGAACTCATATACATCTCAGAAATCACTCGGCCGAATAAAATCAAGTGTAATAAGTAAATGTCACCAGCAAAAAATGAATGTAATTCTCGAAGAAAGACATATACGAAAAAGCTAAACGAACCAAAGTAAGTCGTAACACAAAAAAATATATATATGAGCCGTAAAGCAAAAGAAGTCGTCGGACGCGCAAAGCTACTCTTCGGAGTGGCGCCATCAACAAACGTGGCAGAACTCATCTCCGTCTCAGAAATCACTCGTCCAAATAAAATCAGGTGTAAAAAGTAAATGGCACCAGAAACAAATGAATGTATTTCTCGAAGAAGCAAAAAACCTGTATATGAACAGAGAGACCAAGAGCAAGCCGAAGGTGGAACACAAAAAAAGGGCAAACCTGTAAATGAATCAAGAGACAAAGGCCTAGCCAAAACACAAGAAAGCAATTCCAGATAAAGGAGCAACAACACATGCAAAAGTTTTTGAAGAACTTGTTCCCTCTTGCAGATTAATAGCGAAAAAACAATAACCAATTACAGTTTCAAAGAATAAATTGTAAATAATAAAAGAGCATAACGGAAACAAAAATTATGGAAATCCCTATACATTTCAAAAAATTATGTTATTGGTTACAGAAATGTACTAATTCTGCAACTCCCTATACATCTAAAAAAAATGATATTGGATAAAGAAATGTGCTTATTTAGAACCATATGCCAACGAGCAAGACAAGGTGCTAAACAAACAAAAACAAAAACAAAATCAAAATTACTCAATGAGCAAGAAAAATTCTTAAATACCCAAAGTAACTCGGTTTTTCTGATATCTTGTAATAAACAAAACCTGGTGCTATCCTATACCAGTGGCTTTCCATTATCCCGACTTTGAGGCCTGATTTGACTTTTCGCCATTGGGGTACTTCCGCTCTCTCTGGCTGAAGATACACACCTCCTCCTCGCCGAAATTGTCCTGCCTGAAACAATATATGATTGAGACGACCGCACCTTCTCGTAAATGGTGTTGGACGAGGTTGGCTCGGTGACCAAGGGCTTGCTTATTAGTTGGGTTTGCTTCTACCGAGGCTATGTTCAGGAAATTGGGCCTTTTAGTTAAACCAAAAAGAACATTTCATATTAGTAGCACATCGATAGTTCATTAGGCACAACTACTAACACAGCTAACTTTAGAACATAATTTGGCAGTGCTAAAGCAGGCAATATCATGTCCAAATAGACAACTTCATCTTTGAGATTAATAACTTCTAATTAAAATAAGGTTGAACACGCCCCCCCCATTGGAGTTCTTCTCTTTACATAAGTTTCTGAAGGCAAGACATCAAATCTTGACCCTATGGGCATATATGGTGGTTATTGAAACCCAAAAAACACCGAAGTGGGGAAATTTAATTGCCGTTATTTTTCTGGAGTATATCAAATAATAGATAAAAAACACAGAAGAAAAAACATCAAATTCCTCCACGATAAGGAAAGCACACACGCACAAAAAGAACGGAACAACAAAGACAACAAATTATTATCTGGAAGTGCTTGCTACCTTTGAAGTGGTGAACACGAGCATCCTCGTTAAAATCTACAACCTGTTATTGACCAGGTAATTTGGAAATTGGTATTAATAGAAAAAGAAAAACATTATGACCAACGGGAAAGCAAAAACAAAACAGAGAGAAAGAAAATGAAACTCACAGGGCAATTGCAAATTGTTGAGAAGTTGCTCTGAATCCGCAAAGAAATGGGAAAACAGCTTCGAATACAAAATCCGGGATGCTCCATTCTTATCTAGAAAACCAGTACAAAATGGGGAAGAAAAGAAAAAAAACAAAAAGTAAAATACCTCGCGATAATGAGAAGTGGAGAGGTGAACATTCCACATCCTAATCACTGACGATAAAACTACTGTTAATAGCAATCAAAGATATAAATTTCTATTTATCGCAGCTCTTAAAGATTTACAAGGAAAATAATTACCATTTCACTACAACAAAGACAAATCCATGTAGAAACCTCTGCATAGTCTTGCTTCATAGTTCCTTTATGAAAAAAACTCCTGTTAAATAGCAATCAAGGAAACAAAAGACAACATAATGGATAGTGTTTAATCTGTGCAAAAAATGAAGTGTTTAAATATGAGTAAACACTGATAGATATCAGGAAAACAAGTTTGCAACTCGAATTAGGCACATAAAAATAGCTGCATCATTACCAAACAAAACAAGAAGAAATGTATATACGAGTCTCGTTCTTTTTCCCCTTTCTCTTCTCCTCCTTCTGCCGCCGCACCGCCACCGCTGCTGACCGCCGCTTTCATTGATTTCGACGACCCTCTTCCAACCATACATATGAGGCTGCAACTTTCTTTTCCCCTGCCCCTGCCCCTGCCCCTGCCCCATCTCTCTTCGGAGATCGCTCACCCTTTCCCCCTTTGTTGAGGTACCAATCCATGAATTTATAAACATATGATTGATGATAAACATGAATGTTATTTAAGTTTGTTTACTTATATATGTTATATTCGATTTGTTTAGAGAAAATTGTGGTTGATCATGAATCTGCATCTATAGACTATATGTCTGTTTGTTAGAATTTCAGAATTTTAATATGTGGAGCTTTGTTGGACGTTGTCGGTCAACGCGCTCAGACTGAAATCGAAGACCTTCAGATTGCCGTTCTCGTCCAGGAGAAGATTCTCCGGCTTCAAATCGCGGTGGGAGATGCCGCGGAGGTGGCAGTAGCTGACGGCGGAGATCAGCTGCTGGAAGTACTTCCGGCTGAGATCCTCACAGAACCGGCCCTTGACGACCTTCGCGAACAGCTCGCCGCCGTTGACGAAGTCCAGTACGAAATAAATCTTCGTCCTGGTGGCGAGAACCTCGAACAATTTGACGATGTAAGGGTGGCGCAACCGGCTCATGGTCGAAATCGAAATCTCGCGTTTTATGTGCGCCATTAGATTAACATTGTTGTTGAGCTTGCTCTTGCTCACCACTTTCACGGCGACGCTCCGGCCGTTGGAAATATCCCTAGCGTGGTACACTTTCGCGAACGCGCCGCAGCCTAGAAGCTTCCCGATCTCGTACTTTCTGAACAACGCATTCTCCGCCGATAAAGCCATGTTTGCGGCGGAAGACTGCCGCGACTAGGGACCGGAAACCGAAAACTCGTCGTTTCCCGGCATCAGTGCGCAATAATTCAGAGACCGGAAAAAACAAATTTCGATTTTTTTTTTTTGGTGAAGATTAGGTTTTAGAAAAGGGATTGGTTGTAAGGTTCTATTCTACAGCTAATAATAATTGGGCGGGGGATGAATTGTGTCCGATATTGCAGTAAGTGGGGGAGAAAGAGTATGAATGGATATCGGACCACTATTTAGTCTTGCTTGAGAAAATATCGGGTAACAAGTTTCAAACTTCTGCCTACTTTTATCAATAACAATATTTTTGTTCGTTGTTTTTCATTCATATCTTGCCTTCATTGAACAAAGAAGTAAATTTTCTTTATTGCTAACGGTTTTGACTCTTATTGAATTGTTCAAATGTATAAAGGCATATGTTGATCAGCATATATAAATTGAATTTCTTTTTGTAGGACATTTCAGCATATTTTTTTGTCTTTAGCTTTCCTCGTCCAGATATTTAATTGGTAAATATGCTTGCTTAGTTACCTCTTATTGTTAATCGATGCAGAAATTATTGAATTTGCTCGACCGGCTGTTACTGGCAATTGCTTACCTACGCGGCTACACTCCAACTTTATTCAAACCAAATTTGGTGTGAGGGAGGACTATTTGGCAAGTTTTCATCTATTTTCGTCTTTTCGAATGTAAAATTAAAGTAATCATACTGACGGTTGTTTATTCGCTCTCCGTAGTGGCAGATGGTAGATCATCAATGCAGAATTTTGGGTTGTTCTTTCTTTAAGGCTGTTTATAGCCTGTGTTTGCATTTTTCGTGATGCGCAGAAGCTGGTGAAGGATTCGTCGAGAGATTCTAATGGAGTTCGCCGGAATGCTTTGGTGCTATCCGGAAGCAAAAGACCGTCGTCGGAGTCTTTTCGGAGCAGTGATGATCGTCGATTTAGCAATGCCAATTCTTCCTCATGCTCTTCGTCATATGTTCTCCATCTGTTTTCCCCCAGCCATTTCTCCGCCTACAATCGGAAAATTCCAGTTAACTAATTTTTGCAACCCTAGGTTGATTCGCGTGCTCGTCAACGGTTGCGAGTACAGAAACCTCTGTATTAATGAGTCAACTCAGCCGTAGAAGCAATTGATTGAGAAATTTATAAAATGGCGAAGCCTCAAGTAACTATCACTCTCGGCCGCTCCGGTCAGGTACTCATGTAATTCTGCCCCTTTTTGTTTTCGTTATCCATGACTGTGGACTGCTTAATTTTGCAATCCTGTATTAATTACTTTTCATCTCAAACGAGATTTCCGCTCATCGTCGTTTTGATAATTAAGCTAATTCTGCGGGTGTTTGCATTTTTCGTGATGCGCAGAAGGTGGTGAAGGATTCGTCGAGAGATTCCAATGGAGTTCGCCGGAATGCTTTGGTGCTATCCGGAAGCAAAAGACCGTCGTCGGAGTCTTTTCGGACCAGTGATGATCGTCGATTTTGCATTGCCAAAAGGTGATTGTTGCTTTCACCTTTCTACTGGTATTTTATTTCAATTTACTTTCTAGCTTGTGCATTTGTATAAGTGGAAATTAGCAATTTTTTTTTTATGATTTGTTGATTCAGAATGAGAGTGGGTGTCAGTGCACGGAGCTACGGGTACAACAGCCGTTTAGACGGTAATAGTTAATTTCGTAAAATAGATGCTCTCTCGTGTTAGCTTTTTTCGTCTCTTTTTAATCAATAAATTTCATGGTGTATTTAAATTTTATTGCTGTAGATTGAAGAGGTCTTCGCCTGAAACTAACACGCAAGAGAATGTCAAAGCATATAGAGCTCGAAAACGAGAGGCGTAAAAAGATGGAACTACACGACAAGGCATCAAGAGCTACACCACCTTCTAGAAGGGCTGCTGAAACACAACCGATAGGTTCAACGATTAAAAATTCTTATGCTTCTTGGAATTCAAATGCAGCGAAAACGAGATCCCCCCCGAAAGAATTCCAAAATATTCTGGTGGATTTTCTAACAACCCCATGAATTCTGTTGGTCAACTGCCTCATGTACCATCAATTAGGCCGATAGATGCTTCAAGAGAAGAGCATTTGTCGATGAGGGATGCCTTGGAATCTTCTAGGCCAGATTTACCTATATTCACCACTCCGAGAGGTTTTCTGGATAATGGCAAGATGGTCACCGATCTTCCTCCAGCAACAGGTGGCATGTCCAGACCTATTTACCAGGTAAAAATCTATTTTATCTCATATTCCGTTTACCTCGACTCCTCTGTTTTTGTTTAGCTCTGTTTTGGTGATTTTTTCCTTATTTTAAGATCATGCATTGTTGAAGCAGGTGAAAGCGATGAGGCAACTACAACTTAGAAAATTGAGGCGTGTGGCAAACAAGCAAATGTGCCGCAAACCGCTGTAGCTGAATTTATGGTTTGTGTTTCGTTTGCACAATTTTTCTTTTTACCTTTAATCAAATGAGGTCTGGTATCGATTGTTTAATTTATGCTACGATTCTCGACTGGAATTTCAACTAATGAATGTAAACACTTTCATTGCAGATCTGCTTGGGGGGTCTCGTGTGCTGATCATATTAATACGTTAACCTCATTTTACATAGTCTGGTAAAACATATTAGAATTCAGCTACGCTCTATGATTCCATGTTCTCTTCTGTATCACAAAATGCTGCTTGTTTATTTAGTACAGGTTGGTACTTTTGAAATTTTCTTATTAGTTTTAAGTGTATCATGTTGTATTACTGTTATTATTAGCTGCAACAATAAAAGGTTTCTGATAGTTATGTGAGTATTAGTTTCTCTGATTTTAAGCACATTAAAAGTGACATCTTCGCTAGGTTAATCTCATTTTACACTTCTAATTCTATAATAAAATATAAAGACTTCACTAATTTGTTTAGGTATGTAGTTGTTTTCTTTATTTATTAATATGATATGACTATATATATACCTAGCCTCTTTTGTCAGTGTTGCGACTCTAATCTATAAATTCATTATTTTGTTTTTCAATTTTGCATTGTTTTCTCTGGGAATCCGAGTTTCAAACATGTACATGAGTTAGGTTATCTATGTATAAGTTTTATTATATTGGTTTATAGGTGGTAATCTGGGTACATGTGGTTGCCTTGTATTATGATTTTTCAGAATCGTTGCCTTTGCTTCTAGGTTTATCAGTTCTGTTCTTTTTCTGTGTTTACATTTATTACAGCAATATTCATTTTTTATTAAATCGTTTCCTTCCATAATTTGGTTTTAATTTCTGATAACGGCATTATGCGCAGGCCTTTGTGTGAGCATCATTATTCAATCACTCAACAATTCGTGCAGGGGTGTTCTTCACGGGGCGCACAAAGCCGGACAAATATTTGCGGATGAAGAAAATATTTGATTTAACACAGGAAAAATTTATCGTCGTCCTCATCTTCCACCTCCAATCTTTTTAAATCCCACAGTTACTTTCTCATGTTGCTTTGTGCAGATAATAATTGATTTCAGTTATGATTTCAGAGCGCATTTTCCGTAAGCATGATGCTCTTTTGTTTTTATTGCATGCCACACATCCAATTAAAAGCAGGCAATTAATAGCTTCAAGCAATAGGACCGTGAAAGAATGAGCCCTAAAATGGGGAAAATTGACATTCATTATGAGGTTCTTTTACTATTCATTATCAGGCTTTAACCATTTGCATTTGTTTTCTTGTTGTTTGTCTTTTTTCCAAATTTGGAACTAATATTTCTATTTTGACTTTAATAGGGTCAGCCATGATGCCTCCTTAATGCATCATTCTAAACTTACATTGCCAGCTCAAGGTGATCTTACGAGGGAAAGTATTTTTACGTGCATCGTTGATATTTCCTCGAAAGTGTTCTTCTATTTGGTTTATTCTTTTTTGTTTATTGTTTGGTACAAATTGCTATAGATGGGTGGTTCTTTTGACGCTAATATGTTGGATTTTTTTTATAGGCTCCGTTTCAATTCTTGATAATTTGGAACCATTGCTCCTAATCAAAACGACTGTTAGATTTCTTAGGGCCTCGTTTGGGAACATTCGATGGAGCTTCATTATATTGTCTATCATGCCTAATCATGATTGCCAAACAAGGCTTAAGAGTACAAAATCATCATTTTTGTTAATCCTTGCAGCTAAAAGAAAAGTTGGAGAAACGTCGATTAATGAAATCAGCTCGAGATCCCACGAAATTATTACATTGGTATATTGTGATTTTATTTAATTTATTGTTTATTTATTCGATAACTTTTGTCGCAGACTATTGAAAGCTGTTCTCGTGACTTTTTTGGAAGGGACAATGCGAGCACTCTTACAGCTGCTGTGGTGTGAAATTTATCTAACAACAAAAAAATAAAGGTATAGCATTATTTAATGTTTTCTAATGGGGGAGTAATTTTATTGACAGAATTTTGTCGATTTGGCTGGAAGTGAAGGAGCATCTTAATCGTTATCAGCAGGCACAAGGTTAAAAGAAGGCTGTCGTATTAACCGAATAGAATATTCTGTTTATTTGTTATATGTTGATTGGGAAGAATATTTCTTAGGCTGCAACTTTGCTGAAATGTGTTGTCCATTATTTATAGGTATTGATATCCTCAATCAAAAACATAGTGTTGAAGAACTAAAAACAATTTATTTTCTCTCTGTTTTCGACAATATAATTTTTGCAGTGAAAAATCAATATTTGCATACTATAATTTCTGTTTCGTAAATCGTATTACTCTAAAAACAGTTGGGACTGTGCTATTTATGCTCACTGTTACGCGCAGCTTTCCGATTGTCGACTTCGGCGATGCTTCGATTGCTTCTTCGGGTTTCGGAAATTTGTTCTGATGAATGATGATGTTAGGAGTTTATATATTGGGACGCGTTTGTTTGTTTTTAATTTTTGTATATACTGATGTGTGTCGATCGTTCCGTGTAGGTGGATTTGGTCATAGAGACTGACAAGAAATGCGAAGAACTCATTTTCGATTTTCTCAAACTACAGTTTGTATTTCTCGGTACCGTTTTTATTTTTATTACGACTTTTTTCTGAGGGGAAACTACAGATAAATCCCTAATCCAAAACTTGAAACACAGATCAGTCCCTAGGTAGTTTGCCCTAGCATTTCAGTCCCTACTCACACGCCTAACATGCAGATCAGTCCCTAATGTGAATTTTATATATTTTATTATATTTTCTTCTCACTCTCACCCTTTTCTCTCTCCTGCTTTTCTCTCTCTTCATCTTCTCTTTCTTTCTTCTCTCTCTTCATTTCTATCTGCTTTCTTTCTTCTCTATTTCTTCTCCATTTCTCTCCTCTGGTTTCCCCTTTTTTCCGGCGAAAAAATCACTGTAAAACCCACCCACCCCACAATGGCTACAAATGATGTATCTAACGATGTACCCAGTGTGATTCTTGGAAGTTGTCGATACAAAAATCAACTTCACATTATTTCCATAAAAAGTAATTCGACATTAATGGAGATATATGGTGCTATTATCAACAAATGGAATCATATCCATCCAGATGCACTGATCCTCCAATACTTGGCTCCTCGGGAAAGATTGTATGTGACATTGGGCACTGATGAAGATGTGGAGAATATGGTTGCATTGCATCTGATAATGAAGATGAGTGTGGTCGACATTGTCGTGACCTGCAAAGATGAAGCTAATTCGCGTGGAAAGAGGGTTCGCACCGATGGCTGGTAGGTCTCCATCTTTTTCTGTACTGCTGAAATGCATTTCTTTATGGTTGTTAATTATTGTGTGATACATAGTATAAAATATGGCACATAATAGTATCATGCTAATATAAATATGGTATGGACGTATGATACTTACAGTACGTAACCTTGATCTGAGTAGTATGGGTGATAGGTAAATTTGGTACTGCTGGTGGGAAAACATAGTATCATATAATGAGGAAGATAGTACGTTACCTTCATCTGAATAGTATGGGTGATAGGTAAATTTGGTACTGTTAATGGGAAAACATAGTATCATATAATGGGGAAGATAGTACGTAACCTTCATCTGAATAGTATGGGTGGTAGGTAAACTTGGTACTATTTGTGGAAAAACTTAGTATTATATAATGGATAAGATAGTATGGAACCAGTGCATTGTTATGATATTTTCATGTACATTGTTATTTGGATTCCACTCTATTGTAATCCATTTTTAAAATTTTTTTGAAACCAAAAGCGGCGATCAATCGATGGAAATCGAGGGTAATCCGCTTGGAAATTCAATTGATGCATGGAGACATTGCATCCGTGGGGAGAATCAGTTTTTTAAAGATCCTGATGATTTTAGGCATATGCTGAAAAACTATTCTATTGCTAATAATCGATCATTTAAGTACATGAAAAATGATCAACAAAAGATCATAGCAGTATGCATTCACGAAAACTGCAAATGGAGGGTTTATGCATCATTGTACAAGTCAGATAAGTTATTTAGCATTCGCAAGTGCAATCTTGAGCACACTTGTGGTGATGCTACTCTTCGTACAAGGGGTCATCCTAAAGCCGATGCTACATGGATTGCCCAAATTATGAAACGAAAATTGAGAACGCAGCCAGCTTACACACCATGTGGTATGTTAGAAGATATCCGAGACGATTATGGTCTGGAGCTTCAGTACTACACAGCATGGAGGGGTAAAGAAAAGGCAATGCGTGATATCCATGGTGATGAGACGACATGTTATGATAAACTGAGACGCTATTGTCGTGCATTAAAAATGCATAACCCTGGTAGCATGGCAGAGTATGAGATTGAACCTGCTACTCAAAAGTTTATTCGAATATTTATTAGTTTTGGGAGTTCTATTTCCGGCTTTCATCGGTGTAGGCCGATGATATGTTTGGATGGGACTCACATTAAAAATAAGTACAAAGGATGCTTGCTTTCTGCTGTGTGCAAGGATCCAAATGATTCCTTGTATACATTGGCATACGCAGTTGTTGATGCTGAGAATGATAAAAACTGGGAGTGGTTTTGCATTAAACTGAAACAAATTCTAGATCTTCACAATGACAATAGATCTTTTACCATTTTCTCTGATCGTCATTCGGGGCTTCTTAAAGCCGTCCCGATGGTATTTCCTAGTAGCCACCATGCATATTGTTTGCGACACTTGGTGGATAACTTTAGAACTCAGGTATTTTGTCACCTCATGTCATACTTTTGTATAACATGTTTCATACTTTTGTATAACATGTTTCATACATTTGTGTAACATGTGTCATACTTTTGTATAACACATTTCATACATTTGTATAGCATGTTTCATACATTTGTATAGCATGTTTCATACATTTGTATAACATGTTTCAAAATAATATAGGTCCTGAGGAAGTACCCATTGCACAACAAGTCATATTGGGCGAGTGTTTTACATAATGCTGCATATGCTCCTACTCGGCAGGAGTTCGATGCAACTATTTCTCGTATAGTGCAATCTATGCCTCTCGCGGCATCATTTATTTCGAATTCTGATCCAAATCATTGGGCGAATGCCTATTTTTCTGGAGAAAGATGGGGAATCGTGAACAATAATCAGGCAGAAAATTGGAATGGTTGGGTTAAAGATGCCCGATCTTTGCCTGTTCCATCCATGATTGATCACATACGGATCAAAATAATGGAGATGCTAGTTAAACGACAAGGAAAAAGTTTGGCAATGACTGGCATATTGTGCAAGAAAATTCTAAAGAGATTAACAATCAATCATATGGCCTCTCGTTCCTTAAAATATTGTAGATCAAGTAGTACCGCTTTTGAGGTATATGATGAGGACAAGTCGTATAAGGTTGACTTGCAGCAGAAGACTTGTTCTTGTAAAGCATGGCAATTAGAGAAACTTCCATGCAAACATGCATGTGCATGTTTGGAGTCAAAAGGATACTCAGTATATGAGTTTGTGGATCCATGCTTTCATATTGATACGTACAAACAGGTATATCAATTCACGATTAACCCAATTCCCTCGTTTGATGAGGACTTTGACTTGTACGATGCGTGTAATGCTCCGCCCGATGTCTTTGTTAATGCACCTGATTCGAGAACTCGACCGGGACGTAGAAAGACAAAAAGAATTCCTTCACAAGTGCAAACTCGTAAACTGAATTGTACTCGGTGTGGGAAGCCTGGACACAATCGTCGTACTTGCACACAACCAATCTGACTAGCAATTTTTTTTAATGTAAATACTGTCTGCATTTGTGTTAATTAAACTAACTAGTCTTGTTTCTAATGTAAATTTTATGTTTTTCATCAGGGAGGACAAGATGGAGGAGAGCTTACATGATTGCCCATTATGTTATTCAAGTGATTGAAGTGAATGAAAACTGGCTGTTTGTACTTTATTATTATGTGATTTGCACTATGTTGTTTTGAACTTTGTACTATGTTTCAATTTGCACTATGTTTTTGCTATTTGTAGTTTGTACTATGTATTAGGTACTCTGTTCATTGATGGTTTATCATTTTCAGTCTAATGGTACTATTTTTATTTACACATGGTATTGGATATGAGATAGGATGGTATGCGCATTGTTGGTTGATGGTTTATCATTTTCAGTCTAATAGTACTATTTTTATTTACACATGGTATTAGATATGCGATATGATGGTATGCTTGTTGCTGCTTGATGGTTTATCATTTTCAGTATAAAGGTACTGATTTGATTTACGCATGGTATTATCTATGAGATAGGATGGTATGACTTACTCAATTTATGACCGTTACAATATAGCCGTTGCTTATAATATAGCCGTTGCTTATTGTCAGAACTAGTCAAGTCATAATATGACCATAAATGACACATAGGCTCATTTGTTTCTAATTCATGGCTTCTTCTAGTAGCACCACTCAAAGGGAAATGAGTGGGTTAAAATACAAAAAAGGGAAATGCAAGCGTCTTGATTGTGGGAAGAAAACAATAATCATGGTTTCAGAAACTATTTCGAATCCCGGAAGGTTATTTTACTGTTGCCCACACCATGGCTACTCCCATTGGTGTGAACCATTTGAAGTTGGGCAAACTTTTTCCAACTCAAATCGTGAAGAAAATGAAGCTACAAGTGCGTCGATGAACCAAGTCCATCAAGAAAGTGAAGTGAAGAATTGCAATTCTGAAGGTGGAGTAGTTCATAGTTTGATAGTGTTGAATCTAGTAGTATTTGCAGTCTACATGCTATGTAAAACCTATGTACTGTTGTTTAATTAGTGAACATAAGAGTACAATGTATAAGCTGGTAAAGTTTGGGTTCTTCAGCATTTATAGTACGCTTTGTTAACCAATTAAGTATAATGTATAAGCTGGTAAAGTACAAGTGAGTCATCACTATAGTACCATGTGTTCACTGATAAAGTATATGTTTGCCATTCATATAGTATTTTTACACTCTATATATTATTGTCGGGCCAATGCGTCCATATGATCGCATTTTAAGACACAACTCTTCAGTTTTAGACTATTAAGAATGAATGGAGACAATGTGGGAGTAGATCAACATCGACTATGGTAAGAATTGAGGAAAGTATTAGTTTTACACTTGAGCAATGTAGACTTGTATGAATATATTGTATAGTATATGAGTATCATGTATGAAATTCAACATATTTATGGGATCTTGTATTCAAACGCAACAATAATGCTCACCTACCTTAAAATAATCATCTAAAACATAATTTATGCATCTCCCGTACTTATTGATCATTAAAACGTCGATGAAATTGGTACAATTCAATTCATCAAAAAATATAGTACGCTTTGTTCACCAATTAAGTATAATGTATAAGCTGGTAAAGTACAAGTGAGTCCTGACTATAGTACCATTTGTTCACTGATAAAGTATATGTTTGCCATTCATATAGTATTTTTACACTCTATATATTATTGTCGGGCCAATGCGTCCATATGATCGCATTTTAAGACACAACTCTTCAGTTTTAGACTATTAAGAATGAATGGAGACAATGTGGGAGTAGATCAACATCGACTATGGTAAGAATTGAGGAAAGTATTAGTTTTACACTTGAGCAATGTAGACTTGTATGAATATATTGTATAGTATATGAGTATCATGTATGAAATTCAACATATTTATGGGATCTTGTATTCAAACGCAACACTAATGCTCACCTACCTTAAAATAATCATTTAAAACATAATTTATGCATCTCCCGTACTTATTGATCATTAAAACGTCGATGAAATTGGTACAATTCAATTCATCAAAAAATATAGTACGCTTTGTTCACCAATTAAGTATAATGTATAAGCTGGTAAAGTACAAGTGAGTCGTGACTATAGTACCATTTGTTCACTGATAAAGTATATGTTTGCCATTCATATAGTATTTTTACACTCTATATATTATTGTCGGGCCAATGCGTCCATATGATCGCATTTTAAGACACAACTCTTCAGTTTTAGACTATTAAGAATGAATGGAGACAATGTGGGAGTAGATCAACATCGACTATGGTAAGAATTGAGGAAAGTATTAGTTTTACACTTGAGCAATGTAGACTTGTATGAATATATTGTATAGTATATGAGTATCATGTATGAAATTCAACATATTTATGGGATCTTGTATTCAAACGCAACACTAATGCTCACCTACCTTAAAATAATCATTTAAAACATAATTTATGCATCTCCCGTACTTATTGATCATTAAAACGTCGATGAAATTGGTACAATTCAATTCATCAAAAAATATAGTACGCTTTGTTCACCAATTAAGTATAATGTATAAGCTGGTAAAGTACAAGTGAGTCGTGACTATAGTACCATTTGTTCACTGATAAAGTACATGTTTGCCATTCATATAGTATTTTTACACTCTATATATTATTGTCGGGCCAATGCGTCCATATGATCGCATTTTAAGACACAACTCTTCAGTTTTAGACTATTAAGAATGAATGGAGACAATGTATGACTATATTGTATAGTATATGTGTATCATGTATGAAATTCAACATATTTATGGGATCTTGTATTCCAAACGCAACAATAATGCTCACCTACCTTAAAATAATCATCTAAAACAATAATGGAGACAATGTGGGAGTCAATCAACATCGATTATGGTAAGTTTTTTGTGAATACACATGTGAAGTACGCTTTGTTCATCAAATAAGTACAAGTCTATTGTTGACAAGGTATCTTCGAATGGACTAGACAGTATTTGTTGCTCATTTTTATGGTACGCTTATATTCTTTATACAAACTAATTAATCGCAAAATAAAGTACCATGTGTTCAAAAGGCAAGTACATTTCATCGAAACATATAGTACAATGTATACAATGAAAAAGTACGAGTAGAGCTAATCAATAGTATTATTAGCTCTACAACAAAAGGACAGATTGTTTATGGCATAAAAACACATTCACCTGTTCATTAATTAATTACAAAAAAGACAAGAACCCCAAAACACTTCCACTCCCAGTTTTTTCACAATAACGCCAGATCTATTTCATATTTAGCTTCCACTTCTACTCCCCGATGCCTCAGAAAGATAGCTGCTAGTTTTGGGCGAAGTATTTTGATATCGCAAGTTTTTGCCTTAAACCAAATTTCTTCACTGTTTACAGCATGACAATATGCCCACATGCAGACAAACAAGCCGCAATCAAGGTTCCCATCCTGCTGCCTGCATCCATGAACCCATTTAGCTTCCGATTGTATCTGCAACCCAGACCTTCTTTCAACCACCTTGCTGTAAAACGAGGCCTACGAAAATAAAATATTATATTAGTCTACAACAATTCGCAAGAATAAAGAATAACTAATTACAAGAATATGGGCTTACGACATAATCCGCAATTCCTGGGAAATTCGGAGAATAGTCTATGGAGTTCCAATGGTAAATACATTTATCTATTGGGTTCAGAACAAGCAGGAACCAGTGTTCACTGGAATTGATAGGTATCATGACAAATGTTTTACTGAAGATATTTGCTGTGTTTAGCTTGTCAAAAGCCATCGTTCCAAAAATAGTAAAATCATTGAGAAGACGATCAAACTTGGCATCGCTCATTCGTTCTACGTCCATCCGAGGTCGCGACATTAACTCTTGCTACGAAACATAATAGAGAATATTAGATAACATTGTAATGTATGCAAAATTATTTGTTAAACCACTATATACCTGGGCAGGGGAGTCAAGGTAATCAATCTCATGTCCATGCTGGGTCATGATAGATTCGGAACATAATAGATTCAAGTACAAATCTATGTGTTCTGCACTCAGCATTTCATCAAATAAAAGTTCGCACATATGCCTTCCCGTCAACTGATGTGGGCCTCTCTCCACAATAATTTCACTACAGTAAGACATAACCACGTACTATTGGATAAGTAAACTTATACTATGTACAAAGTTACTACATACTATAACATGCAGTCAACATGTACCATTGGATAAGTAAACTTATACTATGTACAAAGTTACTACATACTATAACATGCAGTCAACATGTACTATGCATTCACTTGACATATACCATTAAAGACATTAACATGTACTATCAAGGTGGTTGTGCTCTTACCCTAAATCAACACTTTCCAAGAACTGATCCAACAATATCCTATCTTCTTCGGATATTTGGTCACGACGTACGTAGTCATTTCTTCCCCGGTAATAATCGGCATTCTATATAACGAATAAATCACACCAATTATGACAAAAAATAATAATAATGTAATACTAATATTAGATAAAAATACCTTGATCCCAGGGACTGAAACCGAAACCTTGGACACAGGAACTTGTTTACGACCACGTCCTCGTCCTCGTCCTCGCACGCGTGGAACTTTGGCCTTTGACTTTGGCCTTTGACTTTGACTTTCGTCTCCTTGATTTCTCTCTCTTTCTTCACTTTCGTCTCCTTGATTTCTCTCTCTTTCTTCACTTCGTTCTCCTTCACCTTCCATCCCCTTTCCTCCTTCATTTTCTCCTTCCTTTTCCCTTTCCTCTATCTCTGCCTCTATCTCTATCTCTTTCTCTGTCTCCGTCTCTCTCTCTTTTTCTGTCTCTGTCTCTTTCTCTTTCTCCTTCTCTTTCTCCTGCTCTTTCTCTATCTCTATCTCCTTCTCTTTCTCTATCTCCTTTTCTTTCTTTCTCTTACTCTGCATTTTTTTTTCTTTATTTTTTTCTTCTGTTACATTCCCCCTCTTCCTTTTTAAGTTATTCATCATCTGCTGCAACTAAAAAAAACAATAGTACGAAACATGTTATACCATAGTATTATATTAGTTGACATATAGTATATTCCAATGGGAATGGAAGTATGAATTTTAGGGTTTATTGTATTAATGACTTACAGATGTTGCTTCCACGTCTCCAATCTCATCTTCACTACTCTCAGAACTTATTTCCACAAATCTGTCAGCACTAATTCCAACAACTGGACCAGAAATTACTTCCAAAACCGGAGAAAGCAACGCTTTCTCTTTCGGGTACACAGAAAATGGTATAACCTAATAAACGTAAAAAATTTGTTAGCAAATACCTAATACATTATATATTTTGTAACTCAAAGTGTTACCTGCACTTGTTTTATCTGATCAAAAAGCAACCTAGCTGCTTCTTCATCGATTGGGATTTTGCTGTCTTGCCACCGGAAGAACCGGGGAAATTTGTAAACACTGGTGCTAACCCCTAGTGACGTGATCCTTTCATGCACCCATGCCTGCGTATTTTGGAATCAATATTAATTGGTATATTCAATATAACATAATATATATTCACTATTAGATATCACTTACCAATAAGCCGATAGTGCATCCATCAAAATACTTCAACCCCCCCTTCAGATACCCCTCCATATTCTCAACAAGAATATCATACACCAACTTTCCCCATGCAAAAGACCCTAAAACCTCCAAATCTTCTACATGCGGATAAATCCACCTTTCTAACGTTTTGTTCCCCTTTGGCAGTAGAATAGTATTTAACAGATAAATAGTGTACAATCTGCTGAAATCTTCAACAGATTGTTGATCGGTCATAACTGCATAGGCCTCCAGTTTATAACCAATATATGGCCTCGTCACTAAAGATAACTTACCATCAAAAATACGTGTGATGAAATCAGTGTCTCTACCATCCATATTCACATCCACCGGTACGCCTTCGTACTGCAGCCCTAATACGATAGATAATTGCTGCGGAGTGAATTCCAAGCGTATAGTATTTCCCCCAAACCAGAAGGCCCGATCTTCTGGATTGTACGCTTGCATGAGAGACACAACCCTATGGAAGCTGTGGTTTATTTTAGGCATGTCCATGTAGTGATAGAAGGGATTTTTCTTCAGTACTTCATGATGTTGTTTCTTCATCACTTTTTTCACACCTTCCATAGTTAGGTGAAAAGCGATCGGTGAGCACATGCAGCCTATTGATAGCTTGCTGCAATCTTCTTTTACAACAATTCCTGCAATTACATACACATAAAACAAATACAATTATAACAAATACAACGTACTATAAAGTTCCACATGTCAATACCATCCGAAATCACTAGTAATACCATTCAAAGGCACTGGTAATACTATTATGGCATATGACTTATACTACAGGACCATCAAACATTATACTTCTAGTACCACAAGTCAATACCATCCGAAGTCACAAGTAATACCATTCAAAGGCACTAGTAATACTATTATGGCATATGACTTATACTACAGGACCATCAACATTATACTTCTAGTACCACATGTCAATACCATCTGAAGTCACTAGTAATACCATTCAAAGTCACTGGTAATACTATTGTGGCATATGACACATGCTACAGAACCATCAAAGATTATACCATCTAAATGCACTATTAATACCATTACTGCGCATGACACATACTATAGAACCAGTACGAAAAATACAATAAGCCTCTTTCCCATATCCTATATGAAACCCTTGTTAGGACTCAAAATGCTTTGGGGACATGCTAATGTCACCGAAGAATAATACCCATGAGAAAACTGTTACAAAATCATGAAATTCGACAACAAATAAATGATCTTTGCAAACCCAAACAACAGAACAACAAATATTGGAACCGATTTAATGATTAGGGCAAACACCGAATAAAGTCGAGGCATAATACCCATGAGTGGATATGTTCAAAATCATGCAATTCTATAACAAATAAACCTTTTTGCCCTGCTTAAGCAACACCCAAATGGGTCTGTTTCCAAGAAAATGAAAAAAAAATAAAAAATCAAACCTTGTTGTTTACCCTGCTTCACCATTGTTTATAAATGGGTTTGTTTATACTATTTTTCTGCGGTTTGTTGATTCTTCGTGTTTCGTAATTTCTTCCTTCTTTGTTGTTTCTCTGTTGCGTTTCTTCTTCGTTTCTTCTTCGTTTCTTCTTCGTTTCTTCTTGGTCTGAAAATGGGTATTACTGAACGGTGGTTTTTTCTGCGCCTTTTTAGCTTCTTTTTTGTTGTTTGATTTTTGAAATGTAACGGGCAAAGAGCGTGTAATACAAACGGCGCGTGGGAAGTTGAAAAGAAGTTATATAAAATTAGTATAAAGTAAAGGGTATTTTCGTATTTGCACATTTTATTAGGGACTGATCTGCATGTTAGGCGCGTGAGTAGGGACTGAAATGCTAGGGGAAACTACCTAGGGACTGATCTGTGTTTCAAGTTTTGGTTTAGGGATTTTTCTGTAGTTTCTCCTTTTTCTGACAACATAAAATACGACAAGGAAAAACAAAAAAAAAAAATTTAAAAAATTGGAGTTTTGTAATTATTTTGGATTTTAGGTGGACAGATTAATAAAAATTGGCGTGCTTTTGCATTAGCCCTTTGGAAATAGCGGACTCGCCCCTAACACTACGTACAATAATACTCAGATAAATAATAGTGAATAAATTAACAGCCAAGTTTTTATGTAAAATTTATGTAATTCGGTTATTTACCGAACCAAATCGTATATTTTGTTCGGTAAACAGTATGAAATGTTGGCGTACCAAAATTTTGGTCCGGTTTTACCGAATTAACATCCTTAAATTTACCTATGGAGGGGTCTTTTCGTAAGATAAATACATAGTTGAGGGGGGTGGCTGTAATTACCCAAACAGGAGGGGGGTTTTCGTCAAATGTTAGGGCTGATTCAAGAATTAAAGGAAAATGTAACGAAACAATGGGTGCAACAATCAATATTTCAGAAATTACTGGTGGTAATATAATAATAAAAACTGCTTATCAGGGGTGGAACTATAACTACTCAAAAATATTAGGGCTAATTTTGTCATTAAAGGAAAATGAGATGAAAAAATGGGTGCTTAGAGCAATATCTAAAAAATTGACATGTGTATAATATAATAATAGGAAGGCCTTGGAAGGGGTGGTAATATAATTATCAGGAAAAAGTGGGTGCAGCAATCGGTATTTAAAAATTACTGTAGGATAATATAATAATAAAAATGTTTTATCAGGAGTTGAAATGAACTTACCCAAAAATGTTATGGATTATTTTATAATTAAAGGAAAATCGGAGGAAATAATTTGTGCAGAAAACAATATTTTGTTTATGGACCAAAATAAAAAATGGGATATAATATAGGGACCAAAATAGTAATTATAACACGTTAATTATAAATAATATAATAAATTATTGTTTTCTTAAATCGTAAATCGTAAAATTTGATCGCTTTGTCGATATTTAAGATTTATTTTAACATTTGAATCGACTTAAGTATGAATAATTGAATCGTAAGATTTGAATCGTAAATCATAAGATTTTAAACTCGGTATTGCGAATTTTCGTAAATGAGTCACACGCGATTATAGTTGAGGAGTCGAAGCATACTGCCTTGGTGGCAAATATTTCGGATATTGCAAGAGAGATCCACTTTGGTGTTAAATTTGCTATTTCGGTAAAACGACTGGGAAAATGGAATTGGTATAGCGCTGATTCTGCAATTTTCAAAACTGTTTCAGTCAAGGAAGTGGATTTCCATAAATTACAAATTGACCCCCTCTTGGGGTGCATTTCTTGTTTAAGGACAAAAATAAAAAAAAAAAACAAAAAAACCAAAAAAAAAACAATGTAGGTAATATAGGGACCAAAAATCGTAAACTTTGATCGATTAGCCGATATTTAAGATTTATTTTAACATTTGAATTGAATTAGATATGAATGAATTGAATCGCAAGATTTGAATCGTAAATCATAAGATTGTATGCTCGAGATTGCGAATTTTCGTAGATGTGACAGATATTTTGGATAGTGAAATAGAGATCCACTTTGGGGTCAAATTTGCAATTTGGGTGGAGCGGCTAGGAAGATGGAGTAAGTATAGGGGTGATTCTACAATTTTCAAAGCTATTTCAGCCAGGGAGGTGGATTTTCAAATATACAAATTGACCTCCACTTGGGGGCATTTCCGGTTGAAGGACCTAAATTAAAAATTTGTATATGAATAGGGATCAAATATGTAACTATTGCAAGTTTATTATAAATAATATAATAAATTAAAGTTTTTTTAAATTGTAGTTCGTAAAATTTGATCATTTTGTTGATATTTAAAATTTATTTAACTTTTGAATCGACTTAAGTATGAACAGACTGAATCGTAAATCATAAGATTTTAAACTCGATATTGCGAATTTTCATAAATGAGTCACACACGATTATAATTGAGGAGGAGTCGAAGCATTCTGCGTTGGTGGCGAATATTGCAAGAGATATCCAATTTGGGGTCAAATTTGCAATTTGGGTAGAGCGGCTGGGAAGATGGAGTAAGTATGTGAGTGATTCTGCAATTTTCAAAATTGTTTTAGCCAGGGAGATGGACTTCCAAAAATTACATGACCCCCACTTGGGGTTTATTTTTGGTTTAAGGATCAAAATTATATAAAAAAAAATGTATAATAATATAGGGACCAAAAATCGTAAAATTTGATCAATTTGTTGATAGTTAAGATTTATTTGAACATTTGAATTGACATAGATATGAATGAATTGAATCGTAAGATTTGAATCGTAAATCATAAGATTGTATGCTCGTTATTGCGAATTTAGTAAATGTGGCGGATATTTTGGATAGTGAAAGAGAGATCCACTCTTTGGAGTCAAATAAGCAATTTGGGTATAGCGGTTAGGAAGATGTTAAAATAAATCTTAAATATCAACAAAACGATCAAATTACAATTTAAGATATAAGAAAACTTTAATTTATTATATTAATTTTAATAAACTTGTGATGATGACAGTTTTGATCCCTATATTATATACCATTTATAAGTTTTGTCCTTAAACCCAAAATGCCCCCAGGTGGAGGTTAATTTGTAATTTCCGAAAATCCACATCCCACGCTGAAATAGTTGTGAAGATTGCAGAATCAACCCTATACATACTCGTTTCCTTAAACAAGAAATGCACCCCAAGTGGGGGTCAATTTATAATTTCTGGAAATCCACTTCCTTGACTGAAACAGTTTTGGAAATTGCAGAATCACCGCTATACTTATTCCATTTTCCCAGTCGTTTCACCCAAATAGCAAATTTAACACCAAAGTGGATCTCTCTTGCAATATCCGAAATATCTGCCACCAACGCAGTATGCTTCGACTCCTCAACTATAATCGCGGGTGACTCATTTACGAAAATTCGCAATACCGAGTTTAAAATCTTATGGTTTACGATTCAAATATTACGATTCAATTATTCATACTTAAGCACTTAAGCCGATTCAAATGTTAAACTAAATCTTAAATATCAACAAAACTATCAAATTTTACGATTTCCGATTTAAGAAAACAATAATTTATTATATTATTTATAATTAACGTGTTATAATTACTATTTTGGTCCCTATATTATATATCATTTTTAGTTTTGGTCCTAAAATCGAAAATGCCCCCAAGTGGAGGTTAATTGGTAATTTCCGAAAATCCATCTCCCTGGCCGAAACATTTTTTAAAATTCCAGAATCACCCCTATACTTACTCCATCTTCTCAGCCTCTCCACACAAATTGTATATTTAACCCAAAGTGGATCTCTCTAGCAATATCTTAAATATCCGCCACCAACGCAGTATGTTTCAAGTCCTTCTCAACTATAATCGCGTGTGACTCATTTACGAAAATTCGCATTACCGAGTTTAGAATCTTATGATTTACGATTCAAATCTTACGATTCAATTTATTCATACCTAAGTCGATTCAAATATTAAAATAAATCCTAAATATCGACAAAACGATCAAATTGTACAATTTGCAATTGAAGAAAACTTTAATTTATTATATTATTTATAATAAACATGTTATAATTACAGATTTGGTCCATATATTATATACCATTTTTAATATCGGTCTTTCAACCGGAAATGCCCCCAAGTGGAGGTCAATTTGTAATTTTCGAAAATCCACCTCCCTCGCTGAAATAGTTGTGAAGATTGCACAATCAACCCTATACTTACTCCATCTCCCTAGCTGCTCCACCCAAATTGCAAATTTGACCCCAAAGAGTGGATCTTTCTTTCAATATCCAAAATATCCGCCACATTTACGAAAATTCGCAATAACGAGCATACAATCTTATGGTTTATGATTCAATTCATTCTTATCTATGCCGATTCAAATGTTAAAATAAATCTTAAATATCAACTAATCGATCAAATTTTACGATTTTTGGTCCCTATATATTACATATATATTTTTTTTTTAATTTGGTCCTTAAACAAGAAATCCACCCCAAGTTGGGGTCAATTGTAATTTCTGGAATCCACCTCCCTGGCCGAAACAGTTTTGAAAATTGCAGAATCACTCATATACTTACTCCATATTCCCAGCCGCTCTGCCCAAATTGCAGATTTAACCCCGAACTGGATCTCTCTTGCAATATCCGAAATATCCGCCACCAACGCAGTTTGCTTCTAATCCTCCTCAGTTATAATCGTATGTGACTCATTTACGAAAATTC
Source organism: Erythranthe guttata (assembly GCF_056151865.1). NCBI lineage: Eukaryota > Viridiplantae > Streptophyta > Magnoliopsida > Lamiales > Phrymaceae > Erythranthe > Erythranthe guttata. The sequence goes on along the minus strand of NC_142543.1, from coordinate 9,139,355 downwards.
GCAATACCGAGCATAAAATCTTATGGTTTACGATTCAATTCGTACGATTCAATTCATTCATATCTATGTCGCTTTGAATGTTAAAATAAATCTTAAATATAAACTAATCGATCAAATTTTCTGATTTTTGGTACCTATATTACATACATTGTTTTTTGGTCTTTAAACAAGAAATTCACCCCAAGTGGGGGTCAATTTGTAATTTCTGGAAATTAACTTCCCTGACTGAAACAGTTTTAAAAATTGCAAAGTCACAACTATACTTACTCCATCTTCCATGCCGTTCCACCCAAATTGCAAATTTAACATGTGTGACTCATTTACGAAAATTCGCAATACCGAGTTTAAAATCTTTTGATTTACGATTCAAATCTTACGATTCAATTATTCATACCTAAGTTGATTCAAATGTTAAAATAAATCTTAAATATCGACAAAACGATCAAAGTTTACGATTTACGATTCCACCCAAATTTTACCTAATCGTAAAAAAAAGATAAAAAAAAAATGCAGCCTAAAAATCGATTTATGAAAGTATGTCGAAAATACATAATACGATAAGTTCTTGTACTCACCCGAGGCACCCGGCACCGCGCATTGCGCGGTGCTCTACACTAGTATATATATATATATATATATATATATATATATATATATATATATATATATATATATATATATATATATATATATATATATATATATATATATATATATATATATATATATATATATATATATATATATGTAGTTTCATTCTTGTACCTCAAGCACATCAATAGTACTTAATTAATTAAAAAAATAAACATTTGAACTAGTCCTTCATATAATTTTCTAACAATGTAATAACTAAACCTTGGTGCCCACGACTTCATTATTGATTTAACCATCATATAAAGCACAAATTAGATCCGAGAATTCAAACATCTCCAAAATAATTCTACCCAAAACAAAAAAAAAAAAAAGAAATCCAAAGAAAATGGTTTGAAAAACATCAAAGATGATCAAGAAAAAGAAAAACCATGTCCCAAGTGAAAAACAAGCCACCCCCATTAGTAATCCACCAAACACATGGCCTAATCTCCCACACCAACTCATTGCCCAAATTGCGATACACCTGAACCTAATGGAAAACATCACTTCTTTCGGTTGCGTGATCAAGACATGGAGATCGACCTCAAGGCAATGCATCGCAAATGGAAAATACCCGAAACAACCTCAACTCGCCGAAATTATTATCACTGGGAAAAAACGAGGCGAGAAAAATCAAGAACGTGGGCGGTCCCACACCATCGACATCCCGTTTCACGGCAAGTACCCCTACTACTACGATAAAAAACGAAAATCACCCAAGAACAATTTTTGTTCTCATCCAATGTATTTCAAGGGCCATTCTCATGGACAAGTAGTGGTCATCATTAATGAGGGGCCCAGTAATTTTTGTTTGTGGGAGCCCGCTAAGACACGCTCGCTTGGCCTTCCAGGTTGGAACCCTAATTTTTCATTCAGAACTTGCACATTGTCATCATCTCCATATGGTATCGACGGTTTCAGTGCAATGGTTATAACGGGTATTGATTCTCCTGCTTTCGCATTCAGCGGATGCGGCAAAAGTATCACCGAAAGGGCATTTTGGTCTTTTCAAGATTGTTGTGTCGAGGAACCTTATAACCAAGGCGAAAACATGCAGTTCACCAATGCCATTGGATTCAAAGGGAAATTCTACGCATTGACTTTGCAGGGGAGCGTTGTCGTGATAGAAGGAGACGTTGATTCTTGTTTTAGAATCGCGGCCGTTGGATCTAGAAGGAGTGTGCCTATTGGAGTCTCGAGGCAATTTAGGGAGTATTTGGTCGAATTGGACGGTGAGATTTTGCTCGTTTTTCTTGTGTCTAGAAAATGTATTGATGTTGTTGATGATGTTGAGGTGTTTAGGCTTGATATTGATAGGGTTTTGTGGGCGAAAATTGAAAGTATTGGAGATAGAGCTTTGTTTCTTGAGGATGAATGTTGTATGTGGGTTGATGCAAAAAAATTGGGGTGCAAAAAGAATTGTATTTATTTCACTCACCATAGGGTTAATGAGTGGTTGACTTTTGACTTGGGAAGTGGTGAAATTTCACCAGCTTTTGGTCAAGATTATGTGACGTGGGACATTGGAAGATTGAATAATTGAGTGATTTCAATTGAAATATATGAAACTTTGTTACTTTAATTTGTGAAATTAGATGTGCCTAATTAACAATGGGTGATTAATTATGTTTTTATAGAGGATTTGGGGTGGAAGTTCACTTCAATAAAGAAATTGAATTAGTGAATGTACCATAATTGCGACACTATCAAACGTTTTTAAACATATATATTAAGTGGCAATATTTGTATGCTATCACATATAATAACTCATTTTGTTGTTACTTAATCTTTTTCTATTATCACTAGTAGACAACTATGTAGCACGGAAATAGAAATGGCGATATGGGGAAAATCGATATGGGTAAACGAATATAAAGAAACGACATGTTCCAAAAATGGGGATACGGGAACTTGGAAAAAGTGTAAATATTAAAAGTATAGGGGTATATTTATAAATATTTATAAGTCTTTATTTATACATAATTTCTTTTTATATACTTTTATACAAACATATTTAAATAAATTTTCTATCAACTATCAATTTGTAATTGGTCATTAAATCATGTAAATAATTTGGGAAACAAGAGAAATATTTAAAAATTTATTATTCAAACATGTTTTAACTTTTTAGAAATTGTCAAAATGGCCCATAAGATGTCTGGCAGATTTTTCCAGTTTCCAACACGAAACATTTTCAAAACGCGAAAAAGTTAACAAATTGAAGTTTTCGTGCTACATAGACTAATAATCCTTTGTGAAAATAATAAACTATGGCAATACAACATTAGTGGTACCCCGTGAGTTACAACCATAAGGGCAACAATTTTTGTCTAATCATGTGAAAAATGAAAATCACATCACTGTTGTCATTTAGGCCCCTTTTGGTTGGAGGGATGGGGTGGGATGGGATTGGGGCTTCATATTGAAATTACACTGTATGGATTAGTGAAATATGGATGGTATCTCGAGTTTGGTTGGTTGGATACGGATATGTGGGATTATATCCGAATGGGCCAAACTTAGGAATGGTTGGGATGATTGGGTGGGATAATTTAGTTAATTACATTACCACCCTTGCAAGCCTTTTTATTATTATATTATTCACCTGTCAATTTTTTAAATATTGCTTGGTGCACCCATTTTTTCCTCCCATTTTCATGTAAATATAAAATCAGCCCTATCATTTTCAGATAATTACATTATCACCCCTTGCAAGCCCTTTTTATTATTATATTATACACCTGTCAATTTTTAAAATATTGGTTGCACCACCCATTATTTCCTCCAATATTCCTTTAATTTAAAAGCATCCATAACATTTTTGGATAATTACATTACCACCCCATGCAAGCCCTTTTTATTGTTATGTATACACATGACAATATTTAAAATATTGCTTGCACCACCCATTCTTTCCTCCTATTTTCCTGTAATTATAAAATCAGCCCTAACATTTTCGGATAATTACATTTACACCCCTTGCAAGCTCTTTTTATTATTATATAATACACCTGACACTTTGTAAAATATTGGTTGCACCACCCATTCTTTCCTCCCATTTTCCTGTAATTATAAAATCAGCCCTAATATTTTCGAATAATTACATTTCCACCCCTTGGAAGCTTTTTTTATTATTATATAATACACCCAATCTATGATGAATTTGCTTTATTTCCAAAATAAAAGTTTGTAGTTGTTTGTGTTCTGGGGTGACTTCATTCTTGCTTTTTTCTACTATATTGTAATTTATAATTTGTGTTTATTATTGAAACAATGAACATTAATATAAGAGTTACATGCCATTATCTACATCTTCTATTTTCTACAAAATATGAAGCTAATAAAATTGAGCAGTAGCTCCAAAATAACAGAATTTTTTGAAAGCCATATTAGACATTTTAGCTCCAAACTAACAAAAACTTCACCAAATACTTGTAGAAAATTTACCAAATATAATCTGCCATATTACAGAAAATTTATATTTGTGACACACAAGCGGACTACTATAATAATGTCCACCACAAAATTAAATTAAAGAAGAAATATAAAATATCTTAAATGCAAATAACGCCGCAATATGGGGTCTGAATACGGAAAATTTCTTCGTCGCCTTGTGAGTGGATGGTAGTCTACTTATCCGAAGTAGATTCGAACCATAACCCCCTTTTCAGACTCATTTAATCCGAAAAATATGTCCAGGTCAGTTGGGCTATTGCAAACAGCTTTAGCGACAGTGATCTTATCCTCGACACCTAAGAATAACGGCGATAGGGCATCCAACACCTTCTTACGTATAGTGGACGCATCGTGCTCAAAACCATCTTACTTATAACAATATATAACAATATTCACTGTAAAAAAACAATATATAATAGAAGAATGACCAATAAACCTGCAAAATTATCAATCAATTGGATCTATTTTCAGTCATTTCCTGTTCGAATTCAACAATTGTAAATCCTACAACATTCCCTCAAGCATAAAATTTGATCTTTACTCCAAAAACTACAACTTTTATTAACCTTGGATTCAACAAATATATGATCTACTACTTTTTCGAAATAAAAATTATATTTATTCCAAAAAATTGCATCTTTTCCAAGCCTTGCACTCAAACAAAAAACAATACAAAAGGGGCAACTAAATTTCAATTGAAGTCTGCACAAACCCAAAGGTTTTTTTTCCAAAAAAATGTTATTTTCCAACTAAGCATGAGGGTATTGTACTACTTTATCCCAAATAAAAATTGGTTATTTTTTCCAAAAAATGCTACCTTTCCCAAACCTTAAGCATGTATTGTGAATACCAAAAAAAAAGAGAGATTTTGTATCGTAAAAATCAATTCTTGATAAGTTTTTCTTGACGCAGATTTTTTTTTTTTTTCATTGTTACAAAGAAGAGAGGGAGAGAGAGAGGAGATACACACAAGAGAGAGAGAGAGAGAGAGAGAGAGAGAGAGAGAGAGAGAGAGAGAGAGAGAGAGAGAGTAGAGAGAGAGTGGAGAGAGCAAAAAAATACAAGGCGTTCTACAGTCAAAAAGGCTCCTCTCACTACCATCAAACCCCAGAACCAGAGCTTCATTCCTACCTCCTCCATTATAGGGTTTAAGGTACAGATTCAACCATGCAATAAACCCCATACTAAAATTATTTAAGCAGTAACTTTATACTTTATTAATATTCTCTCTCTCATGTCACTCGAAACATGAAATTAAGCAGATAATACAATATAATCGGTTTACTCGAACACCCAATGGCGTAAAATAGTCCGATAATCACAAATTACAACTAACAGTAACACACAACAATTACAGTCAATAAATAAATTATTAATAACCATTCCAGGACCGATTATAACTCCATTTGAAAGTCCCAATTTTTATGTGAAAGAAAAATAATTTATTTTGCACAAACATACCCACAAAGAATTTGAAAGTTCATAGAACTAACCCGTTTGAGATGTACGCTTCCACTACCGAGGACTTGGCGATGCTACAATCGTCCACCGTTGACTGTAAGGTAAAGCTCCCGGAAGCGAAAATGGCGGAGAGCTCCGAAAACGAGGCGCCTGCCGCTGCTACGATCGGCCACCGCCGCCGCCGTATCCTTTAAACTGATTCAACAAATTTATAATTCAGAACCAAAAAAAATAAAGGGAAACAAAATAAAACTCAAACATTAAGCCTGATTATGGAAGAAAAAGCATAATCGATAGGGCAAGAAACCAATTTGTGTAGATAGTTGATAGTCGGGTTGCTAGGGCTTGTGAGAGATGAGATTGGGGGAAAATGTATTATATATGCAGTACATTTGTAATAACAAAAGAAAATGAGGGCATAAACGTATAAACACAGGTGGGGTAGGAGTGAGAAAAGGATGGGATTCACAGATCTCACCTCCCCTGGCCGGATCTTATATCCGTTAATTGGCGGATCGCGACCCGGGCCCAGGATCTATCCGGGTTCACTCAAAGTGAACCAAAGATGAGAACCGGGTGGATTACAAGATCTATCCGCCCAAATCCAGCGAACCAAAAGGGGCCTTAGAAGATTATTTGTTGCAGTGATTGGAGACGTAATTTTCAAAACCCAACGATATCGATAATGATTCAGATCTTTCCGATTTTGGAACAACATTTTTCATTTCGAATTTCGAGAGTTCCGATTTCCATAATTAATTAAGGTATAATCAAAGTCTATTAGTGGTGGTGTTGAGCTCATTGAACTCAAACCAATTTAAGCAAGATTAGGTCTGTCTTGATTACCAAAATTGTGAATAATTAATACTAATAAACACTAAACTTTGCTTTATCTTTAATTAATGATGATTTATGACTGTCATCACCACTAATATTAGTACTTGTTTGTAAATCCCAGATTGGTGGAACAAAACCCTCCCCCCCTGTCCGACACGTGTCAGTCATCTATTCGCTCAGCAGCATCAAAATTTTAAATTATTTTAATTTATCTTACCAAAAATCCCCACCAATTATCACTCATTTCTCAGTGTACGAGGAAAGCCCACTACATTAACTTTAATAAATAAATAAATAAATAATAAAGTAATAAAATATAAATAAAAATTTCCACATATATTACATATATATACGCTCCTTTCTAAATTAGGGTTTGGTCACCTAATCAGGAGCTGGTCCTAATTAATCTGTATGAAAATCATTTCAATCTTGATAGTTAATATTCTCATTAATAGCAGTATCAATATTAATATCAGTATCAATATCACTGAATCAGTATTAATATCAATATTATGATTCTTTTTTTAAATTGCGGATTATATCGTATTATGTATATCAACTAATCAAAGCTTTTGATCGATTATTTTATCTAAACATATTTTTATTTTTTAAATTGTTGAGATACTAGTTTGTTATATGTTATTAATAATAAATGTTAACATATTTTAATTAATCTTTAATTTCAACTAAAACCACCATATATGCATACCACTTTGGTTTTCTTAATTAAACCGCTCCCATGTTTTTCTAAAGTGGTTTTCCTTTGTATAAAAACTGATAGGCATTTCTTTCATTAGTCATTTTGTCCTAAATTAATTCAAGCTCAAACTGGTAAGTTTTTATTTTTTATTTTTATGTTCTTCAAAGATTAATGATTTTTACAAGTTGTCGTCATTATTCATTTTCGATTTTTTGTTTTTATGCATATATAGTTCGATTGTTAACGAATTTTTGAGCTAGCTAGAAAAATTAATAGAAACCCTAATTTTTTGTTTTCCCTCAGAGATACCTTCCGACAAAATGGGCAGCTGAAGAAATTCCCAAATTTAAGCAGTTACATATGAATATAATAGAAAACCCCGAATTTAATTGTAGTAACAATCAGATATTCAAAGGCCAAAAAGAAAAACAGTAGTAACAATGGAAAGGCGAAGGCGAAAAAGAACAATAGAGCTAATGAACATGAAACTCACCGTGAACGAGGATCGACCGAGGCGGCGCCGAAACAGGTGCTGGCACGAACGGAGTGGCGGTGGCGGTGGCAGTGCGACTGTTGGCCGAGTTTTGAAGCAAGTCACTTGAACGCCTGGCCAATCGCCGGAAAACAGGTTTAATTGAAACTAAATAAGAAATCAGAAAACGGGTGAGGAAGAAAACTTCGTATTCAATGAACCTCAGTTATGAGGGATAACAGATAGAGATGGGAGGGTAAAAATTTATGCAGTGGTGGCAGAAGGAGGACAACGCACGAACGAAGTAGGAGGAAAAGGGACAGGCTGGGAAAAAGGGCTCCGTTGGAACTTGAACCGTAGAAATCACACCCAAAAATTTAAGATATAGACGAGGAGGGCGGCGAGGCATGCTATTGGAGGGGAAAAGCGGCGCCATGTGATAGGGGCATCGGGTGAAGCGGCGGCGGACGCCGGTCGAAGCAGCGGTGGAGGTCAACAAATGTGGGCGGTATGTGAGGTCCGTTGATTTGGTAGAAGTAGGCCTCAAGAATGTCGATCGGAGGGTTCACAAAGCTTATGTTGTTCATGCTTGCAGCCAAGCGGGTCCCGTTGGGGCCCGCGCACGTTTGGCCGGGCGGGCACGGGAAGACGTTGACCGAGATAGTCGACACGATCCGTTTGGTGATATTCAAAGGTACGGACGACGGGTGGAGTTTCGTGTTGAGGCTTCGGATACTAAAAGAAAAGTTTGTCGCGGAAGCGGTGTCATTGAACGGGGGTAAAATAGGTAATTCGATCGAAGATGGGATTTGTTGAGTTCCCTTGTATTGGACTATTGCAGTGGTGGTGGTGGTGTCGAAGTCGACCCCAACTCCGTTCACATAGGGTTTTGCCGCCATGTAATAGTATTGGTTTTGGTCTTGGTCCGCGTGGAGGAGGCAGTCCATTGTTTGGCCGGGGCTAATTACGATATAGTCCCTCGTGAGTTGTTTCGTGTAGGTTGCGTCGACTCCCACGACCGTTAGGTTGTGTTTGGCGATCCCGAAAAAGAGGATTTCGTTCATGTCGGCGTTGACGAGGCGTAGTAGATACGTTTTGCCGTATTTCACTTTCATCTTGAATGTATCTGTGGGTGATGGAAATTCATTAATGTAATTAGGAAAAATGGTGAAATTTAGGTTTAGTTCTATGCAAAGAAGCTATGCCCTAAATTGGTTGATGTTATTTGAAGTATGAAAGCTAAGTCAAACTGAATTTTATTTTTCTTCTAGGGGAATAATTGTTATATATAAGAAGAAGCGATTTCAAAGATATTTTTAACTTTCTTCGGCTGACAGTGACGAATTCAGAAATTTACTAAAAATGTTCGAATTTAAATATAATAAAAATATATATATAATACTTTATTGAAAAAAGATAGACTAAAAATGGGGATTCAAATGGAATGCCTCTTAAATATTTTTTGAGAAGTATGAACATAAAATAACACATAATATATAAAAAAAATCAAAATTATTTAATAGATGTTACTTGGACCAAAAGGCGAAATCCCTAAAGTATATGAAAGATAAGTCAAATATATTATTATTCCTCAATAAACACAATTAAGGGCTAATAAAAGCAAAACTTTTCGTGTTGGGCCATATATTTTTTTAATTACGTAACGAATCATCATGATATTTCTGACCGACCAAAAATGAAACCAAACAATATCGACGACGTCACAAAATAAACGAATTTTTTTGCCCTTTTAAGAATTGCAATAGTTTATTCATAAATAAATATAAAAAAAAAAATCGAATGATATTTTCATTTTTTTCCGATTTAAGAAAATTTAATTAGGACCATTTTGGTTGGTAAAACATAAAATAAAAAATTAAAAAAAAGTTGGAATTACCATTATTTGAGCATGGATAAAGGTTCCCAGGTTGACCATTTATAGTATAAGCATCAGAATCAATTGGTTGCCCACCAGAAGCAACAAAGTCCAACACTGTCATTATATCTTCTTTCCACCACTCTCCTAATTAAATTACCAAAACAAAATTAAAAATTAATTAATTAATACACAAAAACGAATTTTAATTAAATTTAATTTAACCCTAAATTAAAAGCTAATAGCACATATCCCTGTGTTATTTCTAATTGTCGAAAAACCCCTTGTGTTAAAAATATTTAGCAAGAAGCCCCCTATGTTGTGTTTTTTTCAAAGCACAGTAGCACACCGGTCCTTGTTTAGAAATTTATTGTTGACTCATGTTAAATGACCAAATTACCCTCACAAATGAAATATTAAAAGGGGTAATGGCAAATAGGCCCATGACAATGGCACTTAATTAAAAGAGGGACATCCAACTATTTTGTCTTTCAAATAAATCCAGCCCATTCAAACTTATTTGCAAATAAGGAAAATCATTTTATATATACCAAAATTACCCCCAATTCATTGAAATCCAATTCAACTCCAATTTCATGATTTACACCCCAATTTCATCAATTAACCAATTTTAACCCTAATTTCAATTTTGACCCCAATTTTAACCCTAATTCTTATCAATTCCACCAATTATGCTCTAACTTCCTTAATATTACACATTGACCCCGGATTTAAGCAAATATATCACATTAACCCCCAAATTTTTTGTTCAGAAAATAATTTTTTTTCTGAAATATTTTTTTTCCGGCCACATTCCGGCGTTGACCGCCGGTCTCCGGCGTTGACTTTTTTTTTTTGTTTTTTTTATAATTTTATTTTTTCTTAAAATTTCTTTTTAATTAATATTACTGTCTTGACTGCTAAATTACTGTCTGTGGCAGTTATTTAACTGCCGGAGACAGTAATTTAGCTATTAATTGACTTTTTTTTTTCTTTAAAAATATTTTAATTAATATTACTGTATTCGTTGCTAAATTACTGTCTCCAGCAGTTATTTAACTGTTGGAGACAGAGATTTAACTGTTAATTGACTTTTTAATTATTAAAAAATATTTTTAATTAATATTACTGTATTCGTTTGTTAAATTATTGTCTCCAACAGTTATTTAACTGTTAATTGATTTTCTTTTCGTCCTAAATCCCACACTAAAACTTACTAAGTCCTACACATAAATTGAAAAGAAAAATCTCTCTCTACTTATATTCTCTCTAACTTTTTTCTATGATTTTTTTCAAGTCACTCAAAATTCGTTAATCTTTCATGTGAATAATCATAAAAAGTGAGTTTATGTTAATCAAATATTTTCAATTTCATTATGTCTTTTAATTATTGAAATTCATATCAATTCGAATTTTTTCTCAAATTCCAACTTTATTTTAGTTGAACACATGAAGATTTTTCTCAAATTCAAACTTGGAATGATATGGACGTTTTTAGTGGGTGATTTTGTGAAAAAATTAGGGAAAAAGAAGAAGGGTGGGGAAGGAGAAGATGAGATTTTAGAGAGAGCATTTTTTTCAACTGAAATGCTAAATCCCACACCAAATTTACTAAATCATGCATGCATATAACTAAAAATATTTATCTTTCTAAAATCTTCTCTCCTCCTTCTCCACTCTTCTTTTTCCCTAACCTTTCACAAAACCACACACTATAAACATCACTAGCATTCCAATTTCGAATTTGATAAAGGAAAAAATACGAATTGATATGAATTTGAATAATAAAAAATGTTTAATGAAATTGAATAAATATTAAATAAAATTGGACTCATTTTTTATGATTATTCACGTAAAAAAAATAATGAATTTTGAGTGACATGGATAGAATCATTTTAGAGAAAAGTTAGAGAGAATACGAGTAGAGAGATATTTTAATTTTTTTTATGTGTGGGATTTAGTAAATTTTAGTGTGGGATTTAACACGTCCCATATTTAATAAATAACACCTAATTATTGTTGGACCAATTGATCGAATATACTCATATCGATAAGTTTTAATAAATCAATACATCACTAATAGTAATCTCTAATATTTAAATTTATTTTAATTCATTATTATACATTATTATTTTCATTTATTATTATACAATATATATTATACTTTATAACTATTTTCTAATAATTTTAGTTACTTTTCAATTTTATATGATCTAATAATTATAATATTGTTATGTTTATTATGTTTTAAATTGTAAAATATAAAATAATTGATGTTGACGGGTAAGTGTTACAAATGATATCTTATATATAAAAGAAAGAAACGCTGAGCAAGCCCGCATGGGTGTAGCTCAACTGGTTCCGGAGGTGGTAAGTTGGTGCAAGGTCCTAGGATCGAATCCTGGCAGCCGCAGTGTGGGAATTTCAACTCCAATGAGTTGGTTCCTTGTGGGCACCAGGTCCGGGTCCGCTACCTTAACGGGCCGTTGAGTTACCATGATTTACGTTCCTCCATCAATCCTTGTCGGGCCAAGGGATGGGGGCCCTGGGGGCGAGGGATTTCGCCTTTTGGTGCAAGAAACGCTGAGCAACCCCAAAAAACCCTAATGGTGTTTTTGTAATTGTTTATTTTTAATATTCTTTTCTACTAATTTTTTTACCATAATTTTCAACAATTATCAATTTCCTATTTTTTATCAATATATTTCAAATCTTAAGAGATAAAGATAGAAATTCGATTTGTTAAATCTTAATCTATATATTTGGATTATAAATCTTAATCTGCAATATTTAAAAAACTAATGTTATATATAATATGAATAATACTACATCATTAAATTTTAGTATGTACTATATTTTCTTATTATGTATTAAATTGATTATTATTTTTACTTTTTAAATAATATCCCGTGCATCGCACGGGGAAAAAAATACTAGTATATTTAAAGGGGTTAGTGTTACATATGGTATACTTCAAGGGTGCAAAAGTGTATTCAACCATTTATACTAATTAATGTGACAGAGTGTTGGCAAGAGTTAATAAGGGTAAAATTGATAATTATGCAACTAATGCAGTATTAAAAATATAAAGTAAAATATAATATAGAAAAAAAAAATTCTTAAAAGTGAGAGATATTGTGGAATGGAAGAAATATAAATTATATTTTATTGAAAATGTGGCATTATGTTTAGTGAATGATTGTACTTATTTTTGTGTTATGGAGATTTTTTTTAAATCAATGTTCACCATTCTTTTACATATAAGATTGTGTGAAATTAATTAAATAACAAGGAAGTATATATTTACAAATTTAAATTACATGTGTACCATCAATTTTATTTCTTTACACCAAGGCCTCCCATTCCTTGGCCCGACAAGGATTGATGAATTTTATTTCTTTACATGCCACCATGTAACATACATAGACACAAATGTCTAGAAATCTTTTTCTTATTTTTAGATTTTCAGACTCAAATTTGATGATAATTTTTTTTAAGAATAAAGGACAAATTAATATTAATGAAAAATTAAGCATAAATGAAAATTTGAATGGAGACATGATTATTCTAGTGAACCAACGGTTCACGAGTCAGAATCGACCAAGTTCACAATTCAAAAGTACTAGACCATTAACCAACCCTTAAGGTTAAGAGTTTGATTATGATTCTAAAATACAATTTCACAAATCAAGTGTTGGTTCAACCAACGATTACCGACCGATTTAAGTTGTTGTAGTTACAATTTTTTGTAACGAAGTCCAAGTACTCAATGAATCAGATATTATTAATTAGTGTATTAAATATGCATTATTATTAATTATTGTATTTAATATACATCAATGAACAATTTAATTATTATATATTTTACTTAATGACTTTGAAATTTTAATTATTTTACGGCGCATTTTTGTCCTGGAAGCAATTAAGCTACATCAGTCGTGAAAAGAGCGGAGTACCCCTTCTATGTGACAGGCTTGGAAGAATTTTGGCTGATTGTGATGAACTTCAATCGGCTGAACAACGTAGACAGATTCTCCAACAATGTCGGGAGAAAAATTTGATTTATACATAAAATGGAAGAAACCACCTAGCATTAACACTTTTATATATAGTATAGATTATCCAACTTTATTCCATGAGCACTACCAATAAGCATAACTCCTCTCCGAGCAATAGTACGGCAAGCACGTTTCTATTAATTTTTGTATATACTAAAATATATTAAAATAGTAGAATGTGATTTTATTTAATATTGATATACATAAACTATAATATTTATTTTACAATATTTATTTTTCTCAGGTTATACGAGTAATTATTTATCATCGCTCATATGTGTAGTGATTTTTTTTTTCTTTTTAATTAGAGCCTTTTTGTTCTAGTAATTACTTTCATTTGGAGTTGTCTCATTTACTCTTGATTGTTTAATATATTTTTTTTTTATTTTTAGAACAAAGGATAAATGAATATTAATGAAAAACTAAACACAAATAAAAAATTGGATGAAGACATGATCATTGTCGTGAACCAACAATTCGCGAGTCAGAATCGACCGGGGTTCACAATTCAAAAGTATAAGACCATTAACCAACTCTTAAAGTTAGGAATTTGATGATAATTTTTTTCAAGAATAAAGGACTAATTAATATTAATGAAAAATTAAGCATAAATGAAAATTTGAATGGAGACATGATTATTGTAGTGAACCAACGGTTCACGAGTCAGAATCGACCAAGTTCACAATTCAAAAGTACTAGACCATTAACCAACCTTTAAGGTTAAGAGTTTGATTATGATTCTAAAATACAATTTCACAAATCAAGTGTTGGTTCAACCAACGATTACCGACCGATTTAAGCTGTTGTAGTTACAATTTTTTGTAACGAAGTCCAAGTACTCAATGAATCAGATATTATCAATTAGTGTATTAAATATGCATTATTATTAATTATTGTATTTAATATGCATCAATGAACAATTTAATTAGTATATATTTTACTTAATGACCTTAAAATTTTAATTATTTTACGGCGCATTTTTGTCCAGGAAGCAACTAAGCTACATCAGTCGTGAAAAGAGCGGAGTACCCCTTCTCTGTGACAGGCTTGGAAGAATTTTGGCTGATTGTGATGAACTTCAATCGGCTGAACAACGTAGACAGATTCTCCAACAATGTCGAGAGAAAAATTTGATTTATACATAAAATGGAAGAAACCACCTAGCATTAACACTTTTATATATCGTATAGATTATCCAACTTTATTCCATGAGCACTACCAATAAGCATAACTCCTCTCCGAGCAATAGTACGGCAAGCACGTCTCTATTAATTTTTGTATATACTAAAATATATTAAAATATATTAAAATAGTAGAATGTGATTTTAATTAATATTGATATACATAAACTATAATATTTATTTTACAATATTTATTTTTCTTAGGTTATTCGAGTAATTATTTATCATGGCTCATATGTGTAGTGACTTTTTTTCTTTTTAATTAGAGCCTTTTTGTTCTAGTAATTATTTCATTTGGAGTTGTCTCATTTACTCTTGATTGTTTATTATATATTTTTTATTTTTAGAACAAATGACAAATGAATATTAATGAAAAACTAAACATAAATGAAAAATTGGATGGAGACATGATCATTGTCGTGAACCAACAGTTCACGAGTCAGAATCGACCGGGGTTCACAATTCAAAAGTATAAGACTATTAACCAACCCTTAAAGTTAAGAATTTGATGATAATTTTTTTTAAGAATAAAGGACAAATTAATATTAATGAAAAATTAAGCATAAATGAAAATTTGAATGGAGACATGATTATTGTAGTGAACCAACGGTTCACAAGTCAGAATCGACCAGGGTTCACAATTCAAAAGTACTAGACCATTAACCAACCCTTAAGGTTAAGAGTTTGATTATGATTCTAAAATACAATTTCACAAATCAAGTGTTGGTTCAACCAAAGATTACCGACCGATTTAAGCTGTTGTGGTTACAATTTTTTGTAACGAAATCTAAATACTGAAGAATCATATATTATTAATTAGTGTGTTTAATATGCATTATTATTAATTATTGTATTTAATATACATCAATGAACTATTTAATTATTATCTATTTTACTTATGACCTTGAAATTTTAATTATTTTACAGTGCATTTTTGTCCAGGAAGCAACAAAGCTACATCAGTTATGAAACGAGCGGAGTACCCTTTCTATGTGACAGGCTTGGAAGAATTTTGGCTGATTGTAATGGGCTTCCATCGGCTGAACAACGTAGACAGATTCTCCAACAATGTCGGGAGAAAAAAATGATTTATACATAAATTGGAAGAAACCACCTAGCATTAACACTTTTATATATAGTATAGATTATCCAGCTTTATTCCATGAGCACTATCAATAAGCATAACTCCTCTCCGAGCAATAGTACGGCAAGCACGTCTCTATTAATTTTTGTATATACTAAAATATATTAAAATAGTAGATTGTGATTTTATTTAATATTGATATACATAAACTATAATATTTATTTTACAATATTTATTTTACAATATTTATTTTTCTTAGGTTATTCGAGTAATTATTTATCATCGCTCATATGTGTACTGATTTTTTTTTTCTTTTTAATTATAGCCTTTTTGTTCTAGTAATTACTTTCATTTGGAGTTGTCTCATTTACTCTTGATTGTTTAATATATATTTTTTTTTATTTTTAGAACAAAGGATAAATGAATATTAATGAAAAACTAAACATAAATGAAAAATTGGATGAAGACATGATCATTGTCGTGAACCAACAATTCGCGAGTCAGAATCGACCGGGGTTCACAATTCAAAGTATAAGACCATTAACCAACCCTTAAAGTTAAGAATTTGATGATAAATTTTTTTTAGAATAAAGGACAAATGAATATTAATGAAAAATTAAACATAAATGAAAATTTGAATAGAGACATGATTATTGTTGTGAACCAACGGTTCACGAGTCAGAATCGACCGGGGTTCACAATTCAAAAGTACTAGACCATTAACAAACCCTTAAGGTTAAGAGTTTGATTATGATTCTAAAATACAATTTCACAAATGGAGTGTTGGTTCAACCAACGATTACCGACCGATTTAAGCTGTTGTGGTTACAATTTTTTGTAACGAAATCTAAATACTGAAAAATCATATATTATTAATTAGTGTGTTTAATATGCATTATTATTAATTATTGTATTTAATATGCATCAATGAGCTATTTAATTATTATCTATTTTACTTATGACCTTGAAATTTTAATTATTAAGTTACGGCGCATTTTTGTCCAGGAAGCAACTAAGCTACATCAGTTGTGAAACGAGCGGAGTACCCCTTCTATTGACAGGCTTGGAAGAATTTTGGCTGATTGTAATGGGCTTCCATCGGCTGAACAACGTAGACAGATTCTTCAACAATGTCGGGAGAAAAAATTGATTTATACATAAATTGGAAGAAACCACCTAGCATTAACATTTTTATATATAGTATAGATTATCCAGCTTTATTCCATGAGCAGTACCAATAAGCATAACTCCTCTCCGAGCAATAGTACGGCAAGCACGTCTCTATTAATTTTTGTATATACTAAAATATATTAAAATAGTAGAATGTGATTTTATTTAATATTGATATACATAAACTATAATATTTATTTTACAATATTTATTTTTCTTAGGTTATTCGAGTAATTATTTATCATCGCTCATATGTGTAGTGATTTTTTTTTCTTTTTAATTAGAGCCTTTTTGTTCTAGTAATTACTTTGATTTGGAGTTGTCTCATTTACTCTTGATTGTTTAATATATATTTTTTTTTATTTTTAGAACAAAGGATAAATGAATATTAATGAAAAACTAAACATAAATGAAAAATTGGATGAAGACATGATCATTGTCGTGAACCAATAATTCGCGAGTCAGAATCGACCGGGGTTCGCAATTCAAAAGTATAAGACCATTAACCAACCCTTAAAGTTAAGAATTTGATGATAAATTTTTTTTTAGAATAAAGGACAAATGAATATTAATGAAAAATTAAACATAAATGAAAATTTGAATAGAGACATGATTATTGTTGTGAACCAACGGTTCACGAGTCAGAATCGACCGGGGTTCACAATTCAAAAGTACTAGACCATTAACCAACCCTTAAGGTTAAGAGTTTGATTATGATTCTAAAATACAATTTCACAAATGGAGTGTTGGTTCAACCAACGATTACCGACCGAGTTAAGCTGTTGTGGTTACAATTTTTTGTAACAAAATCTAATACTGAAGAATCATATATTATTAATTAGTGTGTTTAATATGCATTATTATTAATTATTGTATTTAATATGCATCAATGAGCTATTTAATTATTATCTATTTTACTTATGACCTTGAAATTTTAATTATTTTACTGCGCATTTTTGTCCAGGAAGCAACTAAGCTACATCAGTTGTGAAACGAGCGGAGTACCCTTTCTATGTGACAGGCTTGGAAGAATTTTGGCTGATTGTAATGGGCTTCCATCGGCTGAACAACGTAGACAGATTCTCCAACAATGTCGGGAAAAAAAATTGATTTATACATAAAATGGAAGAAACCATCTAGCATTAACACTTTTATAGATAGTATAGATTATCCAACTTTATTCCATGAGCACTACCAATAAGCATAACTCCTCTCCGTGCAATAGTACGTCAAGCACGTCTCTATTAATTTTTGTATATACTAAAATATATTAAAATAGTAGAATGTGATTTTATTTAATATTGATATACATAAACTATAATATTTATTTTACAATATTTATTTTTCTTAGGTTATTCGAGTAATTATTTATCATCGCTCATATGCGTAGTGATTTTTTTTCTTTTTAATTAGAGCCTTTTTGTTCTAGTAATTATTTCATTTGGAGTTGTCTCATTTACTCTTGATTGTTTATTATATATTTTTTATTTTTAGAACAAATGACAAATGAATATTAATAAAAAACTAAACATAAATGAAAAATTGGATGGAGACATGATCATTGTCGTGAACCAACAGTTCACGAGTCAGAATCGACCGGGGTTCACAATTCAAAAGTATAAGACTATTAACCAACCCTTAAAGTTAAGAATTTGATGATAATTTTTTTTAAGAATAAAGGACAAATTAATATTAATGAAAAGTTAAGCATAAATGAAAATTTGAATGGAGACATGATAATTAAATATTCTCCGTGGGATCGATACTTGGACTTAAAAATCCACTTTATTACTTGTACGATACGTGCACTTGCGTGTAGGTTTTCGGCCAATACATGGGAGGGGATAATTAGTAAAGAGGGCAACATAACTATTGCTGTCTTCATAATTAACAAATATGTGTGTATATGTTTATGAATAAATGTCTACAAATGTTGGATATATATATAATATATGCATGTATGTATATATAGGAAAACATATGAGTGATAATTATTTTGTGTGTATTGGTCATTGTAGGAAAACGACGTAGGATTATTGGATCACGTCTCTTCTAATTGCAAACCCAATCTTTGATTTGCACAAGTCAATTTTGATTACTATCTTGCTTCTTGATTGAATTTTCATTTTCAAAGGCTTGGAAAATTTGACCAATCATAATGTAGGGGGAGGATTAATTATTGGTTAGGTTTTCTTCCTTTATTTGTGATTGAATTAGAGTGGCACGAAAACGACACAAATTTGTTAGTGAACTAACAAATCGATTTGAACATTCGTTACGTGCATCCACTGGCTAAGCTAAGATTTGGTTTTATTGTACTGTTGACTAAAACATCACTAAGGTTGTTACGTGCATACATTGGCTAGTTTATTTTTTGTTGACTAAAATATCACGGAAATTAGAGGCAGCGCCTCCATTTTTTTTAAACAAACCAAATTATATTAAACAAGCTAAGCAAAGTATTTATAGATTTAAATAAAAAATAATATAGTGAAATTTAAAGTTATGTATAAAAATATATATGACTGTATAAACATTTCTCAAACTACAATAGATTGAGAAGCAATTTCCCCGGGCGGGCCTGGTTTGAGAATGTTACATTTTGCACCCCAAAAATTGCAGGGGTTAGCATTTTGCACCCTTAGGTTGCATATCTCATGGCAAAATGCACCCTGCAACTGTTTCTTGCGAGATTTTAACCAAAAGATAGATATATCGCGACATTTATTTAAAATTTTCAGTAGTTTCAGAAAAAAAGTTAAGAGGCTTTAATTTAGGACAAACAAAAGCTTCTTTGTATATGCAATATTAAAACAACATAAAATGTGAGTTTAGAATGTAAATAGACAATTACTTATAAAAAAAAAGAATAATCACCTAAATATGTAACATAAATACTAATGTTAGTGATGTACATGTTATTTGGACCATAGATTACAACTTTTGGAATTATTTAAAAAAAATAGCATTTTTTAGCTCATAAATTAATATTTCTTCATTTGTGTTTCATTTATCATATAATTAAATAATAATTTGAAAATAAAAAGTAAAAAAAAAAAAAAAAAAAAAAAAAAAAACTACCAAGAAACACTATATTTAAATGCTAAAATATTTAGCTATATTGATATTTTGGTTAAAATGTCACAAGAGATAGTTGTAGGTTGCATTTTCCTATGAGATATACAATTTGATGGTGCAATTTGCCGATTTTAAAATTCAAGGATGCAAAGCACCAATTCATGTTATTTTCAGGGTGCAAAACGCAATTCACCCGGGCTATAATATTAGTTGAATTGTATATGATAATTACATTATCTGTGATAATATAATACTTGATTATCTTACCTTTGAGATTTGTTATTACATATTATTTATAGGGGTTATATGCCAAACTAGGGGTGTAAACGAGCTGAGCTCGAGCCGAGCTCGCCTCTTTTGGCTGGCTCGAGCTCGAGTTATTTTGTCGAGCTCGAGCTCGTCGAGCTCCTCTTTTTTTGGCTCGAGCTCGAGCTCGTGTCAATTTTGTCGAGCTCGAGCTCGAGCCCATTGTCTTTTTTTTTTTAATATTTTTTTAATTATTATTTTATTATTAAAAATTATTTAAAAAAATAAAAAATAAAAACTAAATTGTAATTATATATATTTTTAATATTTGTATTTATTTCTATAATATTTTACATTATTATACATTATTTAAATAAAAATAACATATAAAAAATAATAATAATAATAATAATAAATCCGGCTCGCGAGCTCATGAACAACTGAAAACCGGCTCGAGCTCGGCTCGTCAGAAAGCTCGAGCTCGAGCTCGAAAATCTCGAGTCCGAGTTCGAGCTTTTTACGAGGCGGCTCTTCGAGCTCACGAGTCGGCTCGGCTCGTTTACACCCCTATGCCAAACACTTCATTGAGATTTTAATTCTTGATAAATCCTTATTTATAAATGATATTTGAGATAAATCCAATGGACCTGAAAAACCATATATTCCCCCACTAACTATTAATTAGTATAATTATTTAATTTATAAAAAATTATCCCCATAATCTACACTCAAATCTTCTCCAAAAATTATTCTCCTTATCACGGCAATTTAGTTTTTTTTTTCCTTTTCTTTTTTATTTTGTTTAATGGTTTTCTTTATTTCGATTTAAAAGAAAATTTTGTAATTATTTTATTTTTTTATTTTTTTTATTTTCAGTTTTTTATTTTAAATTATTTTTTTTCTTATTTATATTTTTCATGTTTTTTATTTTAATTTTAAAAGAATAGTTTTATTTCTATTTTCGTTTTTTCGTGGTTTTTCTTTTTTCTTAATTTCAATTTTTTTTAAATGTTTTTTTATTTATTTTCTTTCTAGTTTTTTTAAATAAAAACCACTCTATATAAACATGAAAACCACTCTGTCTAACACAACTATATAAACATGAAAACCACTCTGTATAACAACTATATAACATGAAAACCACTAAATTTATCGAAAATCACTATAAAATTAAAGTAAAAATTAATATAAAATAAGCATAAATTTGTCGAAAACCACTATGGAATTGAAGTAAATTTTACTATAAAATAAGCATAATCCACATTAAGAATAACTTAATCCACTGTTACATAAGTGTAATCCAGTATATGTTCATCCAAAACCACTATTAACAAATGTTCATCCAAAACCACTATTAACTAATATATATAAACAACTTCGGCATCACTTTGGTTGCTCAAGAACCTGAACCAAAAAAGAAAAAAAGGTAACGAATTGTCAGTTTAATTCATTCAAAAAATTCATTTCAAAAGCAAAATTTAAAATTCACTATAAATTTATCGAAATTCACTACATAAGTATTGAAAACCACAATAATTTTTGAACAAATTTTTATAGTGGATTAGGTTAATTATTGAAAACCACTATAAAAATCTATACATGATTATTGAAAATCACTATAAAATTATGTACATAATTTTTTTTTTTTTTTTAATAACAGAGGTTAATGTTGGGCTCAATATAATTGAAATTTTGGTTTAAATTTCGACCGGTCTCGTTTTTAATCACATATTCGAACTTAACCCCCAAACATTTGATATATCCTAATTCCACCACTATAGATTGCTGAAGGTTTTGTAGATTAATGTTACACTCAGAGGAATACATCAGTTGATATAGAACTATTATTCTAGGCATAATAAAACACACACACACTCATGTGTATGTGCGGTTAGTGTGTGATTACATAATAACATTTAGTGGGTGATTACATAATAGGGGCTATTTGATAAACACCCTCTATTCCATTTTGACTTCTTGGTAAATCCAAATTTTAATTAGATTTTTGACATAAGTCCAATGGCCTCAAATTACCCAAAATACCCTAACTAAACTCATTGGGCGTAGATTACCTTAATTATCACAACATTGTATCTTTTGGATTTCTTTATTTTTATATATATTTTTAATTCTGTTTTATTTTTATTTTCATTTAAATTTTATTTTCTTATTTATATATTTCTTTTTTTATTATAAGAAGTTGGTTTTATTTTTATTTTCGGTTTTCCAATTTTAATTTTAAAAAAAATGGTTTTTGATTTCTTTTCATTTTTTTTGGAAATAAAATATTTTATTAAATTGTCTTTTTTCATTTTTTTTTAAATTTCAATTAAAATATTAATTTTTTTTTTGTTTTTTACAGTGTTTTTTTATAATTTTTTCTTTTTATTTTTCTACGAGCTCGTCAAATTGAATCCACTACATATTTATCGAAATCTGCTGCTATATATTTATCGAAATTTACTATAAATTTCTCGAAATCCACTATAAATTTCTCGAAATCGACTAGAAATTTATCAAAATCCACTACATATTTATCGAAATCCGCTACATATTTATCGAAATTCGCTATATATTTATCGAAATCCACTATAAATTTATCGAAATCCGCTATAAATTTATCGAAATCCGCTATAAATTTATCGAAATATACTATAAATTTATCGAAATCCACCTTAACATTATCGAAATCCACTATGAAATTAATTTAATCAAAATATAAAATTAACGTAATCCACACTACAAACTTATCGGAATCCACTATATCATTAACATCACCCACTACAAAAAAATAGTCCCATCTTGAATAATTGAATCGTAAGATTTGAATCGTAAATCAAAAGATTTTAAACTCGGTATTGCGAATTTTCGTAAATGAGTCACACATGTTAAATTTGCAATTTGGGTGGAACGGCATGGAAGATGGAGTAAGTATAGTGGTGACTTTGCAATTTTTAAAACTGTTTCAGTCAGGGAAGTTAATTTCCAGAAATTACAAATTGACCCCCACTTGGGGTGAATTTCTTGTTTAAAGACCAAAAAACAATGTATGTAATATAGGTACCAAAAATCAGAAAATTTGATCGATTAGTTTATATTTAAGATTTATTTTAACATTCAAAGCGACATAGATATGAATGAATTGAATCGTACGAATTGAATCGTAAACCATAAGATTTTATGCTCGGTATTGCGAATTTTCGTAAATGAGTCACATACGATTATAACTGAGGAGGATTAGAAGCAAACTGCGTTGGTGGCGGATATTTCGGATATTGCAAGAGAGATCCAGTTCGGGGTTAAATCTGCAATTTGGGCGGAGCGGCTGGGAATATGGAGTAAGTATATGAGTGATTCTGCAATTTTCAAAACTGTTTCGGCCAGGGAGGTGGATTCCAGAAATTACAATTGACCCCAACTTGGGGTGGATTTGTTGTTTAAGGACCAAATTAAAAAAAAAATATATGTAATATATAGGGACCAAAAATCGTAAAATTTGATCGATTAGTTGATATTTAAGATTTATTTTAACATTTGAATCGGCATAGATAAGAATGAATTGAATCATAAACCATAAGATTGTATGCTCGTTATTGCGAATTTTCGTAAATGTGGCGGATATTTTGGATATTGAAAGAAAGATCCACTCTTTGGGGTCAAATTTGCAATTTGGGTGGAGCAGCTAGGGAGATGGAGTAAGTATAGGGTTGATTGTGCAATCTTCACAACTATTTCAGCGAGGGAGGTGGATTTTCGAAAATTACAAATTGACCTCCACTTGGGGGCATTTCCGGTTGAAAGACCGATATTAAAAATGGTATATAATATATGGACCAAATCTGTAATTATAACATGTTTATTATAAATAATATAATAAATTAAAGTTTTCTTCAATTGCAAATTGTACAATTTGATCGTTTTGTCGATATTTAGGATTTATTTTAATATTTGAATCGACTTAGGTATGAATAAATTGAATCGTAAATCATAAGATTCTAAACTCGGTAATGCGAATTTTCGTAAATGAGTCACACGCGATTATAGTTGAGAAGGACTTGAAACATACTGCGTTGGTGGCGGATATTTAAGATATTGCTAGAGAGATCCACTTTGGGTTAAATATACAATTTGTGTGGAGAGGCTGAGAAGATGGAGTAAGTATAGGGGTGATTCTGGAATTTTAAAAAATGTTTCGGCCAGGGAGGTGGATTTTCGGAAATTACCAATTAACCTCCACTTGGGGGCATTTTCGATTTTAGGACCAAAACTAAAAATGATATATAATATAGGGACCAAAATAGTAATTATAACACGTTAATTATAAATAATATAATAAATTATTGTTTTCTTAAATCGGAAATCGTAAAATTTGATAGTTTTGTTGATATTTAAGATTTAGTTTAACATTTGAATCGGCTTAAGTGCTTAAGTATGAATAATTGAATCGTAATATTTGAATCGTAAACCATAAGATTTTAAACTCGGTATTGCGAATTTTCGTAAATGAGTCACCCGCGATTATAGTTGAGGAGTCGAAGCATACTGCGTTGGTGGCAGATATTTCGGATATTGCAAGAGAGATCCACTTTGGTGTTAAATTTGCTATTTGGGTGAAACGACTGGGAAAATGGAATAAGTATAGCGGTGATTCTGCAATTTCCAAAACTGTTTCAGTCAAGGAAGTGGATTTCCAGAAATTATAAATTGACCCCCACTTGGGGTGCATTTCTTGTTTAAGGAAACGAGTATGTATAGGGTTGATTCTGCAATCTTCACAACTATTTCAGCGTGGGATGTGGATTTTCGGAAATTACAAATTAACCTCCACCTGGGGGCATTTTGGGTTTAAGGACAAAACTTATAAATGGTATATAATATAGGGATCAAAACTGTCATCATCACAAGTTTATTAAAATTAATATAATAAATTAAAGTTTTCTTATATCTTAAATTGTAATTTGATCGTTTTGTTGATATTTAAGATTTATTTTAACATCTTCCTAACCGCTATACCCAAATTGCTTATTTGACTCCAAAGAGTGGATCTCTCTTTCACTATCCAAAATATCCGCCACATTTACTAAATTCGCAATAACGAGCATACAATCTTATGATTTACGATTCAAATCTTACGATTCAATTCATTCATATCTATGTCAATTCAAATGTTCAAATAAATCTTAACTATCAACAAATTGATCAAATTTTACGATTTTTGGTCCCTATATTATTATACATTTTTTTTATATAATTTTGATCCTTAAACCAAAAATAAACCCCAAGTGGGGGTCATGTAATTTTTGGAAGTCCATCTCCCTGGCTAAAACAATTTTGAAAATTGCAGAATCACTCACATACTTACTCCATCTTCCCAGCCGCTCTACCCAAATTGCAAATTTGACCCCAAATTGGATATCTCTTGCAATATTCGCCACCAACGCAGAATGCTTCGACTCCTCCTCAATTATAATCGTGTGTGACTCATTTATGAAAATTCGCAATATCGAGTTTAAAATCTTATGATTTACGATT